>NW_006399819.1:2181140-2250297 GCF_000299155.1 Elephantulus edwardii
GCATCTGATACAGGCCATGGTCTTTGCAATCACTTGTTATGCATCAGAGAGTTGGACAATGACTAGGGAGGATAGAAGGAGAATTGATGCCTTTGAGGTGTGGTGCTGGAGAAGAGTATTGAATGTACCATGGACTGCCAAGAAAGCAAACAGATTCATCCTAGAGGGGGATAAACTAAGCTGCTCCTTGGAGGCAAGGATTCTGGGGTTTCATGTGACATACTTTGGGAATGTTGCAAGGAGGGACAGGTGCTTGGAGAGGGTCATAATGCTTGGGAGGGTGTAGGGATGGCGCAAGAGGGGACGACCCTCTTTGAGATGGATTGATTCAGTGACTGGGGTAATTGGGATGAGGGTGTCAGAGGCAGTGTAATTGGCACAGGATAGAGCAGGGTTTAGGGCTGTTGTACATAGAGTCGTTTTGAGTCACAAATGACTCGAGGGCACATAACAACAATAACATATACAGAATAGATCCTTTGGGATGGAGGACTTTATGAGGAGGCAAGTGGTATCAAGTTTGAAGGAAGAATAATCAACAACTTGCATTATGTAGATGACACAAATTTGCTTGAACTGAAAGACTTGAAGCATTTGTTGCAGAAGTTCAAGGACTCTAGTCTTCAACATGATTTGAAGCTCACTATCAAAAAACAAAGGTTCTCACCACTGGCCCAATTGGCAGCACGATGATAGATGGAGAAGAGATTAAGGTGGTTAACATTTTCAGCTTGCTCAGTTCCCACAATCAACATTCTTGTACCAGCTGTAAAGAAATAAAAAATGAGTTGCATTAGGAAAATCTGCTGCAGGAACCTATTCAGAGTCCTAAAGAGCAATAATGTCAGTCTAGATGCTAAGGTACACCTGATCCAGGCCATATGTTCACAATTACTTAATATGCATCAGAAAACCGGACAATAAGTTAAGACAGACAAAGAATCTATGTCTTTATGTTTTGATGCTAAAGAAGAGTACTTTACATACCATGGACTGCCCTGAGTACAAACAGGTCTGTCTTGGAGAAGATGAAACCAAGTTGCTCCTTGGAGGCAAGGATTTTGAAGCTCCCTCTAACATATTTTGGACATGTTGTTAGGAGCGATCAGTCCTTGCAGAAGGACATCATCCTTGGAAAGGTAGAGAGATTGTTTAGGAGAAGAAGACCCCCGATGTGATGGATTGGCACAAGAATTGGAGTAATGGGAGTAGGTATGTTGGTTTCTTTCTCTAGGAAACCCTATGGAATATTTCTCCTCTGTCATATGTAGTTACTGAGTCTAAATTGAGTAGATAGCACATAACAACAACAGCCAAGACCTGGGTGCCTGTGTTGCACACCACTTTCATGACTTCCTAGTAATGTATAAAAACTTTGATTTTCATTCAGAGTGATATTTGAACTGTTGAGAGTTTTGAAAGGAATAGTCTGATCTAATTTCATGATTAAAGGCATTTTGTTCTTAAGTGTCGTCAAGTCATAGACAACCCATAGCGACCTTATGAATGAAAGTCTTGAACACAAAACTTTCATCTTTTCTCCAGGTTCACAGAGTTTCCAGAGGCAAAATTTTTTGGAATGAATAGATCATAGGAATTTAATCATGGTGAGGTCATTTGAGAAATTTGTGTTGTATTGTAAACATGAGATTATGTTGGTTTGGACCATTGTGGTAACAGCAGTAATGTTGCTTTTCTTGTGGTTGTTATGTGCCATCAAGTTGCTTGTGACTCATAGCAACCCTATGTACAACAGCCCTAAACCCTACTCTATCCTGTGCCAATCTCATGGCCTCTGACACACCCATCCCAATTAACCCAGTCACTGAATCAATCCATCTCATACAGGTTCTTCCCTTCTTGTGCCGTCCTTCCACCCTCCCAAGCATTATGTCCCTCTCCAAGGACCTGTCCCTCCTTACAACATGTCCAAAGTATATCAGATGAAGCCCCAAAACCCTTGCCTCCAAGGAGCAGCCTGGTTTAACCCTCTCTAGGGTGAATCTGCTTGTTTTCTTGGCAGTCTGTGGTATATTCAATACTCTTCTCCAGCGCTACAGCTCAAAGGCATCAATTCTCCTTCCATCCTTCCTAGTCATTGTCCAATTCTCTGATGCATAGCAAGTGATTGCAAAGACCATAGCCTGTATCAGACACACCTTAGTCACCAGAGTCAAACCATTGCTCTTCAGTACCCTGGAGGCAATGGAGAGGTCCCTAATAGCAGACTATCACATCACAATACATGTTTTTATTTCCTGGCTACTGGTGTTAAGAGTATTGACCGTGGAGCCAAGCAGACTAAAGTTGTTAACAATCTCAATCTCCTCACCATCCATCCGGAGGCTGCCAATTGGTCCAATGGTGAGAATCTTTGCCTTCTTGACATTGGGCCTCAATCCATACTGAAGGCTGCAGTCACAACACAAAATTAATTAATTATGAGCCAAAACCAACTCATAGCTGATCCTTCATTGAGGCTGTAAATTGCACACGAAATTGTATTATCTGTCTTCCCTGTAGCGGCTGGTGAATTCAAACTGCCAGAGAAGTATAACCTTTGATATAGCAAAGAGTAGGCCACCAAAGTTCCCTATAATGTTAAGCACTTGTCAATTTTTAAAAATATTTTGCAAGTAATGCTCATAAAACAGAATCCTAGTGGCACAGTGTTAAAGTGCTTGGATGCCAAGCAAAGGGTGGCAACTCAAACCCATCGGTCTCTTTGTACAAAAAGAGGTGGCCATTTGCTTCAATAAAAACTTTGTTGTTGTTGTAAACTATTGAGTCAGAACTAATAGCTCACACTCCAGCACGTTTTCAGAGGCTAAATAACATGGAAAGAGATTGGCATCATTTTCCCACCAGGCAACTGATGGATTTAATCTGTGTGTCTTTGGGTTGGAAATGCAACTTCTTACCATTAAGTCTCCAGAGCACCTTAGAAACCCTATGGGACACTTCTACTCTATCACATAGGGTCATCCTGAGTTTACCCAATGATAATAATTATCCACAGTATAACTTGATTTAGGATATTAAGGGAGAAGAGGATCCAAGGGTGAATAAAATATTTTAGGCTGATTCAACTAGAATTTTCATTAATTGAGATAGAATTTTCCAATAATTGACATAAAGAGTGAATAGAAATTTTTGTATTGGGGGGAAAAACAAAACAAGCAAAATCATAGGCGTTTAGGATGTATTTCCTTGAGTTGTTAATTAGAAATCCAAGCCAGAAGGTAAACAACTGGTTATATAGTTAAAAAAGTCAATGTGAATGAAGGGCTCCATTGGCATATTCTTTTTTTTAATTATTATTAAATTTTATTAGTTTTAATGAACATTTACAGAGATTTTGGGTTTTCATTCATTCATTGTTGCAGTTTTCTCCACCCTCTTCCCCAGTTCGTTCTTCTTGCTGCCCCCGCAATGTCTGTTTTAATTGTCCAATTGACACAGTGCTTGTCAAAGCCAGTTCTGATTAATCTCCTTTGTCAGTGTGTCCTTTGCCATTCCCTATCACTTCTCCCTGAGAGAGACTTCACCCTGATTCATAAGGAAAAGGAGGTGGCGTATTCTCTTAGCTACTTCCTGCTGAAAAGGGACGCTGTAGGTTTCAGGGTGAAGGTCTTCTCTCACTACTCTAAAGGGCTCCTTTGGCAGTAGGAAACACATAGACTATTATGGAGATTGATTTTGGAATTTAGATGCACTGTTATCAATTGTGCTTAGCCGTACATGTTCATATCCTTGAAGATGTATCATGGAAGTGTCATTGGCATATTCTTGAATGTACTTTGGTTGCCTATTTTATTTGCCTTTTTTTTGCCTTTTTTTTTTTATTACTCCTCCCACTTCTAAAATCTATTTCATCAATGTCTTTTTGATCAGTCTCAAGGAATATCCTGTTGTGGTGTTAAGGATTTATTGTTCAAAATATTTTCTCTAGCTATTTTCTAACATTGCCATGTAGATGGGTGAGAATGTGCAAATAGGGTGCGTTAGTCTTTCAACAATGAAATAGGCTGGTCTCATTGGGGGATTGGCTAGTGTTGCCATTAAATAGAGTAGATCCAGCAATTGATTGTAAGAACCTCATCACCAGCAAAGAAGAGAATGCAACATGTCCTTTGAAGCCAGTGATTCTTGTACAAGTTTGACTAACATGTATTGGAGCAGCAGCCACACCAGCCACACCAGCTGTAACAAAGAACCAGAGATGAGATGGAGCAGACCTTAGGACTATCACCCCATGGAGCCAGAACTAGAAACCTTTGCCCAAGGTTGTTAGCCAAATGGGGTGGGGGAGTAGAGTGATTATTTGCAGGACTGAAAACTTTGTAACACCTAAAGCTATTAGGTTCAAGTCTGAGGCACCTACCAGCACTTTTCAAAATATGTCCAGACTGAGTGATTGCATTTGCTGCAAACTTGAATTATATAGACTTTTGACTTTCCTAATATGGTTCTGTGAGATCTGTGTGCTATCACATCAGACCCAGTGGAGTAGAAAGATTGGTGTTGGAATGAGTAGAAAGAGGTGTGGGAGAGTAGAGGATGTGTCTAATCTCATGGGAATTGGTTTTGTGTTGTTGATGGGGACAGTTCTCTGTTGCGGAGCTAGTAAATGTCAAATATGGTTGTCCCCATGCAACACTTGCTCTTCTTACACTTCTTAATGATTTTCTTAATGCCTTGCATTTATCCTTCATTTTAATTGACTTTTCTGTTGAATTACATGCTTTCTTAGAAAATGCTTTGTTTCTTTAGATCTGGTAGAAAATACTCATCTAGATTTTCTTATGATTCACAGTTACTTTCTTCAACTTCTGCTGTACTGCTAAAATACTAAGTGCTGTTTAAGAAATTCCATATTCCTATATTTGTCTTTACACAATCATAAATTTTAATATCTACAAAAGTGAATCAACAAGAAAAATAATTGAGGGAAGTAAACTTCTTAAAAAAAAGAAAATTAAGGTATGACAATCTACAAGGTACATTCCAAATCTAAGGGAATTAATATTAAAAATTTTAAACACTACGAAACTAAAGTGGAATTTGTTGGTGGACCACAAGTTCTTGAGACTATTATCAGTAAACATTTTTTAATCTAGAAATCTCTCTTAATTTTAAGAAGTAAACAATCATTCTGTGCAGATAATATGAAAATAAATATTCTTAGACGTGATAATTCTTACATCAAAATGAGAGTAGAAAGGAATAATATTGTCTTATATGCTAATGCTATGGTACATTCAAAACCTATTTTCATTTTAATTCAAAGAATCTAAGAAGCTCTAGTGGTATACTATATGTTGCACAATAACCAAAAGACCACTCCAGCACTTTGAATCCACAAAGAGCTCCTTGGGACTAAGTTTATAGCCTTGGAGACCCAATGGAGGGTTGTTGTACTTATAATGAATTTGAGTATCAAACCCAACCTATTGAAATCTTGAAGAGAATGTATTTCATTAGAAATGTAGTTTCTAAGTACCCATGTTCTCAATTAATTAAAAAATTTTCAAAATAGAAATGTTAGGGGGGGGGGAGAATCTCAGACTAATGGCTATTGAATCGTGCAGTGTTCCCTGTTCTGTTCTGATGAATGTCCAAGCATAGGTTTCCCATAAGCATAACCAAGTGATCCGAATTCCCATTCTTCTCATAGTCAGCCACAGTTTATTGTGATCCACACAGTCAAATGCCTTTTCATAGTCAATGAAACACAGGCATTCCTCTTCTAATCTCTGCTTTTAGCCAAGATGCATCTAATATGAATGATAATATTCCTAGTATCACAGCCAGGCTGCATGTTGGGAAGTTCTCTGCTGACGTGCTGTTCCAATAATTTTTATGATTTTTGGCAGAATCTTGCTTGTATGTCATATTAATGATATTGTTAGATAATTTCTGCATTCTTTTAGGTCACCTTTCTTTGGAATGGGAACAATATGGGTAAAAAGTCAGGAAGGGTGTACACCAGGGGTGTGGCCTACCTCAATACCTTTTTTAATCTATATGTGGAACTGATTATCTGGGAGGCTAGGAGGAATGTGGAGACTGAGGAGGAATGTGGCATCAGGATTGGAGAAAGACTCATCAATAACCTGTATTATGCTTGTTGAACTGAGTAGGACCTGAAGCACTTGCTGCAGAACCTCGAGGACTGACTGTAGCCTCAAATATGGATTGAAGCTCAACATCAAGAAAGGAAAGATTCTTACCACTGGGCCTATTGGCAGCATGATGATAGGTTTGTGCGGAAACTGGGATTGTTAATAGCTTCAGTTTGCTCGGCTCCATAATTAACCCTCTTGGTACGAGCAGCCAGGAAATTAAAAGACAAATTACATTGGGAAAGTATGCTGTCAGGGACCTCTCCAGAGTACTGAAGAACAATGATGTCAGTCTGGAAACTAAGGTAAGCCTGATCCAGGCCATGTTCTTCACAATTATGCACTATGCATCAAAACTGGACAGAGACTAAGGATGATAGAAAGAGAAGTGATGCCTTTGAGTTGCGATGCTGGAAAAGAGTACTGAATATACCATGGATTGCTAGGAGAACAAACATTTTTGTCCTGGAGAGGGTGAAACCAGGTTATCCTTGGACACAAGATTTCTGAAGCCCTGTCTAGCATATTTTGGGCTTGTTGCAAGGAGGGACCAGTCCTTGGAGAAGGGCATCATGTTTAGGGTGGTGGAGGGACATCACAAAAGAGGAAGACCCTTGATGAGATGGATTGACTCAGTAACTGGAGTAATGGGGGAAGGTGTGTCAGAGATCATAAGTTTGATCAGGATAGATGATGTACATAGGGTCACTATGAGTTGCAAGCGATTTGATGGCACATAACAATATTGCTGTTGAGTCTTCACCAGCTCTGACTGACTTTACAGTGGGTATAAGATGCTATAAATTGTATAGGAAGAGATAGATTGACAATCTGTAAAAAGAGTAAGGCCGCACTTGGAGTGCCACATCTGACTTTTATCAATTTCATAGAGGGAAACTACCTCTGTCCACAGTATCAATAACACACAATCAATTCTCATTCCCATGCAACCTTGGTACTCTTTGCTTTTAGCCAAGATCTATCTGACATAGGTGATAATGTCTCTAGGGCCACGGCATCTTCTAAACCCAGTTTATATTTCTGGTAGTTCTTGTCAGTGTACTACTGTTCCAATCATTTTTGGAAAATCTTCAGCAGGATTTTGCTTGTGTGTAATATTAATGACATTGTTTGATAATCTCCACATTCTGTTTGGTTACCCATTTTCTGAAAAATCATGGGAATAAATAAGAATCTTTTCTAGTTATTTGGCCAAGTAGTTGTCCTCAAGAGTACTTGGCAAAATTTGGTGAGCACAACTAGGGCAGCAACTGTTTGTTGAAATAAGTCAGTTGATATTTCAATCTTGCTGAAGATTGTAAAAAATGACTAGAACAGTACATTGATAAATAACTGCCAAAAATACAAGCTGGATTTAGAAGAGACCATGACACTCACAATATATTCATAATGTTAGATGGATCATTGCTGAAAGTCAAGAATACCAGAAGGATGCCCATTTTTGTTGTGTTAACTATGCAAAGGCAGAACAAATTAAGGCTCACATTGAGGAGCATGAGAATCCTAGAACACCTGATTGTCCTCATGGGAAACCTATATATAGACTAGGAAGGTGTTTTCCAAATAGAGCAAGGGCATACTGTGTGGTTCAAAATTAAGAAAGGAGTTTGTTAGGGATATACCCTTTCTCTACCTTTTAAATCTATATGTGGAACAGATAATTCAGGAAACTGGACTAAATGAAGGAGAATGTGGCATCAGGATTGTAGAAAATCTCATCAACAACCTGCATTATGTAGATTACACACCCTTGTTTGCCAAAACTTGAGGAGGACCACCGAACCAACATGCAGTACCATGATAGATGGGGAAAGGATTGAGGTTGCCAACAATTTCAATTTAGTTGGATCAACAATGAACATTCATGGCACCAGCAATCAGGAAATTAAAAATTGAGCTGCATCAGGAAAAGTGGTGTCACGGATCTCTCCAGAGTACTGTAGAGCAATGATTCACCTGATTCAGGCCATTGTCTTCTCAATTCTTGCTATAAATCTGAAAGCTTGAAATGGACTAAAGATGACAGAAAAATTCATGCCTTTGAGTTGTGGTGCTAGAGTATTGAACATATCTGTCCTGGAGAAGGTGAAACCAGTTTGTTCCCTGAAGGCAAGGATTTAAAAACTCTTTCTCACATACTGATATGTCATCAGGAGGGACCAGTTCTTGAAGAAGGATATAGTGCTTGGAAGGGTAGAGGGTCACAGCAGAATAGGAAGATCCTGGATGAGATACAGGCACACAATGACCGTGGCAATGAGGTCAGTTATGTCTGAGTCAGTGGGATTTGCTCAGGATAGGATGTTTCAGGGCCATTGTTCATAGGATTGCTATGAGTTGTAGTCAGTTTAACAGAACATAACAACAAGAACAACAACTAAATAGCAATGCACAAGTATCTTGTGCCATTTAGAAAATATCCCCAAAAGCCTACTGAAATTGTATCACCAAAAGAAATACTAATATTAGCAATGACTATCCAAAGGACTCTCAGAGTGCTCAAGAATACTTGGAAATTTGGCTTCTTCGGTAATATCATCTTGCTGTGATATTGATTTATTTTACAACCTACTGCATTCATATCAAAATTTGGTTTAAATTGGGCATTTGTCTACTAGGAGACTATTTATAATGGAGAGAGATAGTAATTACTTTTCTCTCAGAAGAAAAAGAAGGAAATGGAGGGGAAAAAGATGAAAGAGATAAAGGAGATGGAAAAGACTAAAAATAAGAAGTAAAAATGTAAAAAATAGGAAGAAAGAAGAAAGGAAAAGAGGGCCATATTTTTATATAATTTGTCTTTTACCAGAATAGACACCAAGGCATTATTAGATGGATTATGAAACTTTAGTTATGTTTCTGTGATACAAATCTTCCATTTTAATACCATGTTCTTATGAATTAATAGGGTATTGTTCTGTATTTTCATATCTTAAGACTAGATCTAAGTTGAAGTTGTATAGTGGATGCTATTGAATTAGATCTAACTCATGTGCAATAGACTGAAACATCACCTCATCTTATTGCACCCTTACGATCATTTCTATCTTTTAGTCCATTGTCACAGTCATTATGTCAATCCATCTTTCGAAGGTGATCCATCTGCTTTTCTACTAACCCAATTTTATTATATTACTGTATATTTTATTACATTATGTTTTTCTCACTTTGTCCTCTTTATATTCATAAGGTATTCACTGGCCAAATATTTCAGAAGATAATCTTGGTTGTTCTTCCTTCTACTCTTACTATGGAATCCACTGAAACCTGTCCTACTGGTATTTGCAACACCAATGGTATGGCTTCAAGCAGCACAGTTATAAGTCACCACAGTAGAACAAATTGGCAGGTCATTTAACACTTTCTCTAGGAAAACAAAAACAAAAACCACATTGAATAAAACCTTCTCAGAGAATGGGAGACATATGTTATGATTGAGAAGACTTTCATTTTTAAGAGTTGTCTGTTTCCCATTTTCTGCAAGTTTCTTATACCTTTCCATATGCTTCACATACTTTTCCATTCTCACTGTATCTCTAACTCTGATCATTTCTACTCTAGGCTTTTATAAATGGCCTCCTAAGTGATCTTTCTACCTTTTTGCTCTTCAATTTCTCCACTCTGTGATATAGAGCTTTTAAAAATAAAGATAATAGCATGACATGGATCTTTCCAGGTCAAAAACTTTATAAAAAGCCTTGGAGCAAGGCAAGGGAAAAGAGTGTGTATTCAGTGGTAGTGATCCATGTTGGGTACATGATCACAATACACTCCCAGAGGAGCCCAAAGCAAACTCATTGCCCAGGCTCCCTCAGGTTTCCACTTTTCTTTAAGGCAGATCATCAAGCTTTAGGTATAATCCAATTTTTGGCAAATTATTTTTTTTCTCCTCTAAGAAAAAAGAAAAAAGACATGCAGTTTACGTTGGAAATCAAGATAATTAAACATGAACTTGGAATGTCTGCTTTGTCTTTAGGGAGGTTGTTAATTTTCTTATGAAGAGCTTTCAAGGGCGTCAGGATTGCTGGAGGCTCTATTAACAATCTCTGTTATGTGGATGACACAACCCTGCTTGCTGAAAAGGAGGAGGACCTCATGCACTTGCTGCAAAAGGTCAAGGACTGCAGCCTTCAGTATGGATTGAGGTTCAATGTCAAGAAGACAAAGATTCTCACCACTGGACCAATTGACAGCATCAGGATGGATGGTGAAGAGATTGAGGTTGTTTATAACTTTAGTCTGCTTGGCTCCTCGGTCAACACTCTTGGCACCTGTAGCCAGGAAAAAAAAAAAACACATATTGCGATGGGAAAGTCTGCTCTTTGGGACCTCTCCAAAGTACTGGAGAGCAATGGTGTCACCCTGGAGACTAAGGTGTTATGCATCAGAGAGTTGGACAATGACTAGGGAGGATAGAAGGAGAATTAATGCCTTTGAGCTGTGGTGCTGGAGAAGAGTATTGAGGGAACCATGGACTGACAAGAAAACAAACAGATTCATCCTGTAGAGGGTTAAACCAGGTAGCTCATTGGAGGCAAGGATCCTGGGGCTTCATCTGAAATACTTTGGACATGTTGTAAGGAGGGACAGGGTCTTGGAGATGGACATCATGCTTAAGAGGGGAAGAACCTCTATGAGGTAGATTGATTCAGTACTGGAATAATCGGGATGGGTTTATCAGAGGCAGTTTGATTGGCACACCATAGAGCAGGGTTTAGGGCTTGTTGTACGTAGGGTCTCTATGAGTCGCAAGCAACTTGACGGCACATAACAACAACAACAACAACCTTGATCTAGTTTGTAACATTAAAGAGATGTATTTACACCACAGTGAAGTAGGGATTATGCATTTTGGGCTCTAAAAATTATGTAAAAGGTATCAAGGTAGATCAGATAAAAGCTACCAAATGAGTTTATGACATATTCTGCAAAACACAATTCTTTTTATAGCCTTTTGCCTAAAGAGAGATGAACATTTTGCAATGCAGTAAGTTCTGGCAGTGCATGCAATATCACCATGAAAGGAAACAGCAAGAGACTCTAAGGTGGTGCATTTTAGTACAGCCAATGTTTGCCAACTGTAACACACTGAAGTTTTGGTTGTTTTTAAAGACAAGATTAAAGCTATAAAGTTTGAGAGCTCCGTTAGAACCACAAATCTTATTATTAACAGAAGCACAAAATGTGACCTTAATGAAATTTATTATACATTGTACAAAAATGTGCCTTATAAGTACGCCATTTTTTCCCCAAAGTTGTTTACTCTTTCTTATGTGCATCCTCCAAAGGCAAAATTGAATGATGATTGTGTTCTGTGCTGTCGGGACATGCAAGGTAAACAAGCTATATTGTTACCAGAGGAGCTTAGGAGAGATGAATACCACATGCAGATGAAATTGCAAGTTGAATTAACAGATAACGTTGTTCTTTTTATTTCTCTAAAGATTAGAAAAGAACCGTGCCAATTAAGCGTTGGAAGGATTAATGATATGGTTACAACAGCTAAAATAGTATCAGCCACCAAACTGAAAAATTCCAAATTTGGCTTTATTTTTCTAAAGTCTGAGACAGCTCAGAATATAGCACAAAAATACATGGCTGGACACCTCAGCACAATAGTTCTAAGTGAATGTGATGAAGAAACTTAGAAATTGCTATGATGTCTGATAGTGCCTGCACCTAAAGCAAATTTGTCTGCAACCTCCAGGCCACACTGAATATTAAGATAAGGCAAGTTGGATTGGCACTTACTCCCTCTGTTTCAGAGAGAGTACATGTGGAAATGATTGTAGGCCAAGACTATCACATTCCTTCTAAAGAAAAGTTGGCAAGTCCTCAGAAACTCAAGCCAGTTAATATTATCAGTCTCCTGAACATCATTTTGGGGAAAGAAAAAAACGGGGTAAGATCTGGTAGGAAAAAAAAGAGGCGAAGAATTTTGTCACATTTGGAATTCACGTAAGTTTCATTAAAAATAAAGTCCTGAAAATGATATAGGCAAAAAATAAAAATCAATAGAATTTGATGACTGAGTTTTAGACCATAAAAAGACTTTTATCTAAATGTTAATTATTGCTTTATTGGACTCTGGGAAAACCTCAAAAGATGGGTTAAATTCAGGGGAATCAACTCAGTTTTCTTTTCCCTCATGGCAGGAAATGGTGCAATTTAAATTTATAGTATTAAAAGAAAGATCCAAGCTCTGACTTCTAAATGCCAACATAATGATGAACAAAAATCCTATTCACTACAACTCAGAATCTATTCTCTAGTGCTTTGGGGTTCTGCATATGAATGGAAATCACCCTCTGTGGATGAAATGTGATAGTTAGTTTTTTGGGTTTTTTACATATTAAAGAAGGTCAAGAATTTCTAGTCCAAATTTTGAGGCATAGCAGGGATTGGCAATGTTAAGGCAAAGTTTCTTTAGAAAAGTAGTTCTGAAAAACTATGATTTTTTAAATGGTAAAAGCTCCGAATAAATGAATGTTAATTTGGTCTTGATTTTCACAAAGAAACATTTAAAACTCCTGTATTTGAATTAAAATAAATATTATACTCAAGTATTAGTCTCAATAATTTTATGGGAAAGTCATTTAACGTTTTTGTACTATTTTAAGTTATGTGCCATCAAGTCAGAACCAACACATATCTGACCTTCCAGCTAGTTTTTTGAGGCAGTCCATCTGCCTCCACAGAGAAGCTGGTGAATTTGAATCTTGTGCCTTCAAGATTACAATGCAGCATTTTATCAGTTGGCCACCAGAACTCCATATTAGTATTAATAATTTTATAGAAAAGTCATTTAACCTTACTGTTCACTCTTCTCTGTCAAATAAAAGTTATTATAAATTTATCAGTGATTAAGAAATTGTATATGAAACAATAAAATATATTGCAAACTTGGCACAATTCCTGCCAAGTATCACCTCCGTTAAAACTCAACATTCCATCCAAAACATGAAAAGAAAACCCAAAATGTGATACTCTTTCTTATAGACTGAGTCTTAAGTTTGTTTTATAACTTTTTGAGGGCACAATTGATCTCTAGGTGATCGTTGTTCAGTGTCCTATTCTTGCCTAAAACTATGTTGAATGGGGAAATTTGAACTAATTAATTTCACTCTTTAGAGCCATGCTTTTGCAGAGTGGGTTTTGATGTGATTTGTTGCATTAAAATACATTTTTAAAATTTGTCTTTGTTTTACCTGCTTTAGAACATATTTCCTGCCTAAATCCAAGAAGGAGTTCATAAATCACTTGCTCACTCAACATCACCCTTCCCGTAAGTACCACATCCTGAGGCCACTTGGGGTGAATACCAGATGCTGTATAATGGAGGTATGCTCTTACAAGCCCCTCTGCTAATGTGACATCCTGCAGAAAGGATCAGCTTTCCCTGCAAGAACAGCTTTCTCTGGAGGCATACTTCACGCAGTGTTATGTGACCTCTCAGAGCATTAATGACAGCAGGTAAATCATCAGTTGATTTGCTGTTGTTTGTTTCTTAGTTTTAACAGATACGGTGATTTAGGGGTGCAAAGAAAGTACTCACTAAACAATATGTTATCTAACTGGAGCATAATAAACACATGCCAGGCAAGTGGTTCTAAAAGCTTAATTAACTTTTATTCACTTTCCAACAAGGACACTTTAACTGTAATCTACTCAATCTGTTTAGCCTGGAACTAGTTTCCCTGACTCTATCAAAGGTTAGTTTTGATTTGTTATGTGTAGACCAATCAATTTTGACTCAGTGAACTGACAGGACCAAGTGAACTTGCCTTTTAAGGTTTTCTTCATTGTATGTAACCTTTACAGAAAGACATCACCAGATTCTACTTCTGTGGAGACACTGCATGACTTCAGACTCCGAGCTTTTTGTGTTTAAATATTTGTGCCAGTAAGATGTTTCTTAAGGTTGAAGGATTTTCTCCCACCCTTCGCCTTTTTTTTTCAGTCTTGTTTTGTTTTCTTTTAAATCTTCTTGTCGATAATGAAGAATGCTAGAAAATACACAAATAAACCAATAATGTTGAAGCATTTAATTAGTCTTGACTAAAACCAAACAAAATCACAAACTGCTGTCAGTAAGTTAATTACAACTCTTATTGACTCTTCATTGAGTTTCTGAAGCTGTAACTTTGTTTAGGAGGTGATTCCCAATCTTTATTTCACAAAACAGCTGATGGATTCAAACTACAGTCCTTTCTGCAGTGTAACATGTAACACACGTTAGCGGTGTAACGTGCAACACACTCCCAGAGCTACTAGCTTTGACTTGCTGCATGGTTACGTACTGTTAGGTGTTGAGCTGATGTTGACATATAACAGCTCTATGTATAACTCATCTAATCTTTGCCTACTTCTGTGCCGTCTTCACCTATTATGCTGTACTCAAGTCCGTTGTTGCTGTAATGTATCAATCCATCTCCTTGAAGGAAGGTCTTTCTCTCCCTATTTGATCCTCCACTTTTGTGAATATGATTTTCTTTGCAAGGGTCTAGTGCCTCCTGACATCATGTTCAAATTAAAGAGAAAAGAGTGTCAACATCCTTGACTCTACGGAACACCTTGGCTGAACATGTTCAAAGACAGACTTGTCTAATTTGGGCATTTCATGATGAATTAAAAAATCCTTTGTCAATACCATAATTCAAAAGCATCAATCTTCTTTATTCTTTAAGTCTTCCTTATTCATTGCCCAACTTTTACACACACACACACACACACACACACACACATCAGTTGGAAATATCATGTTGTTGTTGTTGTTGTTATGTGCCGTCCAGTCGCTTGCAACTCATAGCGACCCTATGTACAACAGCCCTAAATTCTGCTCTGTCCTGTGCCAATCGCACTGTCTCTGACACTCCCATCCCGATTATCCCAGTCACTGAATCAATCCACCTCATAGAGGGCCTTCCTCTCCTGCGCTGTCCCTCCACCCTCCCAAGCATGATGTCCTTCTCCAAGGACCGGTCTCTCCTCACAACATGTCCAAAGTATGTTAGACGGAGCCTCAGAATCCTTGCCTCCAAGGAGCCACCCGGTTTAACCCTTTCCAGAACAAATCTGTTTGTTTTCCTAGCAGTCCATGGTATTCTCAATACTCTTCTCCAGCACCACAGCTCAAAGGCATCAATTCTCCTTCTATCCTCCTTGGTCATTGTTCAACTCTCTGATGCCTAACAAGTGATTGCGAAGACCATGGCCTGTATCAGACGCACCTTAGTCTGATGAAAATCTCATACTTAGGGTAAAATACGCCTTAGTCTTTAAACTGATATTCTTGCACTTTAGGTCTGTAAAGAGGAATTTGACAGTAAATATGCCTAATGAAATAATTTTTTAACTTAAGGAACAGTCACAGATTGAGACAAGATTGTAATTGTCAGAATTTTCTTTTTCTTGGATTCACCATCAGCACCAAAGGAAGCAACACTCAAGAAACCAGAAGACTTATTTCCTTGGACAAATCTACTGTCAAGTCTTGGCCAGACTTACTTAATACCTGAAATCTTCTTTGTTTGCTTGTATGTTAACATTCTTTTTTTCTACAGTAGAAACAAGCAAGCAAATTAGTAAAAGAGGAGTTTCCTCAAAATGTCATTCTCTGTTCATGCTCCAATCTGTAAAGGATTTCTACTTTGCAGCATCTATCTATTCTAGACACTAGATATGATGTTAAAAGAATAAACAAAGGAATATTTCAAAGTCTGAGTTAGTAAATAATTCTATATGACAAGAGATTTTCACAGAAGCAAAGGCTTTTTAGTAGGCTGTCTAAAAAAAAAAGAGTTTCCCCCTAACTTCTAACCCCAACTCAATTCAAGAATATTTCTCTGTAACTGCGTAAGACTAAGAAAATTTTCAATATTTTATTTTCTATTTATAAAGATGAAAGAAAGCACCAGTAAGTGGTATTTCTCTTGCTCTGCTTCTGGACTGTCGTATGACCTTTCTTCTCTCAGGGGGAGAAAGAGTTATTCTATCAAAATCTTTTATCTATCTTATTTTCGGGGAGCTTTGGTAGTGTATATAGTTTATAGCATTGTTGTTGTTGTGTACCGTAGAATCAGAACTGACCCATAGCTGACCCTCCAGCGGGTTTCCAAAGGCAGTTAATCACACAGGAGGAGATTGTCCATCCTTTTTCTGCAGAGCAGCTGGTGTCCTCGAACTGAATACCTTTGGGATTGCAGCACAGCTTCTTGCTGCTAGGCCATCAGAGCTCCATAGCATAGTATGTTAATAACCCAAAGGTCATGCTTCTCTGGCAGTTCAAATTACCAGTGACTCTTATTCTGGATAAAAATCGGACATATCCTCCCCTGTGAGTTTCAGCTTCTAAAAGGTTTCATAGCGTTAACTATGAGAAGGTTCCTGCTCAAAGGAAATGACTGTGTGAGTTTTATTTTTAGATAGCTGAGTATCCTGGTTAACTTCATGTGTTTGGGTGTTCACCCAAAAGCAACACTTCTCTACTCATTCAAAAGCACTAGCATCTCCAGGGGAGAACAATGAGTAATGTCCTCCTATGAGATTTACAGCCTCTGAAAACCTGCTGGAAGGTCAGCTATGTGTGAGTTCTGAATAATTAAAGGCATTGAGTGAATGAATGAGCATAGACAGACATTCTGGAATCAAATCAAGTGGTCTTTATTTCATTCCTGAGTGGCTGTGTTAATTTATTCACCTGCTTTGTGCTCCAATGCTTTCATTTGTTAAATGTTTCCCTTAATAAAAACGGAAACCTAGTGGCTAAATGTGTTATGTTTTGGCCTACTAAGCAAAAGTTCAACAGTTCAAATCAAATAGCTACAGTAAAGGAGAAAGATGGACAGTCTCCCCTCTGTAACGATTTACAGACTGGAAACCCAATGGAGGGTCACCATGAGTGGAATCTATTTGACAGCTGTTTTCATAATTTATCCTGTTAAAATTAATAGATTATTTATACAAGTCTTAGGTTAACATAGTCCCACATGTTTGACCTGTCTTATAGGTCCATGATTCCTGACATCAATGGCTCCTCCTTTTTTTGGTTTCTTAGCTTCTTTATGTCCATTCGGTTTAATAATTTGCTAGAAAGTCTCCCAGAGACTCAGACTCATTAGGGAAATGATTCACATGACCATAGGTAGCAGGCTGGTTTTGGAGAAACTGGTGAGCAATGGGCCAGGATCCTGTAGATTGTTGGTTATGTCATGGCTGGATAGGGACTGTGGGTGATGCAGGCTGGTGGTGTAGAAACTAGTGAGCAGCTAAAAGCTACGTCACAAGCAAGGGAGCTTCTCTGAAAGAAAAAGGTACCTGGTGCTGAGATCTCATGAGCTGTGTAAATATCTAATATGGTGGGGCTACTATCTCATCCCAATCCTCTCTCTTTAATACAATAATTACTTTAGTAAAAAATAAACAGTTAATCATCGGCTAGAGAAGATATCTGAATGATAAACCTTAGACAACCAGAACAACAATAGTTTTGATTTGAGGATTTTTTCCACAGAAAGCTATGAGAATCAATATATGAGAAGTACTTAGAAAAATATTGTTGTTGTTGATGATTGTTGAGTCAAGCATGACTCATATCGACCCTATGACTAAAAGGTCTGAAGCCTTTCTATAATCATTGCCAATTATCAAAGCTCATAGTTTCCAGAAGCATGTTGTTTAGGAAGTAGATGCCACTCTTGCTTCCAAACAAAAATATCAGACTTACTACTGTAAGTAGTAACCCTGTACAAGGGTTTTCTGCCTATCATCACCAACAAAATAGTATAACTATTATTTGTAAATAATATGTTTAACATGACTAACGTGAGCTAGGGGAAGAATATGATGTAGATATAAAAAAAGAATAAGATGTAGATATAAAAAAAAGAATTCTGATACTCTCCATTTTTTGTGTGGGTATTTTTCTTCCTCAATTCTTATTTTAGTTTTCTATGTAATAGGAAGCATGTGATGTTTACACTGTTACAGCACAAACAGAATTATGACTTCTGCTTCATAATTATAAAGCTGATTACATCTGCTCTCATATTTAGGGATCTATCATAATTGTTGCATAAAGTCTTCTGCTGGTTATAATGAAGGACATAAAAAGTGTAACACATGAAAGTGTTTACAATCTTTTGGAACAGATTATGACATGTGCCAATATAACATGACTCTTACAAAGACTAGAAGTGTGTATAGAAGACAAGAAATAATATGCACAGAATTAGTAAAAGTGTAGGCTCCAATTTGGAAAAACAGCACCATGGATGTTAATTGTATATCCTATCACAGTGGACTGGTTAATTTAAGAGAGTTCAATTAATTCATAAGATGGAGAAATGAACTAGTTATAGGTAATTTTAGGACTACTACAGAGTCCTAAAACCTGTTGAATTAGAAGCTCTAATCTTTCAGTTTTTAGGAGCATATAGGAAGGTTATTATTAAATTTGTGAAATTCTCAATTTGGATGTGTGGAGGACTATGCAGTGTCATGAAAAATTTGCAGGAAAGCTTTGAGATCAAAGATAAATTTGCACCTGAGTCAATCATAACTTCATGACAGCATTTCCAGAAACACCCATAACCACTAAAATAATCACTTCTACTTGTATTTTGCAATATTACTAAATGAAGTAATATTTAATATGTTCCTGTCTAGTCCTATAATTTGTTGAACTAATTTTTCATTTCCTCTCTTGGGACAAGTTTTCTTTCCCTAGAAATAGTCCATAATATGTTGCTGTGAGATATCCAGGATGTTTATTAAGTTCTCAACTAACTTTACATTTTGATAAGTTGTTGGTACTAATGGTTAAGCAAATTGTAAATAAATATTGACTCATCAAAAACCTATTCCTTGAGTGTATATGCGAACATCAACAAAATTAAACTTGTAAGACTTAGCTGATGATGACCAAGAATGAGCAACAAGTTAGGAAATTAAGTTAAAATATAAATCAGAGAAAACATAAATAATATTGAAGTTCAAATCTGGAATGTTACAGCTTTACTTTCTCAAATTACTTTTGCTTCCATCATGTGTGCCTCTGAAGTTATTAAATTTTAAGAATGCATATATTCACTGTTTATAACAATAAGCAGAACATTTTGAAAGAATATCCTGATTATTACGTTAGAGGACACAAGAGCTTGATACTCATAGTAACTGTAAAAAGAGCAAGGGCCACATGGGGAGTGCTATACATGAACTTTACCACCTTCACAGGAAGGAACTATTCCTGTTCACAGCATCAATACCACAAAACCAATCCCTGTGAGGTCAGAGCTGTCAGTTCCATGCCTCTTTCTATTCACTTCATCACACCAATCTTACTGCTTTGCTGGGTCCAAAATCCGATGTGATAGCTTATACACGACACAGAATCTTATTGGAGACGTCAAAAGGTTCAATTCAAAAGGTAGTTCAGATTACAGTATACAGTCAAGATAGCTCCCGAATGTGCATGCAGGAACCTCAGCTTCGAGGCTTGAAGTGTTTCCAATTTCTCAGTCCAGCCAATATTAGCTTTCCTCCCCAGTTGTCTCACAAAGTGCTCAGTCCTGGCAGTGTTGGTTCCTCCGCTATCCCAAAGTCTCATCTCACATCACCTCTCCAGTTCAGCCATTGCTGCTTCTACTGTCCCAAAGCATGCCCTACATTCCCTCAGATTGGGGGAGATTGCTTTCCTCTTTTACTAGGGAAATAATTTCTTCTGGTGGGGCAAGAATTACCCTCTTCAGCTAGAGCTCTTTAGGTTATTGGAGAGACTAGCCAGTCCCCTTGTAGATTATTTAAATTGGCAAATCTCCTTGTGGAATGGTAGAGAGCCAATCTCCTTGTGGATAGACCAACACTCCACATTCATATAGTCCTGCCTATCTGTATAACAATGTTAAATAAAGGCTGGAGAAGTCATAATAAAAGATCAACTCCATAGTAACTAATACTTAAAACACTAAAAGTAAAGATATTGGGCTACTACCAACTAAATGTTCAAGTCAGGCAGAAAAGGAGTCTCATTTCTCCATTTATCATAAAGATTTCTGTTTGACATAGACATTTGAACTAGTTTATTCAAGTTCAACCTACTGCTGAGAATTTGTATTTCCATCTTAGATATATTTAATCACAATCTACATTTTAACAAGATGCCCATTATTGAAGTTGTTCTGTCATTCTATCTTCATGAGGATCTTCCTGTCTTTCACTGACGCTCTACTTCTCCAAGCCTGGTGTCCTCCTTCAGGTAATTATTCCTTCTGATGACACGCTCAAAATATATGAGCCAAAGTCTCATCATTCTTGCAGCTAAGGAACACTCTGACTGAAATACTTCTAAGACAGATTGATTTGTTCCTTTGCTTTCACATGGTATATTCAATATTATTCACTAACTCTATAATTCAAAGACATCAACTCCTCTACAATATTCTTTATTCTTTATTCAACTCTCATTTATATATGAAGCAATGGAAAAATTCAATAGTTCGGATTAAATGGGCCTTACTCCTTAAAGAGAAGATTTTTTTGACTGTTACTTTCATAGATGTTAATTATGGACTGAAAAAAAAATAAATCATTGACTATTCAAAGTTTTCTTCATTTATTATTCTTGCTCATTGGCCCAGTTGTGAGAATTTTGTTTCTTTTTATTAAGATAGGGAAACTCTGGGGGTCTACTGGCTAAAAAAAGTTGATAGTTTGAATACACTAGTTGTTCTGTAGGAGAAAGATTGGCACTTAATCTCCTCTACTGTGATTTATAGCCTGAAAACCCATTGGAGGTTCAACTATGACTCTGTTCTGACTTTATAGTAATGAGCAGTAGAAACAGTAATGTTGAGGCATAGTCCACATTGAATGTTACAGTCCTTGAGTTTAATCAGTAAGGGCTCAAAATTTTCACTTCCTGCAAGCAAGATTGTGCCATCTACATATCACAGGCTGTTGGTAAGTTTTCCTGCAAATCTAATGCTATTATTTTTCTTCATATAGACCAGCTTCTTGAACCATTTGTTCAACATTCAATTTCAACGGATATGATTAAAGGACACAACCCTGATGTACAAATTTCTTTATTTTAAGCCATATAATATTCTCTACTATTGTTTGAAGCATGGCTTCTTTGTCTACGTACAGGGTCCATATGAGTACAATTAAGAGTTCTGGAATTCTTATTCTTTGAAATATTATCCCGACAAAAAATTGTTACAGATGTTGCTGTTTTATGAAGATGTCTTCCTTTTATATTTTGGGAGAAAAACATCAATTATTACCAAATTTGAGAAAAAGGAAGAGAAATAAGAAATTTGTTGATTATATATATATGTGTGTGTGTTTCTCATGCGTTTTCAGTAGAAAAGTGACGTTTCCACATTGAGAAATATCTGAAGTAGTCAATTCCCTGCAAAAAATTTTGCTTTACATTTCTTTTAATGTAAACATTTGTACACCCCTGCTAAAAAGCTATTTTCACTATTGTTTTTGTTGTTTGGTGCCATTGAATCAACGATGACTCACAGAGATCTTATGATAGCATATCTGAACCTTGTTCTGTCTGTCTCATTCTCATCCTAACTGATACACTAGAGCCCATTGCTGCAGTCACTGTGTCTATCCATCTTATTGAGGACCTTCTGTCTTTCACTAACTCTTCACCTTTCCTAACACCATATTCCATTCCAAGGGAAAGCTTTTTCTAGTAACATGACCAAAGTATGAGATACAAAACTTTGTCATCATTACCTCCAAGAGTACGCTGGATGTACTTTATCCAAGACATATCTGTTAGTTCTTTTGGCAATCTATGGGGTAGTCCATACTCCTTTTCAATTCCACAACTTAAAGGCATTAACTCTTCTTCTAGTATCCTTGTCTATTGTCCAGCTGTCAGATGCATAGCAAGTGTTTGAAAATACCCTGGCTTGATTCAAGCTCACTTTAGTCTTTAGACTGACATCATTGCTCCTTGCTATTCTAGAGAGCAGATTTACTCAATGTAATATGTTTCCTGATTTTCTGAGTGTTGTTACCAAGGGTGTCTAAATGAGATGAAATAATTAGAAATATCTATCCTTTATTAATTTATCATGATGTCTCTCACTTCAGTAGTAAATATTTTTATCTTCTGGATGCTGAGATTTAATCTACACTGAAGGTTGCAGTCCTTGATCTTCCATGGCAAGCATCTCAAGTCTTCTTTAATTAAGCAAGATTGTGTCATCTGCATAATGAAGATTGTTGATGAATCTTCCTCTAATCCTGATGCCACATTCATTCTTTATAGAGTCCAGCTTCACAAATTATTTGCTCTGTTCATACATTGACTATATATGGAGAGAGAATACATTCCTGGACTACATCTTTTCTGGTTGTAAACCATGTGATGTTACCTTACTGTATTTGGACAACAGCTTTTTGTGGTAGGAATAGATCTTACAGAAGCACAATTAAGTGTTCTGGGATTCTCATTCTTCTCAATATTAGCCATAGTCTGTTATGATCTACACAGTCAAATGCCTTTGTATAGTGAATAAAACACATGTAAATATTCTTCTGGTATTTACTGCTTTCAGAAAGTTTCCATCTGACATCAGCATTGCAATCTCTGGTGCCACAGTCTCTCTAAGTCCAACTTGAACTTCTGGCAGTTCTGTGTGAATGTACTGTTCTGACCACCTTTATAATGAACTTTAGCTGTATTCTGCTTGTATATTACATTAAAGATACTGTTCAATATTTTCTACATTCTATTGGTATGGGTACAAATATAGACATTTTCCAATCATTCAGCCAGGCAGCTGCTCTCCTCCAATTTTCTGGCATAGACAGGGTTACACCTGTTAGTTGAAATATGTTGATTATGATCTCATTATTTCCTGGGGCCTTATTTTTTTGCCAATATCTTCACTGCAGCTTGAACTTCTTCCTTTATTGTTATTGGCTCTTGTTTCTATGATGTTTCCTAGATTTTTTTCAATGCTGATAAATTCTTTTTGATGGAATAACTCTGTGTATTCCTTTCATATTCTTGTTACACTTCCTGAATCATTCAAGATCTTGTCCATAGCATCTCTCAGTATTACAACTCAAGGCTCAAGGCTTGAATTTCTTCCTTTTTTTTCCTTTTCTTTAATTTCTATGCCTCTATTTTGGGCATGTTGCTAGAAGAGGCTATTCCTTGAAAGGAATATCATGCTAGTAAATGTTAATGAAGGAGAGGTGGGCAGTCAATGAGATAGATTGACATAGTGACAGTAGCATTTGTGTGAAATGTGTCAGAGATGATGAAGATGTTCACAGGGTTGCTATGAGTCATGCGTGACTTTAAGAGAATTAACAAAACCAACAACATGCCTTAAGATAACTTTCCTTATATTATTATGCTTTATCTGCGTTCCAGCAATTTACAATCTCATCTGAACTCTAAGTAGTTTAGAGGGAAAGAAATCAGTAGCAATCATCAGCTGGATCCACATTTAAGTCTTTTCTTTATTTTCATTGTCTGTCTCAATGTTGGTGTAATCCATTCACTGGTATTAGAACATTTCACCTGATACTGTGTGTTAGGTTATTGTTTCTTTGGACTTGTCAATGTACATATTTTCAGATACACCTAAAGATTTTATTTTTCTCCTTTCCTTAAATTTACAATGACAAAGAGCACACAAAATAATATTTTATTATCCAACCTAATGGAAAGAAAGAACAAAGTAGATGATTTAGAAAAGGAAATAATCCTTCAGATAAGTCTGGTAGCAGCATTATGAGAGCCTTTAGTTTGGATAAATAACAAAATAACTATGTAGCTGGGAGATATTCTAAGTAGAGAGTCTGAGAAATAGGATGAATTCTTAAAATAATTTCTTTTCCCATGTTAATGTTTCCACATCAAAAGGGTCCACTTAATTTCTTTGCAGAAGCAATACCCACCTTGCAGGAGTTTATAATTAAAAAGATTGAGGTGTGTTTTTTTGTTATTTAGCACACAGAGGTACTGTGATGGTAAGCACATGATTATGATAACAACAACAACAACAAAAATGCTGATGATTATCAGGAGCTACTGAATACATTCGTTTAAGAATGTGTTCTGTAAAGTTACCTAAATTTGAATTAGTGGATCTGCCACTTGATATTTGTATGACTTCAAAGTTACGGATACTCTCTTGGGGAATTGCTTTTTCATGTTTGAAAATGAGAGCAGCCTCTGTCATAAGCCTGTTTTGAGTTAACTTAAAGGAGTCAATGTGCTTACACAGACTAATTTAGCAACTGATAAAAATAGATTACATTGTGAGATAACAACATGATAGTGATTCTATATCTTTTTTTGGTCTCCCTGCTGCACTAAGCCATAGTTCCAGCCCACTTAGTTGCTGAGGACTGAAATCCTTGTTCCGCACATAAAATAATATTTCTTGTATGGGTTGTCTTCTGCTATGTAACAACTCATAGAGACCCTATGAACAAAAGGTCTGAACCCTGTCCTATCCTATGCCATCCTCACACTTCCTGACACACAAAAGCCCATTGTAGCAGTATCAACCCACCTGGTTGAGGGTCTTCTTCTCCTTTGCCAGCCCTCCACCCTTCCCAGCACCATATCCTTCTCAAGGAATAGCCAGCCCCTCCTAGCAACATGCCCAACATAGCAGATTAAAAAGTTTTTCATTTCACAAAATTTCCTGGGGTCAGGAATCCAAGAGGATATTAGGAGAGTGGTTGTAGCTCAGGAACTCATGGAATTGAAGTAAAAAAAAAAAATCTCAGAGTGGAAATTACATGAAAGTCTGTCTGGGTTGCATGATCTCCTTTAAAACTCACTGCCTGCCAGAAGCCTCAGTTCAGTGATATGTGGAATTCTATATAAGAACACTTACCACAAAGCAGTTTATTTTCCCAAATGCAGGTGATTTGAGAGAAACATATGGGAGCTGCAATACCTTTTATATCTTAATTTATAAACTGATCAGTTCTGTCATATTGTTCTAGTCATATAGTACAAGACAAGTAAAATGTGGAGAGAAACCACTTACCTCAGGAGCCAGGGATTACTGGGAGCTATTCTTAAAGCGGGTTACCACCAACTTCCACTGAATTGACTATAAACATCAGCAAATAAATGCTATCACTTGCTTGACCTCAAATTAGATGGGTACTCTTCATGCTGGATGGTATTTCTTACTCATCAGATCAGAATCTTTTATTTCCCAAATCTTGAGACATCTACTAAGGCAAGAAGAAACTCTGCTTGAAAGGTGGAAAACCAGAGAAAGAAAGGAAGATCATGAAAATGAACTGACACAGTGACTGTGGGCTCAAGCATGGAAGAGACCATGAGAATGTTGCAAGATACAGCAGGGCTCAGATCTATTGTTCGTAGTATAGTGTTACTTTGAGCTGTAGTTGACATGATGATACTTAACAGCAACATATAAGTTGCCATTTTATTTTTGACCATTGATAATCCCTATAGCCAGGTCAGTGTGTGAGTTGAAGCCCTAATTTAATTATATATAAATCACAGGTTACTGTTAATAGTGTTCAGACAAAAGGAAATCACTTCTCTCTAATTTTGGTATCAATAGCTGGATAGCCAATGTATAACACTAGGTGAGTCACAGAGCAAGCAAATAAGCTCAGCTTTGTGTAGTTCTAAAAAAGGAAGTGATTAATGTCTTTAGAATATTATGAAAGAATTGAAAAATGGGAATAATTAAGGCCCAGCAACACAAAACAGAACAAGAAAGTCACAGACTCAACTGAAAGATGGAATCTGACAGTGTGCAGATTGCTAAGTGTTAGGTCTATAAAAACCATATTTAGTATTCCAATTAACAAATTCTACTTGTAGAAAGCATGTTTCTACTAGCTTTCTTTTCAGTTGTTCAATTTAGATTAAATTTAGAAATTTAATCACAGACAACTTTTTTTTTTTTTTTTAGGGCAGCCTTCACTAGAAGTCAATTGTTCCTCCCTGATTCATATTGTTTTCTTCACTTTAGAAATAGAAGATGGGGGTGGGGGAGGAAATAAGATTATACCACATGTAAGCCATATAATCTTGCAAACTCACATTTTTATTAAATTTGCAAGCAATTTCTTAGAACACACTAAACCACCCTAATGCCTTGGAGCACGAACACCAGTATTACAGGAGAGTGAAGAGGAAATAGGAGGACAGAGGCAGTGGGCGGTGCCAAAGAGGTAAGGAGAGGCAATTGGGCTGTATGTTGGAGAGAGGGCGGGGCGTGAGTGGGAACACTGCACATGCTTTGAAGGAGCCGACCACCTGGGACCAAGACCTGGTTTGTCAACTGCAAACTTTCATCAGCTCTTTTAGGTAAAATGCTTATCTGTCAAAACTGCTCTAAAGTGGAGCACCTAAATTAACATGGAAAGGCCCTTCGCTTCTGAAATACAAAAACCCTATGTACAACAGAGCACAGTTAAATTAGATTAGCAGGTATGGGACCAGATGCTGAACCTTCGTGTTGAGAGTCACAAAGAAGAAGGAACAGTCACAAACAGATCCTAATAAATGGAACATAGAAGGTGAGATGTATGAAAATAGGAAAATTGGACATTGGTAAGGAAGAAATGGAATGCATAAACATTGACATACTAGGCATTGGTGAAATGAAATGGACTGGCACTAGACATTTCTAATCAGACAATCATGTGATCTACTATAAGAGAAATAAAAAGGTGAGAATAAAACGGAGTCCCATTCATAGTTAAAAGGACCATTTCTAGATCCACCTTGAAATATAATGTTCTAAAAAGATAATATCCATACACATAATAGGAAGACATGCTAATAACACTATCATTCAAATTTATGAACCAACATCCAGAGCCAAAGAGGAGGAAACCGATGACTCGTACCAACTGTTACAGTCAGAAATCGAAGAACATGCAACTAGGATGCACTAAGGGTAAAAGGTAAATGTGAACGTAGGTATTGGAGAAGAAGGATCGGTAGTCAGGAAACATGGACTTTGTGACAAAAATAAGGATGAAGATAGAATGATATAATTCTGTACAACCAGTTAATATATCCATTGCAAATACCTTTTACAAGAAACACAAGTGGTTACTACACCCAGTGACCTCATGTGCTGGCCTACACAGGAATCAGATTGATTACATCTGTGAGTAAATCATCAGGCAAACTCAATATCAGCTGTGAAAAATAGGTGGATAAGATCATCAATTGCTCATCTGCAAGTTCAAACTAAAGCTAAAGGAAATAAAGCCAAATTCACAAGAACCAAAGTTTGACCTTGAGTCTATCCCTCCTGAATTTAGAGACTATATCTAGAAAGGTTTGAGGACTTCAATACTAAATACTGAAGACAAGATAAGCTGTGGAGGAAATAAAGAATACCATCCATAAAGAATCCAAGAGGTCATTACAAAAACAGAGGAAGAAGACCAAAATGCATATCAGAGGAGATTCTGAATATTGCACCAGAGAGCCAAGAAGTCAAAACAAAGGGACGAAATCAAGATTTTAAGGAGATGAACAGAAAATTTGAAAGGGCAACATGTGAAGACAAAGCAAAATATTATAGTGAAATGTGCAAAGAGCTGGAGTTGGAAAATCAAAATAGATTAATTCACACAGCATTACTTAAGCTGAAGGAACTGACGAACAAATTCAAGCCTGGAGTTGCATACTCAAGGATGCTGTGGGTAGAATGTTGAATTACCCAGGAAGCCATAAAACTATAGATTAACCTCAAGAGGGTAACGCTTACAAAACTACCCATGTGTAAACTGAATCACTCTTTACATGATGGATTAAAAAAGAAAGGATACAGAATTCTACAAAGCCTCCACAAGAAAAAAGACTGATAACACAATTACAAAATGGGCAAAAGATATGAGAAGAATTTTCATGGAGGAAGATATTTGTATGGCGAAAGACACATGAAGAAATGCTCAAAATCACTGGCAATAAAAGACCAATCCAATCAAAACCTCACTGAATACCATCTCTAGTAGCAGTGGCAAAGTTATCAAGACAGCAAGTAATAAATGTTGGAGAGGATGTGGTGAGATAGGAACTTAACACACACTGTTGGTGTGATTTTAAAATGGTACAACCACTCTGAAAGGTAGTTTGGGGTTTCCTCAGAAACGTAAAGAGAAATTTCATATAAACTATCTATTTCACTGCTCAGAATATACCCCTAGAAAATGAGAACTGAGGAACAAACAGAGACTTGTAAACCAATGTTCACAGCAGCATTATGCACCATTGCAAGAACATGGAAACAGCCCAAATGTACAACCATAATCAAATGGATTGAGGAATTTCAGTATATTCACACAATGGAACATAATGCAGCACGCAGGAGCAATAATTCTGTAAATCACTACCTAACAAAGGAGGGACTAGAGAATGGCACAACCTCACTTGCAGAAACTGAGGAGTGTTATGCAATGGGAACTCAGTCCCTTAAGGACAAATACTGGGTAAGACCATTTTGTACAATGTGTATGAGAACCCAAAGGGAGGAGAGTGGGAGTAGAGTGATGAGGATTGGCGCAGGGTGGGGTTGGGAGATGGTTAACCATAGAGTCATACAATTTGATGGGTAGAGGGAGCTGTGGGTAAAGGAAATGGGAAAGATCCAGTATGAAAAACAATGTATATGAACTTTGAAAGCAAACCAGTAAGAAATAAAAAATTTAATATATTTTTAAAAGAAGAAGATTGAAGTAGTACACAGTTACTATACCAAAAAGAACCGACATACACAGAAAAACTTCATTAAACAACATATGATCAAGAGCCTATGGTGATTAAGGAGAAAGTTAAAACTGCTCTGAAGAAATTGGCAAAAAACACAGCCCAATAATTGACAACATATCAACTGATGTATTTCAACAAACAGATGCAGCCTTGGACAAGCTCACTATGTTGTGCCAAGAAATCTAGAGAAAAACCACCTGGCCAACCAACTCAAGGAGATCTAATCATATTTATTCCTATTCCAAAAAAAAAAGGTGAATGAGAGAGTGCAGAAGTTATCAAACAATATCATTAATATCGCATGAAGTAAGATCCTGCTGAAAACCATCAAAAAAGACTGGAACAGCACATCAACAGAGAACTGCCAGATGTGTAGGCTGAGTTTAAGTGGCTGTGACAGTAAGGATATTATAGCAAATGATAGATGGATCTTAGCTTAAAACAGAGAGTAACAGAGGAATGCCTATCTGTGTTTTATTGAGTATGCAAAAGGCATTTGACTCTGTGGATCACAACAAACTGTAGTTAACTCTGAGAAGAATGAGAATCTCAGAACCTTTGATTGTCCTTATGTAAAATCTGTACTAGGACCAGAAGGCAGTTGTTTAAAGAGAGCAAGGAAGCACTATATGGTTTAAAATCAGGAAAGGTGTATGCCAGGAATGTACCCTGTCTCCACACCTTTTTAATCTATATGAGGAACAAATCATCCAGGAGTCTGGGCTCCATGAGGAGTCATGCATTATGAGGATTGGTGAAAGAGTGAGTTAGAAATAATCTGTGTTGTGCAGATGACACAATCTTGCTTGTCAAACTTGAAGAGGACTTGAGGCATTTAGTCCAGAAGGTCAAGAACTATAGCCTTCAATATGTATTAAAGCTCAACATAAAAACAAACAAACAAACAAAAACAAAACAAAGATTCTCACCACTGGGCCAATTGGCAGCATCATAATGGATGGTGAAGAGACTGAGATTGTCAACAGCTTCAGCTTGCTTGGCTCCACAGTCGACACTCTTTGTACTAGCAGCCAGAAAATCAAAAGATGAATTTTGTTGGGGAAGTCTACTGTCAGGGACCTCTCCAGAGTACTGAAGAGTAACGATGTCAGTCTGGAGATTAAGGTGCACCTGAACCATGGTCTTCACAATTACTTGCTATGCATCAGAAAGCTGGACAATGATTAAGTATGATACAAGAAGAATGAATGCCTTTGAATGGTGGTGCTGGAGAAAAGTAATGAATATACGATGGACTTCTAAGGTAGCAAACAGGTTCATCCTGGAGAGGGTGAAACTATGCTGCTTCTTGAAGGGAAGAATATTGAAGGTCTGTTGGGCATACTGCAAGGAGGGACCAGTCTTTCGAGAGGGACATTATGCTTTGAATAGTGGAGGGATAGTGGAGGAGCGGAAAACTGTAGATGAGATGGATTGACTCAGTGACTGGGTAAGAGTAGAAGGTTTGCCAGAGACAATGAAGTTGGCTCTAGATATAGCAGGGTTCACGACTGTTGTACATAAGGTGACTATGCCTTGCAAGCGACTCACCACCATATAGCATTTTATTTTGCAATAAGGCTTTATGTTAAAATAATAATAATAAAAGCAAAACATATAATGTTCTAATATACAAGAATTCTGCACTCATTTTTGCTATAATGTGCCAAAAGAGGTATTACATAATTATAAATTATAGTTGCATCTTTTTTTTTTTCAAAGATGATGCTGAAAATGAAGAAGGAAGCCCCTGCCCCTCCAAAAACAGGAGCTAAAACAAAGGCATTAAAGGGCAAGATGGCATTCCTGAAGGACATCCATAGCAAAAAAAAAAATAAATAAATAAAAATAAAAATCTGCACATTATCCACTTTCCAGTGTCCTGAAACTCTGAAGGTAGCTCAACTACCCCCAAAAGAGTGCCTCCAGGAAACCCAAGTTTGACCACTATGCCATCATCAAGATTTCCCTGACCACTGAGTCAGCCATGAAGAAGATAAAAGATAACACACTTGTATTCATTGTGGATGTCAAGGCCAACAAGCACCAAATTAAACAAGCTGTAAAGAAGCTCTATGACATTGATGTGACCGAGGTCAACACCTTGATTAGGCCTGATGCAGACTATGTTTGACTTGCTCCTGACTATGTTGCTTTGGATGTTGTCAACAACAATTGGGAACATCTAAACTGAGTCCAAGTGGCTATTTCTGAATACAAATTACACACACACACACACACACACACACACACACACACTTACACTTATAGTTGCAAATCTTTTAGAAGACCAAAGAAGAATCAATGTCTTTGAACTGTGATGTTGGCGAAGACTACTGACTACATCTTGTGCTACCAAGAGTAAGTAAATCTATCTCAGAGCAAGTGAAGATAGGATGCTCCTTAGAAGCAATAATTTTAAAACTTCATCTCATTTACTTTGGACATGTTTTCACAAGGGCCTGTTGTTGTTGTTGTTGTTAGGTGCCTTTGAGTTAAGTACAGCTCATAGCAATCCTATGAACAACCTATCTGAACACTGTCCTTTTCTGTGCCACCCTCACCATCTCTGACACACTCAAGCCCATTGCTGAGAGTCAACCTGGTTGAGGATTTTCTTCTCTTTCACTGACCCTACACCTTTCCAAGCATGATATTCCTCTCCAAGGGATAACCTCAACTAGCAACATGCCCAAAGTATGTGAGATGAAACTTCATCATCTTACTTCTCCAAGGAGTACTGTGCCTGCATTTTCTCCAAAACATCAACAGCTTTGGTACTAGTAAGTAGTCAGGAGATCAGTAGTGTGGTGTCAGAAACCCTAAAAAGTTAGCTTTTCTAGTCATTACGTTTTCCTCGTTGGGCGGAAGGGTATGGTCTCCAGCTACCTTACTAATTTAAGTGTAAATGATAAGATCATACATTATTTTTTCATCAGTATTTCATACTTGGCTACTGTGAATATTTTCCCTGTTATCACATAGATTGTTACTGTGATGTTGTTGTGTGCCGTTGAGACAACTATTACTCATAACAACACCATACACAATAGCTTTGAACCCTACTCTATCACGAGCCAGTTGCTATATACCATCTAGTTGGAACCAACTCATAACTGACCTTTCAGAGGGTTTTCAGAGGCAATAATTCCACTAGAGGAAATTTCCCATCTTTGTCCCTCAGATCAGCCAGTGGAGTTGAACTATTCATGAATGTAGTTGTTTTTATTTATTTGTAGGTGACCCAATGAACAATGGATCTGAACTTTGCCCTGTCTTGTACCATCTTCATTGCCTCTGATCTTCATTTTTATTGACTTCCAATCTGGTCTCTGCCTGCAGTGTTATACATAACCTTGCTCCTCTACTGTATATGCGGCTTTCAAAGGCCTGCCATTTCAGATGTAGATGGCCATTCTTCCTTCCTCGTCTGTTTTAGAAGTCAAATAACTCCAGTGTAACAAATTGCCAAACAAGTGATGTCTGCAGATTTCACCCAAAGCAAAGCCACTACTGAGTCAATTCTTACTCACAGCCATGGTCCTATAGAGTTTCAAGGGTGTAATTTTTAATGAGGCAGATTTCCATGTCTTCTTACTGCTCATTTAAACAAATCCAGATTTTTAACTATAAGGGTGACAACAGCCTCAGAATTATCAGCTCAGAAAAATCAACTCTTCAAAAGACTACAAGGAAATCTACTATCAACAGTAGTGGGGACCTCATGGGGTGCACACAGAGATGCCTCTGCCGCAGCACATTCTCATCAGGCATACAGGCACTAGAGAGTGTGCATGAGCTTGAAGCAAATGCTGGTACAAAGAAGCATTCACATACGAGTTCATTGTTAATGAGGAAAGCGTGCTACTTCAACCAACAATCATATTATTATCCCAGTGTTATATTTGGAAGAAAATTCGGAGTATCTTTTTATAGATTTATGCTATTTGCTTCAAGTTCACACTGAGAAATGGAGATTCACACGCGATAGGGAGGCATGTATTATATGGTGCTATCAAAAAGAAACTTTGTACTAAACAGAGCATTTGGGAAAGATATGATCATTAACATTTTTATGAGCTTTTAGTCTCCACTTTTTTCTCCTACCCTGATAAAAGATCTCTCTTCTCTTAAATGTAATGATTTGTATATTTGACCTCATTTGCAAGTTCAGAGACTGAGGGAAGACAAATCCAAGTACTGTCTGGCACTGAAATTTCCTTAGGCTGCTCAGATAAAAACAAAACAAAAAAAGGCATTCATCCTCAAATTAGTGACTTCATGCAAAAGGATACAAGAGATGATGAACTATTTTTAGTTCAAGAACTCTCTCAATACAGAATGAACCCTCTGCTGTTACGCATGTAGGCGGAAAAAGTGGAAGGACAAGAGGGAACACTCCTAATTACAGATGTTAAGCCCAAATGTGCATTGCTATTTGTCTAAGATACGTTCTATTTGCCCAGTCGTTCCAACTTACTGACAGAGAAATGCATTTTGTATGTTGCCACTGTGAATATTTTGCCTGTCATCTCATAGATTGTTGTGTTGTTGTTACGTGCCGTTGAGTTGACTACTACTCATATCAATCCTATGGACAATAGCTATGAACCCTGCTCTGTTCTGAGCCAGTCTCATTGTTTCTGACACCTACTTTCATTACCCCAGTTATTGTTTCAATCCCTTCAGGGACTTCCTCTCCTGTGTTCGACACTTCAAAGTGTGATATCCTCTCCAAAGTACTGAGAAATTTTATCTTTTATTCATTTTGTAATTAAGAGATAGCTTAAGGAACCCTGGTGTCATAGCACATAACGTAAAGCAAGGCTGGCTGAAAAGTTGGCAGTTCAACACCAGTAGCTTTTCATCAGAAGAATAATAAGCAATCTCCTCCTACAAATATTTACAGCCTCAGGAACCTGATGGAGAAATATCATGTTTCAGAATAGACCTGCAAACACTGGGATTTGGTTTGTTTAAGGGCATTTACTCTAGTCCTACTACCCTCTCCCATCTTTTGAATCCCAGATTCACTCTCTATCAACTGTGCTACCTTGGCCAAATTATTTAATTTCTTGGTTCTCCAGCCTCTTCATCTAGAAAATGTGGTTTTAATAAGTATGGGGCTTTAGGAGAATTACATAATATATAGAGACAAATTGAAACAGTGTCTGACTTGTAATTTTATTGCCATTGTTAATATTGGTTTTCCTACTTTAGAAAATATAATTTTAGAAGATCAGTGCAGAAAACCCTGGGAAGATTAAAATAAAAGTGAATAATTTAAGAAGAAAAAATGTGATACCAATATTTCAATATTTGCCACTATTTCCCAATTACCTTGCGTCCTCTGACCTCTCTTGGATGTCTTAAAAACAGGATCATTTACTGGACCTTGATGTATGTCACCTTGAAATACACTCATTGATGTTGTGATAATAAAAAGAGTCTTATTTTTAACATCAGATAGCCAATTTATTGCCAGGCATTGTTTTTTTGATATCATAGGTTTATTTGGAGTTCTGAGACTCAAGAATCTATTCCAAAATATCTTACTAGACTCTTGCATACAACTAAGTAACTTTAACAAATTCATAGTTTCAACTTAAAATTGTCATAATTTTCCACATGAGACATATCTCATGTAACCTTGAACCTCTGTCTCTTTAGTTCTGCAATAATACACCTAAAATTCTGTGGGTCATTTTTGCCAATGCAAAATCAAAATTAAAGCACTTGAAGCAATCACCATGAAGTCTGTTTCTTACTTGATATCCAAGGGCTGCAGTAGATGTGCTGGTGAATAGATATAATGGGAAAATATTTGCTTATTATCATGTTGATACAGTGTTTCTCCTTCATGTCCTCATTCTACAAGACATTGTAGTCCAGAATTTTAAAACAATAAAATGATTAATGTATTTGTCTTTCCCAAGATAAGTGCCAATGCACGTTGAGATACAATATTTGGTTATCAGATGTGATTTCACTCAATATTTTCAAATGACACCAACATGCAGATGTAGGTTTACTTCTACACATACATCGTGTTTTCCCCCCTGAATGCATGTGTCATGCTTTGAGCAGATTAAGATGAGGAGATAAGAGACACACATGGTGTAGTGTCACTTTTCTGGATGCCAATGTCTTAATGTTAGCTGAGACAACCTTCAAACTAAACAGGCTGTGAGGAGTAGGTTCCCATCCCTATTCCTTCTTGAAGCCTTTCAACAGTAGTCCTCTGGGAGTTAATGCAGTGGCCTTGAGAGACCTTATAGAGAGGAATAGTGGGTTGTGATTTAGTTGTACCAAAATAGTACTTCTCAGAAGAAAATTTTTTTAAAAATGGGAAGAACAGAACTGTTGACAATCTCTGGTAGTCCTTTCTTTGAACTAAAAATGTTAAGTATTTATTCACTTTCATTTCCATCTGTTGTGGTGAGGAGCTATTTACTGCAAAACAAATAGTTATCTCTCAGGTCTTTAAATAACTAAAATATTTTAAAACTTTTTATAACAGTGTGATAGCTAGGCTCTAATTCAGTCTACATTTAATTTGGTATTCTAATATTTATCCTTCCATGTAGATCTCTCGTTATTATTTGTTATTAGGTGTCATCAACTCAAGTATGGCTCCAGTCACTGTGTTATTCCATCTTGTTGAGTGTCTTTATTCTGATGACCTTCCACCTTACCAAACATTCTGTCCTTTTTCAAGGACTTGCCCCTTTCATAGGTCTGACTTTTATGCAACACCAAATGCACATAAAAGAGAATGTGACTACAGGGACTAGAATATAAAAGACGTTGCTATTTTCATCTCTAAGAAAAGTCAGTGAGGAACTGAGACTTTCTATTAACAGTTCTTTTAATGGGTCATATTAGAAGCAGAGCCTCCAATCTCAATGGTGTTATTGAACCATAGTTGCCCTGACCAATCAATTGACCACAACCTGATGAGACAACTTAAGCCAGAACTATCCTGCTGAACAGCTTCAAGATTCCCAATCCACAGGAATCTTGAGGGGGGAAGAAAAGGGGGTAGCTTATTTTTTAAAATCAATAAATTTTGAGTTAATTTGTTATGCACCAATAGATAACTAAGCAAATGGGGAATCCCAAGTATTGAAATATTAATTAGGAAAAACAAAAAACAAAACAAAACAAAACACAAAACCAAAACACCAACACGTAGTATAATTTCAGCACTATAAATTGTAGAGAGGTGGAGGGGAGAGAAGTATCACCAGAATGTTAATGGTATTTATCACTGAATATTGAGACTCTGGTGGCCTAGCAGGTAAGGAGTTGTACTATCAACCCAAAAGGCATGAATTTGAATCTACCAGAATTCCAGTGGAGAAAGATGGGCACTCTCCTCACATGTAATTTACAACCTCTGAAAATCTGCTGGAAAGTCAGCTATGAATTGCTTTTGACTTGATAAAATACAACAACAACAAAACTGAAATGCTCTTTGGCAGATTAGCCCATAGGGAGTTGTGCTGCAAAGCCAAAGCACATGTCTCCCTGGCAATTGAAATACACCCATGATTCTTTGAGGAAAAGATGAGCAGTTTCCTTCATATAATTTACAGCCTCAAAAACTCATTGTTGGCTCAGTTATGTAATGGTTTCAACTTGACGGTAATAAGAATGAGTTCTTGCAGGTCCTAATGCTTTGCCTAGTGGTGTACCACATTACAAATTGGATTGCTAACAGAAAGATCAATAGTTTGAGTCCACCAGTAATCTGGAGTAAAATTTTAAAAAAAATCTCCTTTTATAATAGTATCCAGAAGCTAATGGAGGGTAGACGTGAATCTGAATCAATTCAATGGCATTTAGTGGACATTTTATTGAAGTTATTAGGTAAATCTTAACCCTCTTTTTTTTATAATGTGCCAAGTATTTTTTATTAAAAAATAACTTGAAATATAAAAACATTTATTTTAATGTCAGAAAAATTGAAACTAATAGTTGTTTGAAATTATGCAAAGTAATAATATTCCAGTAAATAGTTTAGAATCTAAATATGAGACTTTGTTCCTGGTATTAGCTGAGTTTATATCTACCTCTTACTCTTTCATTTTAAAGTAAGTCTACTTAAATTTGCATTGCCCTTCCAGTTTCAAATATGATCTTAATTATAAAGGAGAAGACCATCCATTCTTATTCTCTGTGTGAAAATTAGGCCTCAGCAACGCTGAGCTACCCTGAATATATGCCAAGATATTATATATCCTAACAGAAGATATATAACTAAAATAATTTGAATAGAAATAAAGTTCTTGTCAGTTTTAAAATTATCTGCCTGATACATTATATATTAGAGGTAGTATATAATATGACAGTTAAAAGATCAAGTCTAAATGTAACGTTTACTACCCATGCAGTCTTGGGTAAGCTTTTGACCTTTCTGTTACATTTTTATCCTTATCTTGAAAATGAAGAAGCTATGAATACCACTACCTCAAAAGGTTTACTTTAGATGGATAAATTTAACCTAGCAAAAAGGAATAATGAATTATTCTTCTTAGTGTTATCTTAGATGTAAAATCAGAACACAGAATCAATAGGGGTTTTGTAACTTTTTTTTTTTATTTTAATGAAAGTTTAGAGAGACTTCGAATTTCAGTTCATTCATTGTTGCACTTTTCTCCCGGCCCAACCTCCCTCCCAGTTTACTCTTCTCTTTGAAAAGTAAAAGAAAAACTCTTTCATTGTTATATAATCCCTCCCCCTAAGTCCATTTCACTATGCAGCCTTCACTCTGGACACCTGTCATGACAATAATACCTAATAATATAACCTTTTTAAACAGTTCTCTCCCTCATGTGTCTCAATTCAACATGCTTAATTTATCCCATCTTTCTCAGTCTCCTCCCAACTCTGATGTCAGTCCCGTTTTACCACAGTGGCACTATGAAGTATTTGTCCTTTTGTGACTGAGATATTTCACTCAACATAAAGTCCTCCAGGGCCACCCATTTTGTGTAATATTTCATGAGTTACTTGTTTTCCAATGCAGCATAGTATTCCATTGTGTGAATATACCACAGCTTCTCTATCCGTTTCTTTGTTGATTGGCATTTAGGTTGTTCCCAACTGTTTGCAATTGTGAACTAAGCTGTGATAAACATGGGTGTGCATGTATCTGCTTGGGTGGTGGTTATGGTTTCTTTGGGGTTTATTTCCAGTAGTGGAATTGCTGGGTCAAATGGTCTTTCTATTTCCAACTTTTTGAAAAAACGTCATACTACCTTCCATAGTGGTTGCAGTATTTTACACTCCTACCAACAGTGAATAAGGGTTGCAGTTTCTCCACAACCTAGGCAGCATTTGTTGTTTGCTGTTCCATTAAATTTTGCTACTCTTACTGGGGTGAGATAATATCTCATTATTGTTTAGATTTGCATCTCTCTTAGAGCTAGGGATTTGGAATATTTCTTCATGTGTTTGTTTGCTATCTGAATGTCTTTGGACCTTATTTTTTTTTTTTGCCAAGAATTTCAGTGCATCTTGAAATTTTTCCTTCAGTACAATATTGGCTCTTGTCTATATAGTACTTCTTGAAATGTTTTAATACCAACCAATTCCTTTGGATGCAGTGACTCTATTTTCTTTTAATCTTCTTTTGATACTTCCTGCAACATTTAAGAGTTTGTTCATATCGGCCTTCAGTGTTGCAACTCTAAGTTTGAATTTGTTCTTCAGTTCTTCTAACTTGAGAAATTCTAAGTGTTTTCTTCTCTTTTTATTTTCTGACTCCTTCCACAATTCCTTAGAATACTTAGATTTGACATTTTGAGTTAAAGGATCATATGATCTACTATGCTGAGACAAAAAGGTGAAGAAAAATAAGGCTGACTTCATAGGTAAAAAATTCATTTCTAGATCTGTCTTGAAATGTAATGTGGTGACAGGATAATACCCATATGTATACAGTGAAGTCCAGTGAATACCACCATCATTCAACTATATGCATCAACAACCAGAGCCAAAGAGGAAGAAATAGAATATTTCTACCAGCTTTTGCAGTCAGAAGTTGATCAAATATGCAATCAAGATGCATTAATAACAATAGGTGACTGGAATGAAGAAGTTGGGAATAGAGAAGAAGGATCAGCAGTTGGAAAACATGGACTTGGTGACAGAAACGAAGCCAGAGATAGAATGATAGAATTATGCATGATCAATGACTTATTCATTACAAATACATTTTATAAGAAGCATAAATGCAGCTATACACACGGATTTATTTCACCTAATGGTATGCATCCACTTCCATAATAGCTTGCCACCGGAAACCCTATGAACCTGGGGAGAGGATGAAAGGCACCCAAGCGTCGAGGACTCTCCTTCATAGGGGCACTATGAGTTGCCTGCGACTCGACGTCACTTAACGACAACAACAACAACAATGGTATGCATAAGAATCAGATCGATTACATCTGTGGAAAGAATCAATGGAGAAGCTCAATATGAGCTGTGAAAACCAGTCCAGGTGCTGATTGTGAAACTGACCACCAACTACTCATATGTAAGTTCAAACATAAGCTGATGAAATTGAAATCAAGTCTACAGGAAAGAAAATTTGACCATGAGTCTATCTCACCTGAATTTCAAAACCTATTCTCAGGAAGGTTTGAGGCCTTGGACATTAATGAGCAAAGACCAAAAAAGCTATGGGAGGATATCAAGAATATCATCCAGGAAGAATGCAAAAGGTCATTACAAAGACAGAGGAGGATAAAATGACCAAGATGGATGTCAAAAGAACACTGGAGCACCGAGAATCCAAAGCAAAGGGATGAAATCAAGATATTAAAGAGCTGAACAAAAGATTACAGAGGGCTGCAGGGGAAGACAAAGTATTAAAATGAAATGTGCAAGGAGCCAAACTCTCTCAGATTTCTTAAGTTTAAGGAACTGAAGAACAAATTTAAACCTCAAGTTGCAATGCGTAAGGGTGCTTTGGGCAGAATATTAAATGAGCCAGGAATCATTAAAAGAAGATGGAAAAAGTATATAGAGTCAATATAGAAAACAGAACTGGTGGACACAGAAGAATAATAATAATGAAAATTATCTCACTTTTATAACAACAGAAAAGTTCTATTGGACAGTAAACTACAAATACTCTTCATGATGTGGAGATATTAGAACTTTCATGCTATCCTAGTGAGCGTTTAAAATGATACAGTCACAATGGAAAGCAATTTGGCACCTCCTTAGAAATCTGAACAAAGGTATACCATTTGATGCATCAATCTCACCAACTAGGTATATATTCCAAAGAAATGAGAGCTACGACACAGGTACATGCTCATCCATGTTCATAGTAGTATTATTTACAATAGCAAAGAAGTGGAAATAACCCATGTGTCCACCGATGGAGGAACGAATTTAAAAAAAATAACAAACAACAAAACACAACTTTGGTACATTCACACAATGGAATACTGTGCAACACTGAAAAAAATAACGAATTTGAAAAATACTGTATAACATGAATGCATCTAGAGAACATCATGCTGAGCAACATATGTCAGTCATAAAAGGACAAATATTGTAGGAAAATAATTGTTATAAAATGTTAAGACAAGGTTCATACACAGAATCACTTTTGGATAGTTTACTCAGGATGGGGAAGGAGGAAGAGAAGAATAAAAATTAGTAAACAGATATTTGGTACTTTAAAATGGATGAAGGGAAAGGCAATAGACAATAAAAATGTAACCAGCATAATATCACTAAAAGAAAAGAAGGCATAGAGAAATGTAGAAGAATTAGTGGAAAGGAGAACTATATAAAGAGAGGTGGGAAAACGCAATTAAGTTGTAAGTGTTAAAATTAATGTTATAAAACAAAGTGTATATGAAAAGTTGAATGAAAAATTGTTTTGTAAACTTTTACTCAAGTCACAGTTTTAAAACAATATGCGTAAATAGTCCCTGGGCAGATAATGGATAACAGTAGAGAACTTTTCTTATTGGATTTATGGCTATAATCTGCAGTAGAGAAATGGATATAGACTCTAAAGCCAAGTAGGAAAGGAAGGAAGGAAGGAAGGAAAGAAGGAAGGAAGGAAGGAAGGAAGGAAGGAAGGAAGGAAGGAAGGAAGGAAGGGAAGGAGGGAGGGAGGGAGGAAGGGAGGAAGGAAGGAAAGAATTGAGTAAGATAACAGATAAAAGGATCAGAGTTCTTGGGATAAAGTAAGTTCAAAACAGATGCTAACTACCCTCTCTTCTCCTTCACTCACCCAATCTATGTTTAATTATTGGGAATGAGAGGAAGAGGGATACAAAGCAGATATGAAAATTAGGTCAACTAAAGTGGAAAAAAAAGTGACAATGCATCATTTAGCCAATATCCTATTTGTTAACCCAAAGAAGACTATGATAACAATAAACTTATGAGACATTTGCTCATTAATCTCACCATGACATATTAAACTGCCTGGCAGAAATGTCATACCTACTGTTCACAAAAGAAAATATTACTGCATACAATTTTGATGTATTCGGAAATCTCCCATGTTCAGCTTGTTAGAAGAAGTTCACACAGCTGTAACACTCACAAAGCAGTTAATGGTAAGTCACAAAATATCAAATCTATTCCTGTCATGAAGAAACAGGGATATCTTTATAAGGTTAATTCAGGGTCTCTAATTCTGTCAAAAATAGTGGCACATGAGCATTTGGCGTTCTTTAGACCCTAGGAATTGCTGAATAGTTAAAAATCTAATGTTGTTCTATGGGCTTCCCTGACACAGATATAGGTGCCTAAAATTGAATATTAAGCACATTGATAGCTTCTGATCTTAAGTTTAAAGCACATGATACTGGGCACAGTATTTTCCTGAAAGCATAGTTTTTCCTCTGTATTTTACTTGTCTTATTGTTGGTTGTTTAGAATATTTAATTAATGATTTTTTTAATCTGCTCATACTCTGGGGGTTTTAAAACAAAAGACTTAATTTTTAAAAATCCAAACAAAAATTAATTAAGATGGCTGTTCAAATCATTATCCCAACTATCTACTGGGAATATTTTAAAACACGAAGTGGGCAATAATACAGCTTCCTGGATAGGACAATACCTTTGAGACTTGTCAAAGTCCCTCTGTCCCTTGCCTAGAGCATGCTTACATAACATGCCTTGCTACATGGTTGTAAGAAAAATTGTAGCAATTACTTCATTTAAAAAAGTAGGAGAAGAGAAAGAAAAAAAATACAAATGGAAAGTGGCACAGAGGGAACTTTAGCTATATGCTTACTGACCAACTTTAGCTCTTACATTATCAATTTTGTCTTCTTAACCAGGGCAACTGTCAAAAACATGAAAAGAGGAAATAAAATGAACAGACAAGGAAAGAACACAGAAAGAAGGAGATGTGGGCTGTCTTATCTTTTTCTACCCATCTTCTCTTCAATCCAAAGTCCCTGAGTAGTGAAAAGGATAATAGTGTAAAGGACAGTGGTATAAAGGATAACATGCTTAGCTGTTAAAAGTTAGAGATTTTAGTACACACATAAGCACTTCATAAGAAATGCCTGATGATGTGCTTCTAAAATTTCAGCCACTATCGTTTTACTCTGATCACATAGTGTCTTCATGAATCAAAATCAACTCCCTGACAACAACTGCCATCTTTTATCCACAGTAGCCTCCTTTTTAATGCTTGGTTTTCACAGTTAAAGGAGAACAGTGACACTACTTAAGCATGTAATAAGCACTTACCCTTTCTCAAAATCTTTTGCTCACTATATACAAGGAAACTGAGTTTTGGGTTTTATTGCCTCATTTTAAAACTTAAAAAAAAACCCAAAAAAACAAGCAAGCAAACCTAACAGTAAATGAACTTGGGGCTTGGCCAAAATTCTTGGGACTTCAAATCAGATCTTCTGACTCACTTTATCTGTTTGTGCTACCTGCTGGCTGCTTGGACCTTAGCTGTTCAACTTACATTCCATATTGTGTTAAAATATTAGATTTAGGTTAAGTTCCATGTTTTATCTCATAAATTTTATTTTCCTCTCAATAGCTGAATCAATATCACACTGCCATAAAAGCTGTAACCCTAAACCAAACCTATTACCATTGGGTGGATTCTGACTCATAACTATCCTGTATTGGGTTTCCAAAGCGCTCAAGCATTGTGGGAGGAGACTGTCCATCTTCCTCCGTTGGCACAGCTGGTGAACTTGAACCAATGACCATTCCATTAATAGTCCAACAAGCATGTACTATGTTATCAGAGTTACTTAATTATCACTTGTTGTTGTTGATTGCCGTTGAGTCGAGCATGACTCATCGTGACTCTATGAACAGAAGGCCCAGTGCCTTTCCATAACTGTCGTCATTTCACCAACTTCATAGAATTTCCAGAGGTATGTGGTTTAGGAAGTGGATGCCACTCCTGCTTCCAAACCCGTTTTACAACTCAGAGCTCCACCAAACACTGTCCACACTGGGAAGCCATTTTGGTATTTGATACCCCAATGTCACAAGGTTCAGCATTACAGCAACCCAGGTTATTTCATACTGCACATTGACAAAGAGTGATGTACAAAGTGGAAGAGTGCTCCTCCGGATATAACAGCACTAGTTTCACTTATCAGTGATTAAGTGCCGTCAAGTCAAATACAAATGAGAGTAAGTTTTGCACTAAAGATCTAAACTCATTTCTATGACTAACATCATTTCAATATAGAACCTTGTTCTATAACTCCCGTCATTTCTCTACATTTAGACTACTTGATATATTTCTATATATTTTGTTCTAAAAGGTAAAGTTCAATCAAATCATTCTATATTTTTAATAGTTTCCTATCTAAGGTCTTATTCCTCTTCTGAGTCAGTTTATCCATTAATAACATTTCAAAAAAAATGTGTCCTTTTATTTGACTTGTCAAATGAGTTGTCAAAGCTGTTTTACAGTATTTCTACCTTTATAGGCAAAATATTTTTCCTTTTTCTTAGTTTGTCGCACTTTCATCTGTGATATCACTTGGTTTTTGTCTTTTACACATTCTCTCTCTTTTTACTTAACAGAAATTTGTAGTTTTAAAGAATTTCTCATTAATAAAAGCCTTACAGGAAGCCTTAGTGATCTCAAGGCTCCATTTCCTTTTAGCTACAAGAGATTAAGGTATGAATAGTTTGCCTTCCACATCACCACTTGGCATAATTTCCACATCACCACTGCTATAATTTTTCACCTCTTGAATTTCATATTTAGTGAAAAAAAAAAGATTTATTAGGAAGATGTATATAAACATCATGTGATTTGTATCTTCTCTGTGATCTCAGGGAGATTGTTACCATACAAGATCCTGTCATTCAAAATGACAGTGTTGAGGTTTTTATCACTTTTAGATTTTTAGCTAATGCCTGCGGAATGGTTTATTTTACATACCTAAAGAAATTATAAATGCTGTCATAAGTCCTTTACAATGCACCTGGTTTCTCTACCACAATATCGGAAAGATTTTTAATGATAATACCTACTAATGTTACTATAATATTAGCATTAAGCACTACGCTGAAAACTTATTACACTCCTACATATTTAAACCTTGTAATGTAATTTGATTATATATGCTTTTTCTGAGGGTAATAATATGGAAGAAACTTATGAAATGGAAATCAATTGCAAATTAAGTCTAATACATATAATGTCAATTCAGTTTTTGTTAATCTACTGAGCAATTGTTACCCCTTGTAATGACAGATCTTTTGGTTGGATCGCAATGACCTAAAGGGATTTCTTTTATCAAAAGTAACAGTTTATACCATACAATTAGTTGGACAGAAACCATACTCAGAGCAGACACTTCTGTTGTTGTAATTGTCATAAATTCAATTCTAAATTTATATATATCTATGTATTGTTGTTGTTATTGTTGTTAGGTGCTGTCCAGTGGAGCACCACCATAGCCACCCTATGACTAAAAGATCTGAACCCTTATTTGGGGGTAGGGGGTGGGGTTTGGGGAGGTGCGGGGGGATTGTGTACCAATGAGGGAGTTTTTCTTTTGCTTTTCAAGGAGAGGAGCAAACGGGGGAGGGGGTTTGTGCGGGGAGAAGGGTGCAACAATGAATGAATGGAATTGCAAAATCTCTGTAGATGTTCATTGAAATGAAAAATAAACTAAATTTTTTAAAAAAAGAGATGAAAAAAGATCTGAACCCCATCCTACCCTCTGCCATCCTCACATCTCCTGACACACAAGAGTCCATTGCAGCAGTCAGCTTGTCAATTCACCTGGGTGGGGTCTTCCTCTTATTCATCGACCCTCCACCTTCCTAGCATCATGCCTCTCTCCAAAGAATAACCCCTCCTAGCAACACAACCAAAGGATGTGAGGCAAAGTCTCATCATTCTTGACTCCAAAGAACACTCTGCCTGACTTTCTCCAAGACATATCCATTTGTTCTCCTGGCTTTCCATGAGATGTTCAGTACTCTTCTAGAACACCACAGCTAAAAGGCTTGGAACAGTTGGATTCTGGGGTCTAAGTGTTTTTTAATTTATTTCAAAGCTGGGTATAAAATGTTTGGTCATTTTTAAAATTTTGTTAACAATCAAGTGTTAGCTGATTGGCCATTTTTTTTTTATTTCGTTACTTATCAGTAGTCAGCTGGAAGCTTCATTTTAGGTAATCAGGACTTGATGAGTAGGCCTTTATATTTAAAAGTCAGCTGGTTAACTGGTGTTGTGTTTGGGAAGAACATTGTTCTAAGTGGCACAGCACTTTTTTGTGAATTTGGTTTACTGTGATAACTTGGGGTTGCTGTGAAAAGGAAAGCTGTGCCATTGGGGTGTCAAATGCCATAAGAGTTACCCATGGTGGACATGGTTTGGTGAAGCTTCTGATTAAGACAGACTAGGAAGCCTGATGTGCTATCTATTTCTTAAATATCAAGTCTTTGAGAACCCAATGAACACTAAAGAGAGAGGATAGGTGTAGTAGTGTAGTGGTAGAGTCCAGATTGGAAGTCAGTTGAAATGAGCAAAACCAAAAATAAACATAGTTTAATAATTGGTACATGGAATGTCCATAGCTTGAGTGTTAGAAAACTAGAAATTGTTAAATATGAAATGGAACACATGACTATTGACATACTAGGCATTAGAAGATGAGTTTGACCAGCTTGGCCACTTTGAATCAGATAATCAAATCTAATGTATAAAACAATAAAGTGTTACCTAATTCTGCCATTTTCATAATCATTCCTACAGTTGAACCTATTATTGTGTGTCTAAAAATCACAGCGACAGCAATAACAAAACACATTGCCTTGCTGCAGTTCACAGTTGTTTGATATGGCTCGTCTAGCCATGAACAGATGTATGATTGAATACGTTTATGCAAATGGTTCCACCTCATCTAAGAAACAAAGCTACGTGAAGAAGAGTACAGAATTTAGATTTAAGAAGGAATGATTTACCATCTCTAATAAATACATGTCATAGCCTTGCTTATAGAAAATGCAGAAGACTTGAACCACATACTGTTGAATATGCAAGTATGAAACATCAAACCCTAATGAGTAGATAGGTTGGTTTGACCACGCAGCTAGACCAGGTGGAAAGCTATCTCATTACCAATTACCAGGAGGAAGACATGAGAGAGGAGTACACCTCTTAAATTCTGTTTCCCTTTTTCTCTTTGTTCAGAAAATCTTTAGATTCAAGACACAGACAGTTGTAACACCAACTATGGTGAAAACTGGTGATAAAGAGAAACAAGGCTACATGGGAAGCAGAATTAGAAGATCAAGACAAGACAGCACAGTCAGCTTCCCGGTCCATGAAACAAAAGAATTGGCAGTCATGAGGAGAGCTTGTCATTGGAGTGGAATGCTTCTAGGACAAATTACGTATTTTTTTAAAATTTTTTCTACTAATTTATTTACAAAACTTGAATACAAATTCAAACAAATTCTTTCAATTTCCTTCACCCCCCCACCCATCAAATTGTACAACACAACGATTAACCCCACCCTCCCCTTGTCCATCCCTCCGCTTCCATCCTCTTCCACCCCTCTTGGATCCCTTATACTCATTCTTCCATAATGTTTTTATATAATATTTGTCCTTGTGGGACTGAGTTATTTCACTCAGCATAATGCTCTCCAGTCCCTCCCAAGTTAAGTTATAATTTACAAAAGCATTGTTACTGCCTGCTGTATAGGGTTCCATTGTGTGAATATACCATCACTTCTCAATCCATTTGTTTGTTTTTAGACATTTATGATATTTCCATGTTCTTGCTATGGTGAATAATGCTGCTATGAACATTGGTATACAAATCTCAGTTTGTATCTTAGTTTTCCTATTCTCAGGGTATGTTCCAAGTAGTGAAATAGCTGGTCATATGGAATTTCTATGTTCAGCTTTTTGAGGAAGAACCAACCTGTCTTCCAGAATGGCTGGACCATTTTAAAATCCCACCAACAATGTATAAGAGAAGCCCAAAACCATAACGTTCATTAGAGACAAACTGGGATCAAGCTTAGAAATGCTAGTCCAAAGTAAAAAGAGACTGACAAATATAAACAGAAATGCACAATCTAAAGAGGATAAAATTGATGCATGGTACCTTCTAAAGATGAAATCCCTGTGCACATCAAAAACTTTTCCCAACAGAATGAAAAGAAGATCTACAGACTGAACAAACATTTGGTAATACCATCTCAGATAGGAGTCCTATAACAAAAGTTTACAGAATATTCCTGGGCCTGCACAAGAAAAAGACTGATAACTCAATAGAAAGTGGGCAAAAGACGTGGAAAGAATTTTCACAGAGGAAGATATTAGAATGGCCAACAGACACATAAAGAAATGTTCAAAATCACTGACAATAAGAGAGATGCAAATCGAAACCACAATGAGGTATCATCTCCCTCCAGTAATAGTGGCAAAGTTTAACAGGGCAGCAAGTAATAAATGTTGGAGAGGATGTGGCGAGCTAGGACAAATTACCTTTAACGTTTGACTTGCAGAACAAGAGAAGCCTGTCTTCTAGGATCTGTTTTCTAGAGTCAAGAAGAACCTGTATTCTAAGTTCCAAGAGGACAAAGATCCTTAGGGGGTGAGCATGGCAGGGAGATGGATTTACCTGCTTGCCTCACTAAAAGCTGCCTTGCACTGAAAGAAATATGTCTCTCCACAGAGGAATCTTTCAGATTTGTCCTGTGCATTTCTTGATCCTGATCTGAACCTGTTATTTTCCTAATAAACCCTATAACTGCAATTATAAGCTGTGAGCTCTTTGTGGTCATTGCAACAAATTTTTTAACTTAGCAGAGAAGGAGGGAATGCCATAGGAGGGATGACTGGTGTCAGAATTGGTAAAAAAGATTGAATAGTGGAGGTCAGTCTAATATCTATATTACAAGTATCATCTATGGGCTGTTCTCACTCTTTATTTTCCTGCTACGAATGCTTTTTGGATACAAAGATGATAAAGCTTTGTCTCACATATTTTGTGCATGTTGCTAGAAGGGGCTAATCCTTGTAGGGGAGCATTAGGTTTGGAGAGTTGGAGGGATGGCAAAGAAAAGGAAGATCTTCAACCAGGTAGATTCACACATTGACTGAAGCAATGGGCTTACGTGTGTCAGAGAGTGTAATAATGGCTTAAAGTGGAAAGGATTCAGACCTGTCATAGGGCTGTTATGAGTTGCATTAGACTTCACAGCACTTAACAACAATGCCATTAGAAATCGAATCCATTTAAGGCTCCTATGACAAATGAAAGTCTTCAAAGATAATAGTAAAAACATTGTCAGCTCATGTGTCATCCTTATGATCAGTTGCAGATTGGCCCGGTGGAGTGTAGCCTACCAGGTTTTCTATAGTGGATATTCAAAAATAGATCAGCAGACCTTGACTGCTGTATTATGAAGGTTCAAGGAAAATCTGTTAAGCATTATAAAAACATGGAAGACTCCAACAACAGAGAAGTGGAGATTGTACTTGAAGTACATTGGACAAGACTTAAACTCAGGTCTCCTAAATATTGCTGTTGTTAGAACATAAACTTGCACAATACAGTGGCATCATCGTGATCTCTGCCATGCTCCAGACCATTGTTATAGTCATTATGTGAGTCCATCTCATTGAGGGTATTTTTTCCTATCATTGACCTGTCTGCTTAAGGTCTAGTCTTTCTGATAATATATCCAAAGTATATGAAATGAAATTTCCCAATCCTTGGAACTAAGGAGCTCCCTGAATGGAAAGTGAAACTCTACCACTAAACTATCACTGTCATTTATGGCCATCCTTACAGCTTCAGAGAAATTGAAATCAATTGGTGATTTAAATCTGTTGAATGTAGTCGTGAGACAATCCATAAGAAATTACTTTTGTTAGCTAGCTTTGGCAAACATCAAAGTTGTTGTTGTTGTAGTTGTTGCTACGTGCCTTCGAGTCACTTGTGACTCATAGCGACCCAATGTACAACAGCCCTAAATTCTGCTCTGTCCTGTGCCAATCGCACTGTCTCTGACACACGCATCCTGATTACCCCAGTCACTGAATCAATCCACCTCATAGAGGGCCTTCCCCTCTTGTGCCTGCCCTCCACCCTCGCAAGCATGAAGTCCTTCTCCAAGGACCGGTCTCTTCTTACAAAATGGCCGAAGTATGTTAGACGAAATCTCAGAACTCTTGCCTCCAAGGAGTAGCCCGGTTTAACCCTCTCCAGGATGAATCTGTTTGTATCCTTAGCAGTCCATGGTATATTCAATACTCTTCTCCAGCACCATAGCTCAAAGGCATCAATTCTCCTTCTATCCTCCCTCATCATTGTCCAACTCTCTAGTGCATAATAAGTGACTGCAAAGACCATGGCCTGTATCATATGCACCTTAGTCTCCAGAGAGACACCATTGCTCTTCAGTACTTTAGAGAGGTCCCTAACAGCAGACTTTCCCATTGCAATACGTCTTTTAATTTCCTGGCTGCTGGTGCCAAGAAAGTTGACTGTGGAGCCAAGCCAACTAAAGTTGTTAACAATCTCAATCTCTTCACCATGCATCCTGATGCTGCCAATTGGTCCAGTGGTGAGAATATTTGTCTTCTTGACATTAAGCCTCAATCCATATTGAAGACTGCAGTCCCTGACCCTCTGCAGCAAGCGCTTCAGGTCCTTCTCAGTTTCAGCAAACAGGGTTGTGTCATCTGCATAATGCAGATTGTTGATAGATCTTACACCAATCCTGATGCCACATTTCTCCTCAGAGAGCCCACCCTCCTGAAAAATCTGCTCTGCATACAGGTTGAAAAGGTATGGAGACAGGACACATCCCTGGCATACGCCCTTCCCAATTTTGAACCATGCAGTGTTTCCTTATTCTGTTTGAGGATTGTCTCTTGGTCCAAGTATAAGTTTCACACTAGCATGATCAAGTGTTCTGGGATTCCCATTCTTCTCAGAGTTAGCCACAGTTTGTTGTGATCTACATTGTCAAATGACTTTTTATAGTCAATGAAACACAGGTGGACATTCCTCTGGTACTCTCCTTTCAGGCAAGATCCATATAATATTGCCTATAATACCCCTTGTGCCATAGACTCTTCTACACCCAGCCTGCACATCTGACAGTTCTCCATTGATATGCTGTTTCCAGTAGGGTTTTGGGTAGTTTTCAGCAGAATCTTGCTTGTACACGATATCGCTTGATAGTTTCCATATTCTGTCAGGTCACCTTTTTTTTTTAATGGGAATAAATATGGATCTCTTCCCAGTCAGTTGGTCAGGTAGTTGTCCTCCAGGTTTCTTGGCACTACCTAGTAAGCATGTCCAGGGCAGCACCTATTTGTTGAAATACGTCATTTGGTATGCCGTTAATCCTGGGGCTTTGTTTTTTTGGGTTATTTTTGAGTGTGTGTATGTGTCAATTCCTTCAGAACAGCTTGAGCTTCCTCCTTAATCACCATGTGCTCTTAATCCTTTATCAGCCAATTCATTTTGGTATAGTGACTCTGTGTACTCCTTCAATCTTCTTCTGATGTTTCCTGGGTCATTCAACATTCTGCCAACAGCATCTTTCAGTATTGCAACTCAAGGCTTGAATTTCTTCTTCAGTGCCTTCAGTTTAAGAAATGGCAAGTGAGTTCATACTTTTTGATTTTCCAACTCCAGCACATCTTATTATAATACTTTGTTTTGTCTTCCTATGTCTGTCCTTTGAAATCTTTTATTCAGCTCCTTAACTATTTCTTTCCTTTGCTTTGACTGCTCAGCACTCTAGTGCAATATTCAGAGTCTTGTCTGACACCAGTTTTGGCCTTTTCTTCTTCCTTTATCTTTGTAATGATCTTTTGCATTCTTTATAGATAATTTTCTTTATACGCTCCCACAGCTCATCTGGTCTTTGTTTGTTAGTATTCAAGGCCTAAAAGCTGTTCCTGAGGAACAGGAAGGATAAACTCAAGGTCAAATTTTGGTACTTATGCATTTTATCCAGAGAAATTGAAGTATCTGAGATATTTTGAATGACAAAAAAAAAGAAAAAAGAACAAACCATATTACATAACTGACTCCTAAATTGAAAAGTTTTGTTATGTCTAGTATTTCTTTTTGTAGAAAGGTAAAGGGAACCTCTATTGGCCTAGTGATAAGAAACTCTACTACAACCCTGTAGTATGTGGTTTGAATCCACCAGCTACTTTATAGGAGGATAGCTGATCTCCCTTTTGATTAACTGCCTCTAAAAACTCACTAGCTGGCCAACTGTATGTTGGCTTTGACTTGATGGTACTCAACAGCAAAAACAAATGTGTGGGTTTTTTTTTTGGTTGGTTGGTTTGGGTATATATATATATTGTTTAAATATGTTGCTGTTGATTGCCTACAAGTCGAGCACGAATCATAATAGCCCTAAGAACAAAAGGCCTGAAGCCTCTTTACAACTATCGACATTTATCAAAGTTCATCGAGTTTCCAGAGACATTTTGTTTAGGAATTGGATACTATTCCTGCTTCCAAACCTGCCATAGTATGTTGTTGTTATATGTCATTGAGTCATCTGCAAGGTAGGTATAATGACCCTATGTACAGCAGCTATTAACCCTTTCCCGTCCTGAGCTAGTCTCACTAATGCCAACACACCACCCTTCATTGTCCCTGTTACTGTATCAGTCCATCTCATCCGGGGTCTTCCTCTCCTGCACTCTCTGTCCACCCTTCCGAGCATGATGTCCTTTCCAAGGACCAAACTCTCCTGGAAACATGCCCAATGTAAGTGAGGCAGAACTTCAAAATAATAGAGAAAATGTTTTTCTCCCTTTTTCCAAAAGTTTATAATATTAAAAATAATATAAGAGAAACTTAAAGGTTAAATGATTTTCTCAATGTCAAACTGTTAGTACTGTCAGCACTAAATCACAAATCTTTCAGTTCTAAGGCTATTTAATAAAAAAAAAATAAAAGCACAAAACTACAACACAGCTACTGCTAAAGAAGCAGCAGGAGCTTTTTATAACAGCTGCACCATTGTTCTATTGCATAAAAACTAAATAAAGGCAACTCCCTGTCTGGGTACTTAGATATGAAAATTATGTTGGACAGGTACTGTCTCATCACTGAACTTCAGTGTGAATGTTCTAAATTTGGGTTTTTACAGTTTCATCTTTGAGCAAAATAGTAGCTGGTAGTATAAAACCAGTCACTGAACATAGCTGATTGCCCAAGACAACTTAAACAAAAGCTTTATTTTTCATTTACTGTTTTGTTCTTCTTATTGTTGTTCCATTTAATTAATGGGATCTATTTAGCTAATGGGATGAAATTAGATGAAGAGGAAAGCACTTTGTTTAGTCTGACAAGTTTCCAACATTTCTATGAGACTAAATTGTCTCACTAAAAGAATGAAGATATGGCTTCTTAATACATTCTTTTTGTTTACAGTGTCTTTTTCAAAATTGGGAATTCATGAGAATTTTTTTTTAATTCCAAGAGAATGTCTTTGGGTTAAATTTGGTACATAGTTCATTATATCTGTCCTTTGTATTATATCTGACACAAACAAGATTTAATTGTACATAATTTTAACTTCTGTTACCTTATTTGTTTTTCTTTGCTCCTCTCTTATTTGAATGGCAAATAATTTCCACCAACTGGTGGAAATATAGGGTCACTATGAGCCACAACGACTCGACGGCACATAACAACAACAACAACAACAACAACAATTTTGGACATAAATTCTCCTAAAGGGTCAGATTCAATAGAATGTAGAGTTTCAGTTTATATCTGATAATTAGCTGATTTATGTGAGTATGGCATCATTAAGGAAGTTGGTTGTCAGGGAATTCTCCAGAGTGCTGAGGAGTAATGATATCAGTCTAGAGACTAAGGTGTACCTGATCCTGGCTATGGTCTTCATAATTACATTAATTACATCAAAGAGTGGCACAATGACTAAGGACGACAGAAGAAGAAAATAATTTTGTCTTTTTTTATGTTTTTGAGTTGTGCTGCAGACTATTGAACATACTATGGACCATGAGAAGAGTACGTGGGGTTTTCTTGATGAGGATGAAACCAAGTTTCTCCTTGAATGTAAGGATGTTGAAGCTCTGTCTCACATACTTTGAGCATGTGTCCAGGAGCTCTGCTTCACACATTATGAGTACATGGCCTGGAGGGACCAGTCCTTCAGGAAGGATATCATGCTTGGAAGGGTGGAATGACAGTGCAGTAAAGGAAGACTCCAAATGAGATGAATTGATAACTGGGGTAATGGGATTAGGTATTTTGGAGTCAGTGAGACTGGCTCAGAATATGGCAGGGTTTAGAGCTGTTATACATAAAGTCACTAGGAGTTGCAACTCGAAAATAACATGACAACAGACAAGATCTTATGTAAGAAAAATTAATTTGTTTAAAGCAGAGATAAAATTGATCTCAGAAAGTATAATTTTAAGTAACAAGGTCACCTAATGGAGTATATAGAACAACTGAATAATTCTTCAGCTTTAAGTAATATAGAGATTTTATCTTCTTTTCAAGGGTCCATGGACCATTTATAATGACTAGTCACAGATTAGATGCTCAGGAAAATTTAATGCTGTGAGATTGAAATGTTTATTTTATACATATTTCATAAAATTAAACTAGAAATAAAATGGAGAAAAAGTATTTTCTTTTTAAGAAAAAATTGCCTTTTTTTATTAGGGAAGTTGACAGTTTATAATTCAGGTAAACAATGGGTTAAAATTTTTCAGTCAAGAAAGCTTCTGAAGTGAGCACACAGGCCCTTACAGCTTTGGGCCAGTGTTAAAATGTTCTCTCTTTTTTATGATTTGATGGTACACACACACACACACACACACACACACACACAGATACACACACACACAAAATAATAATAATAAATTTTCTCTTTTTTAAAAAGTTGTACTGATTTATTTACAAAGTTTGAATAATTTGTTTTTCACGCAGGATTTTTCCCATTTGTTTCACAGCCCCCATCAAATTGTGTGACCCAATGATTAACCATCCCCCAGTCTCACTCCTCTGCTTCCACCCCCCAAACCCTTAGATCCTCATAATCATTCTACAATAATGGTTTATACACGATTTGTCCTATGGGTCTGAGTTAGTTTACTCAGCATAATTCTCTCCAGTCCCTCCCAAGTTAGGTAGTAATTTACAAAATCATTGCTCTTGTGTGCTACATAGTGCTCCATTGTGTGAATATACCATTAATTTCTCAATCAATTTGATTGTGGTTGGACATCTGGGTTGCTTCTATGTTCTTGTGATGGTGAATAACACTGCTGTAAACATTGGTGTACAAGTTTCCATTTGTGCCTCAGTGCACATTTTCTCACGGTATATTCCAAGCAGTGTAATAGTTGGGTCTTATGGAATTTCTATGTTCAGCTTTTTGAGGAAGTGTCAAACTGCCTTCCAAAGTGGCTGTACCATTTTACAATCCCATCAAAAATGTGTAAGAATTCCTATCTCACCACATCATCTCCAACATTTATTACTTGATGTCCTGTTAAATTTTGTGACTGATACTGGAGAGATAGTTTTGATCTGCATCTCTCTTATTGCCAGTGATTTGGAGTATTTCTTCATATGTCTGTTGACCAATCCAATATCTTCCTCTGTGAAAATTCTTTCCATGTTTTTGCCCATTTTGTGATTAAGCTATCATTCTTTTTCTTGTGGCGGCCCAGGAGTATTTTATAAACATGTCTTATGAGACTCTTGTCTAACATGGTATTTCCAAATATGTGTTCCCATTCAGTTGCTTTTCTTGTCAGCCTGTTGGGAAAAGTTTTTGATGGGCACAGGGATTTAATCTTTAAAACGTCCCATTCATCAATTTTATCCTCTTCAGATTGCTCATTTTTCACTGTGTTTGACAGTCTCTTTATACTGTAGGTTAAGCCTTCTAAGCTTGATCCCAGTTTGACTCTTATGAGCTTCATGGTTTGGGACTTTACTCCCAAGTCTCTGATCCACCTTGAGTTGATTTTATTTTTATATAACTTTTTATTGTGATTTTAATGTAAGTTTACAGAAAACATGGATTTCCACTCATTCATTGTTGCACGTTTTCCTTTCTACCCCCCAAAGTTCACTTTTCTCTTTAAAAAGGATTCTTTCATTGTTGCACAATTTCCTCCTTTCCCCTGTCCCCAGTCCACTTTGGTATGCACCTCTTATTCTGACTATTGTCACACAAATAATATCTAATCATATATTTCTTTTAAACAGTTCTTTCCCTTCTCTATTTCAATGCAGTGTTCATTGTTCATCCCCTCTTTTCTTAGGTCCCCCCCAATCCCAATGTCAGTCCCATTTTACAACAGTGGCGCTATGCAGTTATTGTCCTTCTGTGACTGAGATATTTCACTCAGCATGATGTCCTCCAGGGTCACCCATTTCTTGTAATATTTCATGAGTTCCTTGTTTTTCAATACAACAAAGTATTCCATTGTGCGAATATACCACAGCTTCTCCGTCCATTCATTTGTTGATGGGCACTTGAGTTGTTTCCAACTCTTTGCTATTGTGAACAAAGCAGCAATAAACATGGGTCTGCATATATCTGTTTGGGTGGTTGTTCTGGTTTCTTCAGGGTATATTCCCAGTAGTGGATCTGCTTTATAAAATGGTATTTCTATTTCCAACTTTTTTGAGAAAGTGCCATACTGTCTTCCAAAGTGCTGCACCATTTTACACTCCCACCAGCAGTGTATAAGCGTTCAAATTCTCCACAATCTCATCAGCATTTATTGTTTACTGCTCTGCTGAACTTTGCTATTGTTACTTGGGTGAGATCCTGTTTCAGATTTAAGCAGGTAGCAGTTTTGCAAGCACCATTCTTTGAAGAATTGTTATTTCCCCATCTGATAGTTTTTATTTCCTTGTCAAATATGAGTTGAGTATAGATAGCTGGGTCTATTTCTGGATTTTCAACTTTGTTCCATTGGTCTATGTGCCTGTAATTGTACCAGTACCATGCTATTTTGGTTACTACCACTGTGTAGAAGGTTTTGAGATCAGGAGTTGCTAGGCTTCCCACTTCATTTTTGTTTCTCAGAAGTGTTTTTCTTATTTGGGTCTCTTTCCTCTCCATATAAACTTGACATTTCTCTTTTTATCTCCTTGAAAAATGAATTTGGTATCTAAATTGGGATTGTGTTGAACATGTAGATTATTTTTGGTAGGATTGTCTTTTTCACAATATTGAGTCTTCCTCCTTTCAATATGGTTTGAAGCTCAACATCAAGAAAACAAAGATTCTCACCACTAGGCCATTAGACAACATCATGAAGATGGTGAAGAGATTGAGATTATTAACAGCTTTATAGTTTACTTGGCTCCACAATCATCACTCGGTATCAGCAGCTAGGAAATCAAAAGAAGAATTGCGTTGGGAAAGTCTGCTGTCAGGAACATCACCAGAGCACTGAAGAGCAACGATGTTAGTCTAGAGACCATGGTGCTCCTGATCCAGGCCATGGTCTTTGCAATTACATGCTATGCATCAGAAAGCAAAAAAAAAATTACTAGGCATGATAGAAGGAGAATTGATGTTTTTTATCTGTGATGCTGGAGAAGATTATTGAATATACCATGGGCTGCTAAGAGAACAAACAGGTTCATCCTAGAAAGGATGAAATCAGGCTGCTCCTTGGAGTTAAGGATTTTGAAGCTTCATCTGTCATAGTTTGGGCATGTTGCAAGGAGGGACCAGTCTTTGAGGAAGACATTACACTTGAGAGGGTGCAGGGACAGCACAGGAGAGGAAGACCCTCAATGAGATGGATTGGCTCAGTGATCGGAGTAATTGGGGTAGGTGTTTCGGAGACAATAAGATGGATAGAGCAAGGTTAAGAGCTATTGTATGTAGAGTCACTATGAGTTGCAAGTGACTCAAAGACACATAAGAACAACAATAATATCCATGAACAAGGCACTTTTTAATTTTTTTTTTAAGTTTTGCAGAAATGGTCTGTAAGTTTTCTTTGTATAGTTCGTTTGTATTTCTAGTTAGTTCTCTTCCAAGTTTTTCAGTTTGTTGTTGGCTTTTGTAAATGGTATTGCTTTCTTGGTTTCCTTCTCAGTTCTCCTTCTTACTGTAGAGGAATCCCACTGATTTTTGGATATTGTTCTTACATCCTGCCACTCTACTAAATTGGCCTACTAGATCTAATAGGTTTTTTGGTTGAGTCTTTGTGGTTTTCTGTGTATACTATCATATCATCTACATATAGTGGTAGATCATCCATCTCTTTGTTGCTCTGGATGCTTTTTATTTCCTTCTCTGTTCATATTGCCCTAACAAGCACTTCTAATACAATATTGAATAAAAGTGGTGACAATAAGTATCCTTGTATAGTCCCTGGTTGCAAAGAAAGTGCTTTTTAGTCTTTCTTCATTTCGAATCATGCTGGCTCTTGGTTTTGCATATATAATTTTCACTGTGTTGAGGAAATCCCTTCTATTATAATCTTGCTGAGTGTCTTTTTCAGGAAGGGGTACTGGATTTTGTCAAATGCCTTTTCTGCATCAATTCCTAAGATCATATGGCTCTTGTTATTTGTGTTATATTATGAATTACGTTAATATTCTTGTGTTGACTCATCCTTGCATACTTTTTATGTATCCCACTTGGTCATGGTGAATTATTTTATTCCTGTGTTTTTTTTTTTATTCTATTGGCTAGGATTGTGTTAAGGATTTTTGCATTTATATTCATGAGATAAATTGGTCTTTAGTTTTCTTTCTTGATAATATCTTTGCCTGGTTTTGTTATTTGGGTTATGTTTACATCATAGATTGACTGGAAGTGTTCCATCTTTTTCATTTTTTTTAAATAATTTAAGTAAAATTGGGGATAGATCCTCTCTGAATGTTTGACAGAATTCAGCTGTGGAGCCATCTGGTTCATGACTTTTCTATGGGAAAGTCTTTTTATGACCAGTTTGATTTCTTCTTTTGTGATGGGTCTGTTCAAATGTTCTGTATCTGTCCTTGTCAATCTGTGTAGGGCATGAGTTTAAAGAAATTTGTCCATTTCCTCTACATTTTCAAATTAATCAAAGTAGAACTTTTCTTAGTATTCTGTTATTATAAATTCAATTTCATCTGGTTCTGATGTGATGTCACCTCTATGATTTCTTAATCAAGTTATATGAGTTTTCTCTTTTGTTAAGTTTGCCAGTGGTTTGTCAATTTTATTGACACTTTACAAAAACAGCTCCTGGTCTTGTTGGTGGTTTCAGTTTTTTGTTTTGTTTTCCATTATTGATTTCACCTCTTGTCCTTGTAATTTCTTTTCTTCTAGAGGCTTTGGGATTAGATTGTTGTTATTTTTCTATTTGATGAAAGTGTAGAGTTAGATCATTGATTTTTCTTCTTTCTTCCTTTTTTATGTGTGTGCCTATTGCTATGTACTGCCCCTTGAGGACTACCTTAGCTGTATCCCAGAGGTTTTGGTATGTTTTATTGTCATTTTCATTTGCTTCAAGGAACTTTTTCTATTTCATTTTTTATTTCTTTTATAACCCAATCATGTTATATAGCATGGAGTTATTTAGCTTCCACATGGCTGGGTTGGTTTTTTGGTTTGTTTGATATATATATTTAGTTAGGCTTTACCCTCCTGTGGTTAATTTCTAGTTTTGTGGCATTGTGATCTGAGAAGATGCTTTGTATTATTTCAATGTTTTTTTATTCTGAAGAGACTTGCTTTGTGTCATGATTGATTATGGAGAATGTAGCAGGTGCACTTGAGAAGAAAGTGAATTGAGTTTTAGATGGTACAGTACCCTGAATACAATCACAAAGAAAGTCGAGCTGAATGATTGTATAGTTTAGATCTTCTGCATCTTTTTTGATTTTATTTTGGGTTGACCTATCCTTTGTTGACAGTGGTGTGTTGATGTCTCCTACCATTATTGTCGTGCTGTCTATTGCTTTCTTCAATTCTGTTAACCATTGTTTTATGTATTTTGCAGATCTAAAATTTGGTGGGTAAACGTTGATCATGGTTATGTTTTCTTGATGTACTGTGCTTTTAATCAGTATGTAACACCCTTCCTTACCTTTTAAGGTGGTTTTCATTCTGAAATCTATTCTATCAGAGATTAGTATTACTATTCCTTCTTTTTTTTTTTGTTGTCATTTGCTAGATATATTTTTTCCTAGTCTTTGATTCTGAGTATGTCTTTCTCTTCTTTTTTTAGATGTGTCTCCTATAGGAAACATATTGATGGCCGTTGTTTTCTGGGTTTTCTCTTTAATCAATTCTGCTTCTTTTTTTCTCTTAATTTGTGCATTTAGTCAATTCATATTAACAGCGATTATTGTCAGACCAGATTTTACAATTGCCATTTTGCCGTGCTTCTTTTTCTGTTGTTTCTGGTTACTATGGTCCATGCTTTTTCCTTTGACATTTCCATATAAAGAACTTCACTTAAAGTTTCTCATAGTTTTATCTTGTCACAAATTTCTGAATTTCCCTCTTTTCTGTAAAGGATCTAATATCTCCTTCATATTTCATGGAGAGCTTTGCTGGGTTCAGGATCCTTGGCTGCCAATTGCTTTCTTTCAAATTTCAACATATGTCATCCCATTGTCTTCTAACTCACATAGTTTCTGCTGAGAAATCAGAGCTAATCTAATTATTTCCCCTTTGTAAGTGACTGTTTTTCTCATACTGCTTTTAGAATTCTATCCTTACCTTTTAATTTGGAGAATTTGACTATGATATGTCTTAATGTTTTTCTTTTTTAGTCTACTTGGTATTTGCTTTGCTTTTTGAGTGTGAATTCACCATTCTTCAAAATACCTGGAAAGTTTTCTTCTAGTACTTCTTCTATAATTTTCTCGGTGACCTCCTCATCTCTCCCTGGTCAGGGATTCAAATCATATATATATATTACACATTCTGATGTCATTCCAAATGATTCTAATGTTTTCTTCATTTTTTTTACATCTCATCTCAGATTTTTTTTTTCTTTTATTATGTTTCCAGTGAGGTTCTTGTCTTCCAACTCACTGACTCTCTGTTCCATCTCTGAGTTCTATTGCTTTGTGCTACTAGTATGTTGGACTCTTCTGCCATTTCAGTCTTAATATTCTGGATTGCATTTTACCTCTTTATCTATACTCTCAATTCTTTCTTCTATCTGCATTTACTTCCATAGCAGTTCAACTTGGTCCTCATCAATATATTTCTTCTCGATTGTTTTCTTTGGGGTATTTGCTTTCTTTATTGTTTCTTCTATCATTTTCATCTTCTGTAGCTGTTCAATTTTACATCAACTTATTTCTTCTGGTTCACTCTATCTGTGGTATCCATTGTGTCTGCTTTTTTTTTTACTAGAAGGGTTATTTTGTTTTTCATGATAACTGAGGGAGACTGCTGTTTTCTTGATATTATGTGAATCTTTTCTTAGTAGCTGTTATGCCATTTTAATTATATAGTCACCCAGAGTATGACAATGTTTGTGAAGGACCTGTTTATTTGTGTTCCTTTCTTGGCCCAATATCAGAGTTTCTCCCAAAGTACCTGAATTACAAACCAAGAGGTCTGTTATTCCCTTCCAGAACAGGCATCTCTGCCTCACTCAAGCTATCCTGATCCTTTCTGCTTGAGCTTAAAGGGTCCTGCATGGTGAAGATAAACAGCTATGATTCCCTCATTTGCATGAATGGGAAACCAGGAACCAGAACTTGCATCTCCACCTCACTCAACTTGTCCTACTCTCTTTTGCTTGAGTTTAGGTTGTCTTGTATGATGTAGCTAATCAGCAGTGTTTCCCCAAGGTATTGTGGGCACAGCACCTCTTCTTGCCGCAGAGCTAAAAATACCTGTTTAAAGGGTTTTCAGTATAATGATGATGGTGATAATGATAATAAAATTATGATTCATGAAGAAAAGAATGAGATTAAACCACCTGAGAATAAAGTTTATGGTATGCTTTCAAATCAGTACTCAAAAGCAAAACACTAATACCTTAGTTATAAAACAGTATGTTGTTGTTGTTGTTGTTGTTGTTGTTATATGCTGCTGAATCAGAACTGACTCATAGCTAAAATTCTAACAGATTTTCAGAGACAGCTAACGACACAGGAAGACACTGGCCATCCTTCTCCTGTGGAGTCATCTGGCTTTGGGTTGGTACCACAACTCCTTACCACTCAGCTATCAGAGATTCATATCTAATAGTGCAATCAAAATCAAAATTTATAATTCAGTTTTGATAAATAGAACAACAAAATTTTAAAGATAAACAGAAGAATGCCAATAACAAAAATAAAAAATAAACTAGAAAAGGAAAACTCAAAGCTATGAAATTGTAAGAAAACTGATACAAATGGATTTATTTTTCAGTATTAATCAGTGATATTATATGTTAAAAACATTTGAGAATGTCACTAAACATCCTACTATTTGGGATAATAAATATGTATTTGAGAAAAATAAAATCACTTTAAAAGATGAGTAGTCATGGGTGAAACTGAAAATGTTAACATAGAAATACCTATAAAACATTTGCTAGTTCATACAGTTCCAGATTTCTAAGAAATAGTTGCATCACATATCATTAAATCAATTCCAGACATCAAGTAAGATGAAAAGCTACAAATTCATTTAAGAATCTATGAAAACCATAATGCTGATTCATGCCAAAATAAGCATTAGCCAAAATAAGAGAAATGAGCAATGTTAAAATAAAAATCTTTTATTTGCCAAAAGTTTAAAAAAATATTTGGATTATAAATTAAACAATATACAACTGACCATGTAAGGTATACACCAGGAATGAAAAGCTCTTTTAGATTTAGGAAATGCATTAATATAACACTTTATATAAATAAATCAAATAAAGTATGAACAGTTTTATAGTTACTTGTGGTTGGCCACAACCAGATCTACTATACAGAAAATCCAAGTAAAATAGTGGCATAGGAAGAAATTTGATGTAGAAAAATTAATATTGTTATGTAAAAAATCTTCCTGTTTTAATTTTTTTAGAAAAATTTTATTCTTCTTAAACATATATAATAGTAGGATGGTCTCATGAGTGCTAATACACACTTTTTCTCTCCTTCCCAGATTCAACTCACTCTCACTTTGAGCTGTAGTTGTTGAGTACTAATTGATTCTGAGCTGACTCTCCATCAGGCTTTCACATGCAGTAAATTCCTGGAGAAGAGACTGCCTATCCTCCCTTGGAGCAGCTGGTGGATTAGAATCACATACCTTTGGTATTGTAGTGTACCCTTTTACCAGTAGGCCACCAGAGCTCACTTTGCTTTCTACTGATGGGTCACATTGCGTCTAGTACATCTCATAGTGATAGTCACGATTTCTTACACTCTGTACCCTGTTGCAGAAGTCACTGTGTCAACAATTCACCTAGTTGAAGTCTTCCTCTCTTTCGAGAAAGATCTTCACCTTTCCAAGCATTAAATCCATCTCCAAATATCCTTTCCTATAAAAATTTCCAAACTGTGTCAATGAAGCTGTATTGTTTTTGCCTCCAAGAAGCAGTCTGGCTGCATTTTTCTTAAGACATATCTACTTGTCCTTTGCAGTCTGTGGATATTCAGCACTTCCTCCAGAACCAATTCAAAGTTCAAAGGCATCAGTTCTTCTTCTGTCATCCTTTTTCATTGTCCAGTTTTCAGCAGCATAGCAAGTGGTTGAAAAGACCATGATCTGAATCAGGCTTCAAATAACATCATTATCCTTAAATAATTTGGAGAGCTCCCTGTGACAGATGTTCCCAGTGCAATATATATCCTTTAGGACCTCTCATTTCTGGGTTCCTTCAGTAGCTAACTCCTGGATATTTTGAACTCAAGAGACACTAAATATTTAACCATTTTTACATAGCCTTTAATTTCATGGGCATTCTTTGCACTGGCCATTTTCTTGTACAAACAGAAAATCAAATCAAAATAATCCTAAACATGTATCAGGTATGATTCTTGCCAATGCTCAAGCCTGAAAAGATACAACTCAATCTAAAATACTTCTGGAGGAAAAACTAGCAACTATTAAGTAACTCTTACATCCTGTTGATAATTAAATGGTTGTATTTAAAATATGTAAATCCTAATTTCTGTAATGTAGAAGAGGTTGTGGTACTAGGGATATTATAGCTAATGTTAAATGGATCTTGGCAGAAAGCAGAGAATACCAGAGGAATGCCTATCTGTGCTTCATTGACTGTGCAAAGGCTTTTGACTGTGTGGATCACAACAAGCTATGGCTGACTCTGAGAAAAATGGGAATCCCAGAACATTCGATTGTGCTTATGTGAAACCTATACTCGGACCAAGAGGCAGTCGTCAGAACAGAACAAGGAGACACTACATGGTTCAAAAATCAATAATGGGGTCAGCCAGGGATGTATTTTGTCTCCCTACCTTTTCAATATGTATGCAGAACAGATCATCTGAGACACTGGACTGTATAAGGAGGAATGGGGCATCACCAACAACCTGCGTTATGCAGATGACACAACACTTTTTGCTGAAACTGAGGAGCACCTGAAGTGCTTGCTGCAGAAGGTCAAGGACTGCAGCCTTCAATACAGATTGAAGCTCAACATCAAGAAAATAAAGATTCTTACCTTACTACTGGGCCAAGTGGCAGCATCAATATGGATGGTGAAGATAGTGATATAGTTAACAGTTTTAGTTTACTTGGCTCCACAGTCAACACTCTTGGAACCAGCAGCCAGGAAATCAAGAGATGAATTGCACTGTGAAAGTCAGCTCTGAGGGACCTCTCAGACTAAGGTGCACCTGATCCAGGCTATAGTCTTCCCAATTACTTGCTATGCATTGGAGAGTTGGACAGTAACTAGGGATGATAGAAAGAGAATTGATGCCTTTGAGCTGTAGTGCTGGAGAAGAGTGTTGAATATACCATGGACTGCTAGGAGAACAAATAGGTTGTCCTGGAGAGGGTGAATGCAGGCTGCTCCTTGGAGCCAAGGATTCTGAAGCTACATCTTACATACTTTGGGTATGTTGCAAGGAGGGACAGGTCCTTGGAGAGGTAAATCATGTTTGGGAGGGTGAAGGGACAGCACAAGAGAGGAAGACCCTTGATGAGATGGATCGATTCTGTGATTGGGGTGGGGGTAATGAGTGTGTTGGAGATTCTGTGATTGAGGTGGGGGTAATGAGTGTGTGAGGTTGGCACAGGAGAGAGCAGCATTTAGGGCTCTCTATGTCCTAAATACTCGATATTCATCGGGTTGCTATGAGTTGCAAGAGACTTGATGGCACATAACAACAACAACTTCTGTAAACCAAACTATGGGTTAAAAACATCTTATTTATAAGCAACTTCTAACTTCCCTTTAATGTTAGATAAATTTGCCTTCACTGTGATTAGATTAAGGATCTTAGACAAAAGGTTACTAGTGCAAACTCACCAGCTGCTCTTTAGGTTATAGATGCACAATCTCCTCCCTTATGTAAAAATTTAGAGCTTTGTCAATCCAATGAAGGGGTGTGTTGTGTTACATTGAACTCAAAAGCAATGGAGTTGGTTTCATTTTGGTAATAAGATTAAACTAACTCCACTCACAATGTCTTTCCAAAAAGACATTATGTTTAGAATAGTAAAAGGTCAGAGAAATGAAGACCCTCAATGAGATGGATTGACCCAGTGACTGCAACAATAAGATTGAACATAGCAGAAATTGTGAGGATGACACAAAAAGCAGCAAAATCTCATCTGTTGTTCATTAGAGTCACTATGTGTCCAGGTGGTAAGGAGTTGTGCTGGTATACCAAAGATAAAATTTGTATCCATGAGCTGCTCCATGCAAAAAAGATGAGTAATCTCCTCCCATTCAATGAACTGCCTCTGAAAACCCACTGAAGTTTGAGCAATCGGTTTGTCAGGACTTGGCAGTGCACAAAAACAACATATGTCTTAGTTGATTCACGGGCATCTAATGGCAAAGTCACAACACCATTTTCATGGCAATCACCTTCAGTAAATCAAGGTCCTTAAAACATTATTCCATTCAAACCATTAAAGTAGAATTTATTTTAGAGAATAAATTCTATCTCAGTAGCATTTAGAATGCCTTTGACACGCTACTTGTATTTGGAAGTATTTGGATGAAATTACTTATATCTCTAAAAGAAAAATGAACTGAGTATTTTTAAGTACTTACAAACTCATCACCATTGAGTCTGATCTGATTGATAGCTTATCCTCCAGCAGGCTTTCAGAGTCTGATCGGTAGGATCTCATCTTTAGGCACTACATTAAACAAGAATCTATTTCACTTGATAAGATTTTCACTGATCAGTGTTTTCAGAAGTACATTACCAGGGTCCTCTTTTTAGATTGCTTTATGCTGGAAAATGCTGAAAACTGATTACCACGATGGTATTTGAAATACTGACAACATAACTTCCAACATCACAAAAATAAGCCAACAAACTGACAGAGGACTAGGATGATTAGAAGAGAAGAAACAGAAATTGTACATATTTTTAGATGGCATTACTTGTATCTCTAAGAGAAACAATGAACAAATTATTTATAAGTAGCTACAAATTCAGTGTCCTTGAGTCTGACCTGATTCATAGCAGATCTTCTAGTGAGTTTTCAGAGGCTTTAAATTGCACTGGAGGAGGTTGCTCACTTTTCTTCCTTGGAGATGCTGGTGGATTCAAAGGTGCCAGAAAAGCACCTTCTTTAGCAGCACAAGTCCTTGTGAGATATATCACAAAAGCACCTAGTTTTTGATTCTAGAAAATTTACTCAGACTAATATAAATATAAATCCAAAAAAAAAATCTTTACAAGTCAGATAAGTATTTGTGAACTAGAATGGAAAATATAACAAGCAAATGGTATCCACAAAAGAGCAGGAGTTGCAATACTAATCTCTGAAAAGTAGATTTCAGCATGAAAACCACCATAAGACACAGTAGATCAAGAAGACATAGAATTGGCCAACGGCTATGCACCAAATAATAGACCTGCTAATGCTAAATACATGAAAAAACTGTTAACAGAACTGGAGAAAGAAATAGCACTACAATAGTAGTGGGAGATTTTAATACATCACTCCCACCAAAGGATAGGTCAAAGATCAACTCAAAAGAAACTTAACAAAGATGCAGAAGATCTGAACTATGCAACATCCAGTCTGACCTTGTGGATGTATTCCAACTATTGAGTCAAGCTTTTGATATTTATAGTAGCTTCCTACACATTTGGATGTGGGACAATAAATATGGATCAGCAAGTAATTAATGTCTTTGAATCGTGGTGTTAGAAAAGAGTACTGAACATCCCATGGACTATTCAATAAAACATGCAAATCTGTCTTGAGGGAAGTGCAATCAGGGTAGGAATGATAAAAATCCCTCTCATGGTCTTTGGGCACATTAGAAGGTATCAATCTCTAGAGAGAGACATCATGCTGGGAAAGGTAGAAAGTCAGAAAAAGAGAGGGAGACATCCTAAGAGATAGTTTGGCAGTGACTAGAACAAAGGGCTCAAACATGTGTAACATTGTTGAATACGGTGCAGGAGAGGGCAAGTTTCTAATCTCTTGTTCATAAAGTGACTCAATGACTCCTAGCAATCATTAATATATTTGTCAGAGTGTGAAACCAAGTTTCTCCTTTGAGGCAAAGATTTTGAAGTTCCACTTCACATACTTTGGTCGTGTGGTCTGGAGGGACTGGTACAGTGGTGAAGATTTCTTTGATCTTCTGTAAGAGCTTTAAGTTTTCTTCAGTTTCTACAAGCAAAGTTGTATACTCTCCATGTCACAGATTGTTCCTGAGTCTTCCTTCAGTCCTGATGCCACAGTCTTCTTCATATAGTCCAGCTTCTGTAATTATTTTCTCAGTACATAGTTTATGTGGAGATAAGATATACTTCTGACACACATTTTACCTGATTAAAGCATACAGTTTAAAACTATCTATTTGGAAATTAGTTTATATTAAATTATGATTTCTTTGGGAAAAGGATACAGCCCTGAGGACACACAATTCTTTTTTTCATTTTTCTTTAATTAATTGTTGCATATTGCACACCTTTCTTTATTTTAAGCCACACAGTGTCCCTTGTGCTCTTTTTGGAAAACTGCCTCTTGGTTTAGATGTAAGTTCCGCCTTAGCCCCATCAAGTGTTATAGGATTCCCTGTCTTCTCAATGTTAGCCACAATTTATTATGGTCCACACAGTTTAAAATCTAGTAAAACAACTTCATAGTAATATTACTTCTATTTAATTTGCTTAAAACTGTCTATTGCAGATCCATTTATATTACTCATTCTATTCTTTTCTATTTTATGCTTTTTATTATAATGTATTACTACTTTATTATCTAACATAAGGACTCTAAGATTATTCATGTTTTTTTCTCCACATTTTATATTTTTCACTTTTATTTTAGGTTTGTCATCCATTGTTATTTAATTTTTTATATGGCCTAAACTTAGGGTCAGGGTTTGTAATAATTTTTATTATCTTTCATATGGGATCTAATTGTTATTTTTCAGAACTTTTATATGTTATTCAGTGAGTTATTTCAGCATTTTTGCCAAAAATTCATTGAATATACATGTTTCTGACCATCCATCTGTTCTATCTATCTACCTCATGCCAAGACCACACTGTCTTAATTAATGTAGTAGATTTTTAAGTGAAGTACTTTAACATAAAACCATTGTTATTCGTCAAATGTATTATGGTATTTAAGGATCTTTCACAAAACATTAAAAAAATCATTTTGTCATTTTCTATATAAAAGTCCTCTGGAATTTTATTTCATTACTACAGAGGCTGGAAAACTAAGTAAATTTAGAACTTTGCTTCTTACTTTTACATAAAAATATTTCAAGTGTTCAAAAGAATATAGTATCTACTGAAGTAAATTGCTTCCTCATATACTTATCCAGTTCATTTCTTTTTCTTTCCTTCTTATTCTATACTGCTTTGTGAGCGATTTGTAGTATTATCTCCCAAATAAACTATGTGTACTCAAGTATCCTCTCAAGAGCTGTTTTTGGGAGATGTCCTAACTTTAATAAAGAGGCAAGAAAAGAAGCAGGGAGTGCATTGAAGGAGCAATCTTGGCAGTCCATATAAGAAGGTTTGGTGGTTTATACCCAGAAAGTAACAGTGGAGGTGTTGAGAAAAGTACTGAATACTTTTGAAGGTTTTGCCAACAATGTTTGTCCAAGCATTAGAGGTGCAATAGTTGACAGGTTAGATAAGGAGGGCAAAATTTTGCTCATTTTCTTTTTAAATTTAAGTTGGAACTTTTTCAACAAATGGTGCTGGCAAAACTAGACTTCTACCTGCAGAAAGCTGAAATGGGATCCACATCTCAACTATATAAAAAAATCAACTAAAGGTGGATCAGAGACCTACGAGTAAAGCCCAAAACCATATTGTTCATAAGAGACAAACGAGGATCAAGTTTAGAAGTGCTAGTTTAAGGTATAGACTACCAAATACAATCAGAAATACACAGTCTGAAAAGGATAAAATTGATACATGGGACCTCGTAAAGATTAAATCCATGTGTGTATCAAAAACCTTTTTTCCAATAGGATGAAAAGAAACCCTACAGACTGGAAACCATTTGGTAATACCATCTCAGACAAGAGTCTTAGAACAAAATTTTACAGAATACTCCTTGGCCTCCACAAGAAAAACACTCATAACCCA
>NW_006399819.1:2252322-2261450 GCF_000299155.1 Elephantulus edwardii
AACAACAACAAACAGAGATATTACTAGAACAATGATAAAGAGAATAAACTTGCATTTTATTACTAAGAAAAATAGAAAAACTGAATCAGATAAATGGCTAGAGATGTTTATCTAATCATGCTGTTAGTACGCCTTCAGTTTATTCTAACCATAAGCAACTCTATAGAACAGCATAGGACTGTCCCACAAAGGCTATACAATCTTTATAAGAGTAGATCACCAGGCCTTTTTCTTCCATGAAGCCACTTCTACATTTAAATTTTCAAGGTTTTAATCAGAGGTTAAACACTTAACTATTTATTGTATCACCAACTTCTTAATGTAGTTATAAAAATGTAAGTTTAAGCTATCTCAAAACTCTGCTCTCTCATGGTTTGAATTCACCAGTGACTATGTGAGAGGAAGTTGGACAGCTTCTCCCCGTGCAATTTGAAATGCCAGAAATCTACTTAGGGTCATCTATTAGTCAGCTCCTTTTCAATATTATCAGTGAGCAAAGTATTGTTAAAAATAATATTCCCTGCCACCGTCAATCCTGTGTAATAGTAAAAATTCATTCAGTTAATTTCTTCAGATCCATTGGAATTTCACAACCACTTGGTAAATTCTACATGCCTTTATACTCACACAGAGCCGTAACAATGAACAAATAGAAAAATAAGAAAGTGTAACCACATGCATGCTGACAAAGGGTGAGTTTTCTACGAGTGAATACAGACATTTTTTAAAAAGTATATAGATATTCTGAAGTTATAGGGTATCAAAAGGAAGGCTTCCTTGACTTTATAAACCTCCTTCTGGGAAGGAAAATCGTACCTCTAGTTATAACTTCTAACATACAATCTCAAAAGTTAACTTTTTATTTTGTAATTGTTAAGAGGATAATCAGAGAGTTGTGGGTGAATAAATAAACATATTCATACCAACTATAAAATTTTTATTGATTCAATACAATATTCTATGAAAGCTATGCAAGATACAATCGCCATAATCAAGATTTCTCATTAGAAATTATTATTTTAAAAAAAGAAATTATTTTACTGGGATTAATAGGAAAAATGATGATATTATAAGAATATTCATTTTCTTTAAGGAATTATCTATAATAAATCCATTACTGTAAAGTCAATTCTAATTCATAGCAACCCTATAAGACTAAATATAACCACCTCATAAGGTTTCTAAGGTTTCCTCTACAGAGGAGCACTTTAAAGGCTTAATAAGCAAAGAGCTGTGCTGCCAACCCAAAGACATGTGATTTAAAGCTACCGGCTTCTCCGTTGGAGAAAGATGGGTAATCTCTTTTCTGGAAATGTATAGTCTTTGAAAACCCACTGGAGAGTCAGTTATGAGTTGATTCCCACTTAAGGATATGCAATAACGACACCTTTACAGAAGCAGACTGCCCATCTTTTACCCCATCCCTGGAACAGCTAGGGCTTCAAATTACTGATGTTTCCGTTAGCAACAAAGACTTAATTACTTGACCATGGCTTCTCTATTAAGAATAAACTTTTAAAACCAATAATTCCTCTTGCTAAGTTGAATCTGGTGCACTGCAGCCCTCCTTTGGGTTTCCAACACTGTAGGTCATTACTGGAGAAGATTGGGGAGCTGCTTGTAGATTCACACCACCAAACTTTCAGTGAATAGTCTAGCTTCAAATACATGCTTTCAACGTGTTTATTATAAGTAATATTCATACTAACTTTAGTATCTGAAGATCAGAAAGAATTTCCCTTTTCTATTCAAATATTTCCAAGATTTATGAGACAAACAAAACTTGGAAAAACATAGCCATTCCTCTCTGTCTCTCTCTCTCTCTCTCTCTCCCCGCCATAGTTTGGAAGCAAAGAATACGCATTTTTAATTCATTCTGCTAAGATTAGTAGTGTCGCTGTCTGTCCACTGGCAACATACAGTGACACCCTGATGGGGGTAAGTACGATGGAGATAGACCACTCCGGGAGAGGATCAGAGAGTCAATCCAGCTCAGTTTTATTGGGATTACAGCGCACTTATGTACAAACATGTAAGCAGGAAGACAGAATATGGTGGGTTTACAGACATGGGACATGCGGATTGGTTAGGAGAACCTCAGCTTCATGCCGACCACTCCCAGCTCAACAGACGCATCATCCAACTTCCCAGGTGACGAGCTTTCTCAGACCTGTACAGCCAAACACAGGGGAGCTTTCTCTAGCCCGTGTCAAAGGCCGTCGGGAGGCTTGTACTTACCTGGAGTTTAGGTGATCTGTCCTGGACAGAGGCTCTCCCTTCCTCCCCAACATTCACCAACAAGTAGCAATCTAGTCACAATGTCACAAATGTTTGATCTGCTCTACCGCTCAATGTTTTCTGACATCAATTGTTTCTCTTTTGTTCAGTTCCCCCACTCCTCTTATGTCCTTTGGGTTCAATAGCTCACCAGAAGATCTCACAAAGACCCAAATTCATCAAGAAAATGGCTCATGAGATTGTATGTGACATAGGCTGATGTTACAGAGACTGGTGAGTGAGTGACTGGACCAGCATCCTGTAGAATGTAAGTTGTAGCACAACTGAATACTGTGTCCCAGGTGAGTGAGTTTCCCCAAAGAAAGATAGCATTTGGGCCCCATGAGCTCATACAGGTCTCTAGTAGGGTGGGGTTTGCATCTCACCCTAATCCTATTTCCTTAATACAAAACACAAACAAAAAAAAAACTAAAACAAAACCCAAAACAGAAAAATTCCTCACAAAGGAAAAAGTCAATCAATGGCTAGGAAAGCCATTTTGGACAATATACCTTTGACATCACAGAAGGGAAAAAGGGAATCTAATAACTAATATAGTTTGTCTTCCCATGATTTCATACTGAAGTTTCAACTCATTCTTAGGATAAGATATATGTCTGACTTTGTTGTTGTTTACAATGTTTGCCTCTAACCTGATTCCTGGGTAACTGGGGACTGAAAGATTATCAGCATTCAAGTGTATTGAAGTTTACAACTGGGATTTGTACTTAAAAACTCATAGAGAAACCCCTTCTGCATCCTTTAAAATGGTCCAAAAGTCAAATCACCAACTTGAGAGAAAGTACTGTTGCTCCTCTGAGCCTAGCAGTTCCAGAGAAGACCCCAAGAACACCCCTCACATCTCTAAGTAAATAAAGATAGTTTCATTGTCAGCTTTAATAGGGTCTGGAACGCACTCAAATGTGACTGAAATCAAAGTGTCGTCTGCACATCCTAAATATATCGTGTTAAACTTCATCCCTAAGCACCAATCCACTGTTTATTTACCAGTTAATAGTTTATTTCATTTAACCAAGTAAAACAGGCTATGCTTCTTTTCCATCATTATAAACTAGGATTAAAGTAACTGAGTAAGAGTAATATTTTTAAATGAGAATTATAGTGTAATGGGATACTTTCTTGAAACTTGAGCTCTCAGCCTAAATGGTCATATAATGTGTCATTCATTAGGGACGTGGAATGATGCAACAATTCCAGGCAAATATATTTACCCTTAAGTTAATAAAGAAATAATAAGGGTCAATAAAACTTTGTTTTTCAGTCATTGTAAATAATCCTTTGCACTTACCTCTAAGACAGCTAGAAGAATAATCAGTACATTCATCAGTAACCCAGTTAACAACTGGCTCATTTAACTCTCTTGTACTTTTTGTCCTTGTCCCTAGGAAGGACAAAAGGACATAGTATTTGGTCAAGCCCTGATAAATCAATAACTTAATGCAGTTAGTTACACTTACTTAGTGCAGTTAATATTAAGAGCTTGCAAGAGTTTCCTTGTATTTACTTCTTTATTCCCACACCAGCCATTACAGAACATTCTCATTTTCCACATGAAAGCCACAGGAGCCATTTCACAGCACAGACCCAACAGACTGAACACCAAAAGATTAAGTGGCTAAGCTGCCTAGCATTGCTTGTTTAGCTTTGCCCACAGGATTTGAATTTGCACTACACTGTTGAACATCCTAAAATAATTTAACCACATCCCACACACAGCATAAAGAAAGTCTGTTCCATTTCTCGCCTCTTTAGATTGCACGTCCAGAGCAATTTCTCCCAAATTAAATGCCATTTGGTTTGCGTTAGAATAATGAAGACAACTGCAAACATTAATAAGTTGGCAATAATAGCAGTTATTTTCTTTTCCAAATAGTACTAGGCATACCTAAAGAAAGCTCGCCCATCTCATTTTTTTTTAAATTTTCAAAATAGACGTATCTCTGTAATCTTGTTGAGCGTTACGATTCATTCCCTGGTTTTATGATTATATGAAGCTTAATATAAACACTGGTGTAAAGGAATGAGGAGGCAGTCTACTAGAACAAGTTTGCCATTTGCAGGTTTGGCCTGGGCCATTTCAAGCATCCATGCATAGATTCACTCACTTGTTCATGTATTTAACAAGCATTTATTGAGAGTGTATAATGAGTCACGGATGGCATCAAGGACTGGAGAACTGGGAAGGGAGGGAGAGAGAGCTTACATTAAGGACCTCATAAGCTAAGGAACCTTACTATACCATTAAAAAAGATCAGAAATATGCTAAGTGTTGCAGTCTTATTGAACACATTTTCATAAAGAAACAGCTCGCTCTTTTCAGAGCATTGGATACAGTAGCAACTCTGCTCACACATCAACCTATTATTACTTTAGGTCTGTTATACAATTATTTTGGTAACGTACTCTGGTGTATTCCAGTGAGAGAACTGAGGAATTATCTAACTACCCAAGGTAGAAACTAGAGTTCTGTTACTGATTAGTCAATTTGATAATTTCTAGAAAATGAAAGCTTTTCCATGTATATAACAGGGAGCTCTGACGGCCTAGTTCACCTGTCTGGTGGAATAAACACACCAGTGGATCTAAGGAAGAAAGATGAGCAGCCTCCTGTAAGATTTACAACCTCTCAAAAGCCAGGTCGTGCATAAGTCAGCTATGAATTGATTGTACTCAACAGCAATGTGTTATTGTGTTTCTTCTCCAGGAAATATTGTGTTTCTTCCCCAGGAAATAAAACCTCTTTAACAAAATATTAAAAATATACTCATTCCGTGTTGCACAGTTTCCTGCCTTTCTCCTTCCTCTTGCCCCTTCCCCAGTCCTCTTTGCAATGAACCTCCTACTCTGGATCATTGTCTTACATATAATGCCTAATCATATATTCCTTTTAAATAGTTCTCTTCCTCATCTGGTCCAATACAGAGTTCATTATCTATCCACTCTTTTCCTATTCTCATTCCAACCACCCATGTTAGCTATGCTTCTTAACAGTGGTGTTGTGCAGTTGAGACTAAGACATTTAACTCAGCATAAGGTCCTCCAGGATCATCCATGTTGTGCAATATTTTACAAGTTCCTCATTTTTCAGCGCTGATAGTACTTCATTGTGTGAACATACCATAAATTTTCTATCCATTCATTTGTTCGTTGGCTCGTGGGTTGTTTCCAGTTCTTTGCTATTGTGAATAATGCAGCAATAAACATGTCTGTGAATACATCTGTTTGAATAACAGTTCTGGTATTTTTTAGGTATAAAAATTCTTAATAAAGTAGATTTATCAGAAAAACAAAGGGCATAGTAAAATAATTTAAATACCCTAAAATTAAGGGTCTGTTGTGGCATTGTTGTTATGTCCTGTCAAGTTGCCTGAGACTCATAGCAATCCCATGTACAATTCCAAAGCCTGCCCTGAGCCAGTCTCACTGAATCCAACACACCTACCCTCGTTGCCCCAATTACTATATCAGCCATACTCTAAATCAATTTGTGGTGCTTTCAAATCTACCAATAGCTCTAAGGGAGAAACATGAGCAGTCTTCACTTGTTAGAATTTACAGACTTGGAAACCTGATAAAGTGCTGCTATGGGTCAGAATGGGCTCAATAGCAGTGAGTTGAGGTTTCTGTGTTATGTTAAAATAGGAGTTTGATTTCACAGCAGTAAGGAGCTGTGCTGTCAACCCAAAGGCAAGCCATTCAGATCCGCCAGCTACTCCATGGGGGAAATGTGAGCAATACCCTCCTGTGAGATTTATACCCTCTGAAAACTCAATGGAGGGTCAGCTCTGAGTGGGTTCTGATTAGATGGCATGTAACAAAGATAGTAAAATGGTTTGTAAAAGCTTTAAAAATTGGACAGAGTACAATTAATAGCATCAATAATAAGCTTTTGATGAGGACATCTGAAATGTGAGTAACTTCTAATGAACTTTATAGTTTCTTAAGTTCACTTGAAGTGCAGAAACAGAATATGGAATGTATGTCTTTCTGAAAAATTAGAGCATTGATGAATAAATGCTAAAAATCTAGAAGACAGATTTGAATACGTTACATTTCTGTAATAAATAGTATCATTTTGCTAGATCCTATCCATTTTGTTCTTTATTTGTTTCATGTATTTCAGCTTTATTTAAAAATGTTAAAATAAACATGGTTAAATTCATTTCTCTATCTCTGCATTTTTGTTCCTGTGTAGTGCCCCCTGTAAAAAGCAAATGCTTAAAAATAGCTCTCATGATATCTTGATATTTAAATCCTCTTTTTCTTTTCAAAATAGAGACCCAGACAAAGGGAAGTATTCTTTCCCAGCCACTTCATCTGTTAGGGAGGCTCCCAGTGAACTCATCAGTCCATTACTTGAACCACATGGATATTGTTCTAACCTACATACCAAGACTTCTTTTCAGAGTTAACAATTGAGATTTCTAACATCACAGCAGTGTTTTTGTTTCTACTGTGCTTCTTTGATATTGGCAGGAATCAGTTCAAAAGAATGCGGTGAAGCCTTCATTAGGGGACTATGATACTCATAGACTCTGGGAAGACAGCCAGGGGAATCAACCGGTGCAACATTCAAAGCAAAAGGTGTACCACCCTCTTTTACATTCTCATATGCCAAAGCTGACTGCTGAGACGTCGAACTAAAGATCCTTGTCCCAGTCTTTGTGGTATGTACTGTCTCTTATTTCCTCAGACCTGAATACCTGTTTTTATTAGATTGCTTTCAGCATGATATGTTATGATGTTCTGAGATTTCCCTTCAAGGCACTGGCAGGTTTCTTTTACATCTGTGTATTTGCTAATCATGAAATGGTGCTGGAGAAGGAGCTGCAGGGAAGTCTAATGATAAAAATCATAAGGCTTCTTACCCTTTACCAGAGGATATATGGCCTGCAGATATTCTTTGCCCAAGTCAAAGCAGAGCAGAAAGTTCATGCTATTGGGACAAGCAATGTTCACCATCTCATTATTATTCTTCCATTCTAAGAAGTCATTCTAAAAAAACCAAAAAACTAAAAACAAAACACCAGAACTTTGTAAAAGTAAAAAGGACTTGTTTTCTGTCTCTTTTGGACATTTGTCTGTCCATTGTTCTAGATCCCGATTTAAAGAGTCAGGAGTAAGGTGGGGAGACAGAGAAGAGAAGAGGCTAATACACAAAAATTATCTGATTTAGTTACAAAAACCTGATATGCTTTTGAAAATACCTATCGAAAATCAGGCAATTAATTTTATCTCCATATCTAATCAAGAGCATACAACATGAGTTTTCAAAGCAAAGAGAGAAGAATCTGGTAAAACTATTTACTTAATCATCATTTCAGACTATGAATTTTAAAATCTTTACCAAGTGTAAGGAATCCTGGTTATCGCACGAAACTGCAGAGTGAAATGACCATAATTATCAAACTAAGAGACTAACTGAAGTTGCCATGGTTACAAAGCAAGGTGTTCTATCTATACTTTATAAAATCACTTGTTAATACTGCACTTCTCTATGTCATAGATGTCTTCTACATGTTTTAATACACATGTAGCTTTTAAACCTGTTACTTTCTTAGGACGCTCCAAAACTGAGAGGAGAATTGTAACACCATAAATTTTTACTGCTTCAAAGAGCTTTGGAAGTAATTTAAACTAACCTCCTCATTTTATCAAGTGAGAAACTGAGACCAGAAGGAGCAAATATTTCGTCCAAGGTCACAAACCTAAGCAGCAGAGACAAGCTTTATTTCAGTTGTAAAGCCTTCAAGATTCCATGCTACAACCAAATAAGAGAAATGTGGTTGAACAAGATTTTTGGTGTAAAATTCCATTTTCCCCAAGTTAATCTAAATAATAAATACTGCAGATGGTATTATAGTTTATTATGTAAGTAATTCTCAAATTATGTGCAGTAGCTTTTGGTTCCTGTATGTGAAATCACAGTGCATCAGAATCAACCCATTACTATCTAAGAACAATACTTTCTCAAGTGCAGTGTTGAACAGGTTAAAAAGAATGTACAGCTATAATACGTAGTAAAGTTTTTGTAAGACTTTAAAAAGATTACCAGAATAAAACTTTCATCATTTTCCAAGAAATAAAATAAATGCAAATTATGGATTAGAGAAAAAATTATATTCCATAGATGAATAAAATATGCACTGAAAAAAGTTAATATTGTGTCTTAATTTGTTCACTTGCCAAAGAGACATTTATAAATGTTCAGTTACAATTCTTTCAACAGTGAGTGTAAATTTTAGAGATTTGTTTTTTCAGCTTCTTTCTAATGTGGTTGACTGAACACGGATGTTCTGTGGTCACACAGACATTAGATGAAGTGATTATATAACAGTAACAACCATTTTTTCGTGAGAAATACTTTATCAAATAAAGAGCGTACTAACCATAAAATAAGAAAGGAATATGTAAATAGTTTCTAGAATATTTTATAAACATAACTAGAATGTAGAAAGGAAGATGTCAAAAAGGAAGCAAAATGTGTTTTCAGGTGGCATTTCAAAGAAATGGAAACAATAAAAAAATGAGGAAAAGTAATAAATTTTGGGTGTACATGACATAGGTTTTAATTTGAACCCGAAGTTCTAAGTTTTTATAGATTCAAAGGAAAGCAATAATAAATGAACCTAGAGAACCAAATAAGGCAAATCCAAATTATTTTAAATTTGATAAAAAATGTAAATGAAAAAATGTTAATGACAGGAAGGAAAATATTTTAAACCTTATAATGAAATCTAACAGTGAGGAAAAAAATTCTAGAAAATGGGATGAAATAGTTCATTTAAAATATATTTTCAAAATAAAAGTTAAAACACTTGATGCTTAGG
>NW_006399819.1:2261697-2281430 GCF_000299155.1 Elephantulus edwardii
CCCCCTGGTGGATTTGGTCTGCGATAGGGGCATAGCCTTTGGTTTAACAACGTAACTTCCGGTGATCTACTCTAACTCTGGTTTCCCAGAGCTTCCTAAGAAGAAATGCTAATTATGGAAAAAGATCAGCACTTTGAACTTGGTTGTTGACTAACTGTCCAGTACAGCAACATAACTAATGAATAAAAGCCATCCGAATCTTAATAGTGTGATCACATTAGTGCTCCTTTCCCGGCAACACTAGACAAATCAACTGAAACAAGGATGCAAGTATTTAGTCATTTGCAAACTACAGCACAAATAAATTTTTCTACTGTTTTCAGTTATATTCCTAGGATTAAAAATGGGAGGGGAAGCCTTTTTAATATTTTCGTATTAAAGTACAAAGTGTTCCCTAAAACTATTTCACATAATTTTTTGAGGAAATGGCCAACCAAAATTATCCTTTAGGTATTGAAAAACCTCTTGTGCCGCATATTTGGTCATTAGAAATTAAGCAAATAAAGAAGAACGGAAGGAAGGGCAAAAGTTGATAAACAAATGAAAAAGAAATGGCACCATAAGCCTTAAAACTGTTCTAAAGTGTAGTCTTAACTATTTTCATAGAAAGAAAACCTCTAAAAAATGAAGCAAATCCATTAGACTAATAATTTCTTTTGTTGCTTTTCTTTCAATATTGTACAGAAACAATTTACATATTTTTACATGACTTTATAATTAATTTTATGTAATTAATAAATAAATAGGTAATTAAAATAGAATTCATTATGTATATCTTTATCTAACTTAGTAATGCCAATACCACAAAGCTTTCAAGTTACAGTTACTTTTTGACAAGGCTCAGATAAAAATTGAGTGTTTACCCCATCACAAAAAAACATTTCAAATTTTGTATTGCTATCTAGTCAATCAGCTTGACAGCTCCATTCTCACAGCTGGTGTTCTCTCTCTCTTCTTTTTTGATTGACTCGGCATAACTGCTGACACAATAGCCTCTGACCAAAGGGAATGGTTCTTTTCCAGAGTTATTGTTTTGAATTCTATTCACAGCTAACTATGTCTCACTGGAACTTTCCAATATAAACAAAATATTTGGATTACTTTCAAAGTAATAATGCCCCAAGGCAAAATTTAATATAAAACTCAACCATTTTCTTTTCTTTTTTCTCCCCTTTTTTGCAACTCAGCAGAAAGATCTGCAAAATATTTAGAGCTTGGCAGGATGACCAGGATCAATTTTTATTGCTGCATCAGGCCAGCCACTATCTTATCCAGTAAGCAGAGTGTCTTTTTTTTTTTTATTTAGAGAAGATGTACCCTCTGATTCCTCTGAGAAGTCTATATAGCATTAGATGTTCATGATAAATTTTCATATAAATATGAGAAGTGAAGTACCACCCTACCAATTTGGGAAGGAATCACCCTAAATTACCTAAAAAGTTTGTAGCTAAACTCGGAATAATCATGAAGAAACTCTCGATTGTGCTGGGCCTGTCCTGCTTCAGTCATCAAGAAGGAAATTAATAATAGTCAGCTCCTGAATACTTCCTCGGATAATTTAGATATTCTATAAGATGATAATTAAAGACCCCAAGTTTTAGAGAGGCATTCTTCATCTTGTTCATTATCTAGTTAGGACATTTACTGAAATATGTAATATTAGCAGGTGAGAGAATCTGATCATATCTATCACTGATATTTAAAGGGAATTTATAAAGTTACTATTCATTTAATTGTACATATTTCATTGTACAAAATCAGTGATAATTTATGCATAGGAAGTTACCTGAAAACTTTGAACTTCAAATGAACTGGTTCTTAAGATGTCATTTTTAGGCTCAAAATCCTCTCTCTTTCATTGGTTGAATTCTTTCATATGAGTTGACTCATACCTGACCCTCCAGCTGTTTTTCAGAGACTGCAAATTGCATAGGAGGAAATTGCCCAGGATTTGAACCACCTGCCTTTGTGCTGATAGTGCAATTCTTTACTCATTCGGCTTCCAGGGCTTACTAGTCTCAAAACTAGTAGAAAAAACAAAACAAAATAAATCACATTGCCATTGAGTTGATTCTGACTCAGAGTGATCTCTTATCTTGTTTTCTGGTCTATAAATCTTAACCAGAAGTGACTGCACTTTCTTCTGCAGGAAAATTGGTGGATTTGAACTGTTAGAAACACTTAACCTTTTGGTTAGTAGTATGACACAATATGGACTATGTTATCAAAGTCTCTTAATGGTTAATAATCTTAGCCTGTTTTATCCACTTGATGTATTACATCTGTTGTTGTTGTTGTTGTTGTTGTTGTTAAGTGCTGTCGAGTTGCAGGCGACTCATACATAGCGACCCTATGAAGGAGAGTCCTCAACACTTGAGTGCCTTTCATCCTCTCTCCAGGTTCATAGGGTTTCTGGAGGCAAGCTATTATGGAAGTGGATGCCACTCCTGCTTCCAAGCTTGTTTAAATCAGGGAGCTCCACCCCACTCTCTGTCCGCATTGGGTAACCAGCCATTAATGCACTTGACACATCAGTATTACAGTGTTCAGCCTCACAGCAACCACAAGTGACCACTGTACAGCAACTTGTACACCAGGGCTATACGACCTAGAGGAATGTGTGAACAAAAGCAATGAAAGACAGGCCCGAGAGCTACAGATTAAAAGTCACCCACCTTCGGCTTGGTAACACCGCCTTCTGTCCACTGGGCCAGCTGATCTCTCTCTATGTTGATTATTATTACATCTAGTTGTTGTTATTGTTGTTGTGTGCCATCAAGTAGGACTTGACTTAACAGCTGACATGCCAAAGGATTTTCAGAGGTTTAAATTCTACTAGAGAAGATTGCCCGTATGTCTCCTGCAGAGCCGCTGATAGTTTTGAACTTGAGTGCACTAGGGTTGGCAGTCATACTAAAATAATGTGAAATGAGTCTAATGCTCAATATAAACCTAAGAAAGAAGACAATAATTCTAAAAGCAACAGGCTTGGGTTGACTTAGAAATATTAGCATGGGGAATGGACCAAGTATCTTGCCTGTCTTAAAGCTCTCAAATTGTTTTGTAAGGATGGAGATTACATTGTATTAACCAGCCCACTTTGCCTTTTTACACTCAAGTTGGTTTTGGTTATCTTTCTCATGATTTCTAATTCCCACCTATTAAAATCATAGGTGATTTGAAATTAAACAAACCTAAGATTGCAGACTAACTTTGAAAGTTATTGCTTGACATTAGCCATACTAACCTCTCTTAACCTTAGTTAATTAACTGTAAGATGATAAGGTTAGACAGTGAAATTGGATATTTTATATATATTAGCAGAATGTCTGGTAAAGCCTTAGTATTTAATAAATGTAAGCTAAATTGTTACTTAGTTAATATTAACTTTGTAAGATTTCTGAGTTATTTTTAGTAAAGTTGAGGTGTAATTTGGTAATTAGGATAAATTAAATTAAATCTGTGCATTCATACAATTTACATAGCACCAAATTTGCCAACCTCTAAGTTGGTTGTTGGCACAAAAGAATCCATAAAATATTATCTTAGTTTTTGACAAACATATTTGGGTAATTCCATGAGACAGCTGTGTGAAAAACTGACAATAAGACAATGTAGTTAAAATGGTAACAGAAAAATAACAAAAGGACCAAAACCACATGAAAATGGGAATGATTCATGTTTTCCTTGGGGGATATTCAGGGTAGGTTAGACATAAGAGATAGCTTTCAAGTATGACCTTGAACGATGAGTAAGAATCTGGCAGTTCAAAATTGAGAGGGGAATTCCCAGCCAAGAAAATGAACAATGCTTCAGAGGTGTTCAAGGGCGTTTATGCCAGAGAATGTGAATTAAGCCAGGCCAGACAAACATGAACTCACTTTTACTGAAGAAAGAAGCTTTTTGAATCTCACTCTTGTTATTAATATGAGCATTACTTCAAATCTGCAATTCAGTTTTTATGTTTCTATTCATCAGCACTAGTTCGCCATTGTAAAAAACTGCCAACATTTCCTTTCAATAATAGATTTTGACTTATTTTATTCCTATATACATTTTTTTCTACTAGTATGTTAGCATGGATGATACAGATTTATTCATTCCACACCCTACCCACCCCCTCAAAGGAAAAAAAAACCAAAAAACATTGATATGCTTAAGGAGTTCATAATCACATTGTTCTGTTGAATATATATATAATTAGAAAAGCTCAGCACTTCATTTTAAGATTTGCTATCAACCTTCAAAAAATCTATCATCTTTCTCTCCTTTTTATTAGCTCAATCAGGTTTTAATATGCTCAGAATATTTATTATATTCAAACAAAGCACTAATATGGGATGGTCAAGATTATGGATTCCAAAAACTGACTCTCTGGGTTTTTATTCTGAGTGCACCCTTGCCAACTATATAACTCAAGGGAAACAACTTATCTTCCATGTCCTTAGCAGTAAAATAACTAAAGTGCTAATACTTTCCTCTGAGTTAAGCATGTAGAGCATTTCAACAGTGCCTGGCATATGATGAGCACTCAGAAAATTTTTAGTTAATATTACTACTCCTGCTACAATATAAATGCTTTACGCTAGATTAAAAATTTTCAATTTTTTTAATACAACTTGACAGTTCCTATGTTTGTTCTAAGAAAGGTAAGTACTTAAATTCTGCCTTAAACGCTCTTAATCTGCACCTCTCTTATTCCACAAAGGGTAGTGCTTCTATGGCATCCCTCTGGTTATATATGGTATTGACTTCTTCATCAAGTAAATCTATGAATTATTCTCGAATTTTTCTTTTAATTTAACAATATATATTAGATATTTTTATGTGACAATGCTCATGACATTATTTTATTCAACAAATATTTCATGAAGTATTGTAATGTATCAAGATTGGTTTGTTGGTTTATTTTTCCTAGTTAATGGAAATACATCAGAGAACAAAATTCCTGGCCCAACTGAACTATTGCGTTTTAAAAATACCAACATTGCAACATATTGCAGAGCTTGAATCTAACTCAAATTCTGTTACCACTTTCTGCTTAAGAAAAAAATTAAATAGATTTTTGGATTTTTTTTTAACAAAAAAATTTCTGGAAAGGAAATTTTGGTTTATAAGGATTTATCAATACTATTGAATTGTCCTCCAAAAATGCTTTTGGGTTTTCTTTCAAGCTTTCTTTTTTTGGGAGGTGACAGTGTGGGGGGTCTTTAAATACATTTTCCCTAAAACAAGTCACATGCTAGTCCAAAATTGAAGTGCAGAGAGTTATACTCAATCTCTTGTAGGAGAAACTACAAAGTGACAAGGTATAGCATACAGACATAAGGAAAATAAAGGATATGACTTACACATACACACATGTTGATACCTATTCAGATTATGTATTTCACTAAGGCCTATGTTACCAGCCTTAGATAGCTTATTTTGCTTGTTCATGCACCCATCAGTCTTATATTTGGTAAACAACTACTGAATAAAAGACATACAGGATTCTGGAGTTTCAAAAACTCACAATCTAATAGAAAGACATATATTGTTGTTGTTGTTTTCGTTATTGTTGTTGTTAAGTGCCATTGAGTCAAGTACGACTTGTAGCAACCCTGTGGACTAAAGGATCTTAGACCTTTTCTATAACTGTCATTGTCTCTCTACTGTTCGTAGAGTTTTCTAAGGCATGTTGTTCAAGAAGTGGATGCCAATCCTGCTTCCAAGCCTGTCTTAATCTGGTAGCTCTATCAAACCCTGTATACCATGTGTAATCATCATGGCATTTGACACACCAGTACCACAGTGTTCAGTGTCACAGCAACCTCAAGTTATCCCAGTACAGCAAACTGACAGAGAAGCAAAAATTAATTTTTAAACAATTCATTTCAAGTGATTGTAAACCAAAAGATGTTATGATATATAATACTACGCAATAATAAGGAGGACTATGTTGTTGCTGTTATGTGCAATCTTTCTGAAATAAATCACTGACTCACAAAAAGGTAAAAAGCATAGAAGATTACCAGACATTCAGAAATGTAGGTCTCATTTTTAAAAGACATGGAAAACCATTAAAGGGTTTTAATGGATATGGTGAGCTAGAAGGTAAACTCAAGAATGACCTAACGGGTCTGAATTGTTCATTTTAACGTATGCTAGAACTTTCTGAGATGTGGAGACTTAGAGAAGGAAACAAATAAGTTTAAGAAGATGATCAAAAGTTCAGTTTTGAAAGTGAAGATGAAACATCTCAGTTCCATCCAAGATGTGCATGACTTAATTAGACAGATGAGCCTGGAGGAGAACCAGGTTTACAGGGAAGATCATGAATTTAGTTTTGAACACGTTGAAGAGGACATGAGATATTCAAATATAGATGATCTAATTAGATATATGAGTCTGGAGATCAGAAAAATTGCCTAGGAAAGAAATAAATTTTAAAATCATCAGTGTAAATACTTGAATCCATATGTGCAGATGAGATCATCTTGTAAAAAGTGTTGAATGAGGCAAAGACTGAATGACAAGAACTTATGGACATCATTTTACAATAAGTTATAAGAATGACAAGTAACAAAGGTGGGGGATGGAAGAAAGGAAGGAAATCAGTTGTGCAGCAACTACACAAAAAATACTTGGGGAAAAAGATGCTAGAGAAAAAGATCTTGTCAATGTTCAATGCTTCTGAGAGAAAAATCATAAGGACAGAGAATATTGTTGATTTGATTATTCAACAAGGGCTTCTCTGACTTTGTCTTCTTCATTCCATCTCAATCATCTATTCCAAAAGTTAAAATAGAGCTTATCATCTCACCTATCCATGCCCCAAATCACTTTGAAGAAACTTCTGTTTGCAGGTTGCAGGCTCAGCTATCTCAAGTAATTGTGAATTGCCTATTCTATCTCAATCCATAAACACTTTCTTTTTTTGCTAAGAAAAATTTAGTTTATCACACTAGCTAAAAACACCATCTCTACTTTCATTGTTTTCATGTGGCAAAATTTCAACCTTGGATTAACACAATTATGCCTTATCTTCCATGTTACTCTCAGCTGAGGACTTAAAAAATAAAACTTCAAAGCAGGACAGTTCCTAGACAGGGTCACTATGAGTTGTGCTCAATACGAAGACATTAACACATTAATTTTGCTGTGAAGTAGTATGATAGAAATTGATACAAAAATGTTCAATAAATAAATGTTGTTTATTAAAAAAAAAAGACAGTTCCTAGAAAATATTCTTTTAACATTAACTTCACGTAGGCCCTCAGACTTTTCTTTCTCTCCCAAATTGGTTTTTTGTTGTTGTTGCTGTTTGTTTAGTTCATTTTTCTATTAGTCACAATAGCACTGAGTAAGACACAGTGTATTTTTATTAAGAAATATTTTTCCACACATTTATGCTTAAAAGATGCCCTTGCCCCTAACTTTGTGGTCAATAGGCATAAATCATCCAACTGTTTGCTAACAACCTGTAATAGTTTGGGTGGGGTGTGGTTTTTTTTAAATTTTTTTTTATTTCAAATGTATTCTTTCTTCCCTCTAGTTTTAATAGAGTAAGTCACTATTCTTAAATCTAAGGCCAAAGCATGGAACTTAACTCATTTTTTTTTTCTTTTTGATCAGAAAACTATGTGATTATCCTTTTATTCTTTGTACTTTCCAATTTTATCACTATCAATATTTACAATGTTGAAATATTTGCTGTCTTAAAAAGAAGAAATTCTGTTTCCTGCTGAATGCTGTGACTAATTGTTGAAATCTTCTCTTTTGGATTTAGGTTCTTATTCTGCTACTTGCCAGGAGTACTTACTGCTGATGGCTCACAGCTGAGGCCCTCCCCTGGAAATGCCATAAGCAGTATTTACAGAGCATCTCACTCCTGGAGCTAAAGGGCTAGAAAGCTGAAGATTAGACCTAGAGGTTAATTATAAGGATTGTTGAGCTCTCAAGAAAGTTGATTTTTCAAATACAGCATGTGAAGATCAATACCCTCTTTTTAAAGTATGGAATATGAACATTTTAAGAAGAGAATATGTGGATGACTGTACTAAAAAATTTTTAATCTCCATATTTAATCCTCAGAATTGTCTGAACTTGTTGCAATGGTTTATTGTTGTCTATTAAAAATTACCAATACTTAAAGGCAAGTCAAATACCTTTGTCTTTCAAGACAATAAATATACATTACCTCTCAAGGCTTCCCCCACCCCACCCCAAACTACCTTCCAGGCTACTAGACCTAACAACAAAGTAAAAATACCTTATAATTCACTGAAAGGAAAAAAAATATTATTCCTTAAAGGAACTTAAGATACAAATATACATGGTAGCTATGGTGGTTAAGGCTGTGTGTCAACTTGGCTGGTCATGACTCTCTGGTTTGACACTTATTATGTAGTAATTCCCTTAAGGAGATCTTATACAATGTACAAGACAGGAAAACAAGTGTGATTCAGATAAGAAGGGTGCTCTATCATGAGGAGTGAAAGTTAAATGCAAACTTTACAATAGAGTTTATCAATACAGCAGGATGGTTCTCTAGTATGAAATGTAATCCTTGTGAAGAACCTTGTGAGGTGGTGAGTGGAAACCTTAGTAGAATTACTTGAAAATTTGGGGAAAATGGTTTCCAATACTAATTGAAGTTGCTATTGTTATATGTCGTGGAGTCGCCTGGAACTCATAATGACCCTATGAACAACAGCCCTAAATGCTGTTCTATCTCTTGCCAATCTTATTGTCTTCGACACACCTATCCCCATGGCTGAATCAATCCATCTCTTCAAGCATCTTCCTCTCCAGTGCTGTCCCTCCACCATCCCAAGCATGACGTACCTCTCTAAGGACTGACGCTGCCTTGTAACATGTCCAAAGTATGTCAGCCGAAGCTTCAGAATCCTCGCTTCTAAGGAGCAGCTTGGCTACACCTGATCTAGGGTGAACTTTTTTATTCTCCTACCAGTCCATGGTATATTCAATACTCTTCTCCAGCACCAAATCTCAAAGACATCAACTCTCATTCTATCGTTCCTAGTCATTGTCCATATCTCTGATGCATAGCAAGTAATTGCAAAGACCATGGTCTGGATCAGGTGCACCTTATTCTCCAGACTGACATCATTGCTCTTCAGTACTTTGGAGAGGTCTCTGACAACAAACTTTCCCAATGCAATTAGTTTTTTAATTTCCTGACTGCTGGTTCCAAGAGTGTTGACTGTAGAGCCAAGCAAACTGAAACTATCAACAATCTCAATCTCTTCATCATCCACCATGATACTGTCAATCAGCACAATGGTGAGAATCTTTGTTTTCTTGATGTTGAGCTTCAATCCACATTGAATGCTGCAGTCCTTGACTTTCTACAGCAAGTGCTCCAGGTCCTCCTCAGTTTCTGCAAGCAAGGCTGTGACATCTGCATAATGCAGATTATTGATGTTTCTACCTCCAATCCTGATGCCACACTTTTCCTCATAGAGCTCAGGCTCCCAGATAATCTGTTCTGCATACAGTTTGAAAAGATATGGAGATAGGACACATCCTTGATGAACACCCTTCCCAATTTTGAACCATGCATAGAATACAGTAATTACAATGGAAGATTACTGAAGGTAGGATCAGAATTCTCAAAAAAATTATACACATAATGCAGAAGAAGAATTATAAACATAAACTCAAAGAAGCTAATAGGCAACAATGTGATTCAGATAAAGAGGGTTATTGGTCACAAGGACAGTCTCAGAGGATGCAGCACTTACCAAAATGACAATGAATGCTCCAGGAAAGGGGTCACCAGAGCCATTGAGAATCTTGGTAGTGGTCATCTTCTGTAGAGCAGTTGTGGCCTTAAGATAGAATATCACAGAAATGAACAACCACAACAACAAAAATAGAGAAGAGGTAGTAGTGCATGATTGTTAGAACAAAGTAAGTGCTACTCAGACCTTAGTGAGCAACAGGGTAGACGATAATTGAAAGGGGGTCAGTATCACGCGCAGAGAGCTATGCAGATGGTTTGTAAAAGAAATGTCTATAAGGGCAATATGAAGTATCAGCAAGCAAGAACACCAACAGAAACAACTAAAAGAAATCAAAGATAGAGGATCTGGAGTTCAAGAGAAATTTTCATAATAAAGAGCTATGATTTTTTCTTAACCGATTCTAGACCTGAGCTAGCTTTTCAGATCATGAGAGTGTGGATATATGTCTTGTTGTAGGAGTCATAGAATCCACAATGACTCACAGCAACCCTATAAGCAACAGACCTAAACCCTGCCCAATCCTGCATCATCATCACAATCCCTGTGATACTGGAAACAATTGCTTCATTCACTATGTTAATCTACCTTGTTGAGGGACTGTTGAACCTCCACCATTTCAAGTACGATGTCCTTTTCCAAGTATTGGCCTCTTCTGACCTCATTCCCAAAATAAATAGAGCTACATCAACCTTCTCTCAAAGAAGCACCTTGCCTGCATCTTCTCTAAGACTTATTTGTTTGGTTTTTTGGCAGTCTATGGCACGTTCAACACTCTTCTCCAGTAGTGCAACTTAAAAACGTTCATTCTTCTATTGTCATCATTAGTCAATGCTCACTTTTCTGATAATAGGAAGCAATTGAAAGGACTACGGCTTGGATCAGATGCACCTTAGTCGTCAAACTGATGTTATTTCTCCTCAGCACTGTTAAGAAGTCCTTGAATGCAGCCTTCCACAATATTACACATTTTAATTTATTGATTGCTATTGCCACGCATATTACAAATGGAGCCTTGACTCATGTTCAACTCATTGTTGTTCAATGTTTATCTTAGACATACTTAATGGACAATTTCAAGTACCTAAATATAGAAGTGAGATTTGATGGTCTAGTGGCAAGAAGCTGCACTACAATCCCAAAGGTATGTGGTTCGAGGTCACCAGTTGCTCTGTAAAATAAGGATGGACAATCTCTACCTATGCAATTGACTGCCTTTGAAAACCTGCTGAGGGTCAGCTATGGGTCTGTTCTGACTACATGTTACACAGCAATAACAAAGGAATATACAGTAAAACCTCTGAAGGATGGAATCTGTGAAAGGTGGAAATCTGTTAGCGATGGGAAATTCAAATCTCTCCTACCAATAGAAAGTTATTAAAAAATGTTAAGACTGCATCAGCAAGGCAGAAAACTTACCAGACCAGGAAAAGGAAGATAGTCTCATTGCATCCCAGTTCTCACAGCTTTTATTGTACATGGTATTGGACAGAGCATTATATCATTATATAAATCAAATGGAAACCTCTAAAACTACCCTTACCTCTGCCAAGGTAAATTAAAAATAATTGGACTTTGGAGGAAATGTCAAAAGTTAATGTTATTGTTAAAACTTGAAGGATACAAAAGGATGACCAGAAAAACAAACAAACAAACATCAGGAGCAAATACTCACTGCTATCAAGTTGGTTCCAATTCATACAACCCCTCATTTTTCCGAGACTGCATGTTTTACAGTTGACTATCCATCTTTCTCCCAAAGAGCCTCTGCATTAGAACAGTCAAAATTATGCACTATGCCACTAGAGTTCCTTTATGGGTAATGTTGTTATCTATCATAAAATCAGAACTGACTCATACCTGACCCTCCAGTAGGTTTTCAAAGACTATATAGCACAGAATCTGTGTTATGCAGGGGATACAACCCTGGTTTCTGAAACTGAGAAGGACCTGAAGCGCTTGCTACAGAGGGTCAAGGACTGCAGCCTCCAATATGGATTGAGGTACAATGTCAGGAAGACAAAGATTTTCACCACTGGACCAATTGGCAGCATCAGGATGGATGGTGAAGAGATTGAGTTTGTTCACAGCTTTTGCTTTGTTGGCTCCACAGTCAACACTCTTGGCACCAGTAGTGAGGAAATTAAAAGACATATTGCCATGGGACAATCTGCTGTTAGGGACCTCTCTAAAATACTGAAGAGCAATGGTGTCTCTCTGGAGACTAAGGTGCATCTGATGCAGGCCTGATACAGGTCTTTGCAATCACTTGTTATGTATCAGAGAGCTGGACAATGACTATGGAGGATTGAATGAGAATTGATGCCTTTGAGCTGTGGTACTGGAGAAGAGTATTGAATATATCATGGTCTGCCAAAAAAACAAACAGATTCATCCTGGAGAGGGTTAAACCAGATGGCTCCTTGGAGGCAAGGATTCTGAAGCTACATCTAACATACTTTGGACATGTTGTAAGGAGGGACCAGTCCTTGGAGAGGGACATCATGCTTGATAGGGTGGAGGGACAGCGCAGGAGGGGAAGGCCCTCTATGAGGTGGATTGATTCAGTGACTGGCGTAATCAGAATGGGTGTATCAGAGACAGTGCAATTGGCACAGGACAGAGCAGAGTTTAGGGCTGTTGTACATAGGGTCGCTATGAGTGACAAGCGACTCGACGGCACAGAACAACAACAACAACATAGAGCACAGAAGAAGATTGTTCATCTTTCTGTCAAGAAGTAAATGATGGAATTGGAACAAAACATGCACTTGGGTTGGTAGTGAAACTTTATCAGTAAGCTACCAGAGCTCTGTAGGAATGATTGTTGTTGTTGTTGTTGTTATGTGTCATCGAATTGCTTGAGACTCATAGCGACCCTATGTACAAGAGCTCTGAACACCGTAATATGCTGTGCCAACCTAGCCATCTCAAACTCTCATTCCTACCACTCCAGTCACAGAATTGATCCATGTCATTGAAGGTCTTCTTCTCCTGCACCACCCTTCCACTCTGCCAAACATGATGTCCCTCTCCAAGGACCAGTCCCTCCTTGCAACATGCCCAAAGTATGTCAGAAGAAGCTTCAGAATCCTTGATTCCAAGGAGCATTCCTGCTTCACCTTCTCCAGGACAAACCTGTTTGTTCCCCTAGCAGTCCATGGTATGTTCAACACTCTTCTCCAGCACCACAGCTCAAAGCTATCATTTCTCCTTCTATCATCCCTATTCACTGTCCAACTCTCTGATGCCTTTGTTAAATTCCACTTAATGTATCGCTTAATATATCCAATGAACTGCCAAAAGAAAAAAACAAATAAAACAAAACAAAAACCAGATATGTTTTTTGGGGGAAATAAGTGCAGCCAGAGTACTCTTTGGAGGCCAAGAGAGCAAAGCTCTGATATGTATTTAGGCGAGGCTCCCTCTCGGAAAATGGCAACCACTTTGAAAGAAGGAGAGCCAGTGAAGGAGAGGAAGACCCTTAACAAATTGGATTGACATGGTGACTTTATCAATGGGCTTTAGTGTGTCAGAGATGATGAGAACGGTGCAGGATAGGGCAGGGTTCAGGTTAGCTGCTCTTAGGGTTGCTGTGATGGTATCTCAGTTCAATGGCACCTAACCACAACTGACCCTACCAAAAATTAAATAGGTTCTGGAGAATGACAAAGACTTACCAAAAACTGAAACAAGTGGATAGTTGCCTTTATTATAGCTACTGGCATTATTTTTTTCCCCTAGAATAGATTAGAATGGACTTTGGTTCATGATGTATGGCAATTTGCATTCCTAAACCTGCCTGGTTTTGGCACAGTGACCTAGTGTATGCTGCAATCTCAAAGGCAGTTTGAATCCACAAGCTTCTCTGCAGGAGAAAAATGAGCAATCTCCTCCCCTGCAATTTACTCCCTCTGAAACCTCGCTGTATGTTTCAACACACAACATAAAACTGTAGACTCCCTCTAAGGCTACATTGACTCTGTGTCTTTCTGTTATACTATAAAGTGATCTGACCATCTAGACATTACAAAGAATATCACATAAGCTCATTATTTTAATTGGACCTATCTAAACAAGAGAGAACAAGAATTGGCAATAGCATTGTTTGGTATCCACCCCCAGAACCTGGGGGATAAACTCTTTAAAATGAAGGGGTCTAGTAAAATAAATAGAGATACAATATTCTAGGGTGGCATGGGAGTTTGTTTACATCTACCACCACTGAAAAAGAAAGTAAAATACCTGCAGACTTCTTTTGGCTAGAGAGAGACAGCCTGTTCCACACTTGAGAATAACACTATGAACGAAATATCACTAAGGCTAATTTACATCTTCTCTCCTTACAAGTTACATTCTTGACCAGTCTGAAGGACTGTTAACTGAATACTTATTCCACTGATTTAACTCTACCTTTATGACTGTCTCTCTTTCTGCTTGGAAACCTTCTCCCTTTGCCTAGCTGACTTTAAACACTTAACTTTACAGTTACATTTCCTCAACAAAGTTTTATCTGATACCTATCATATCTCCCCAATCCAGATCCTCAACACACATACACAGACAGGACGAGGCTGAATAACCCCTTCCAGATTCCCTGTTCTTATATCATGGTCATTTTCTGTTATTTCACCACCACGTATAAATTTATCTAGTTTCCACTAGACAGACCTTGAACTTTTTTTGAAGATCATATTCTGTCCAGTAGTTAATCTTCATTTGCTGCAGTACACATGGACCTTTATAGTTACTCAGTACTTTTGAATTATGACCCATAGCTGACCCTCTAGTGGGTTTTCAGAGATAGTAATCACACAGAAGGAGATCACCCATCCTTCTAGTTGTTTTTATTTGCCATCAAGTCACCTATGACTCAGAGCAACACTATGCTATTGTGCTACTGAATAGGTGATTTAACTCTGAGACAATCTCACTGTCTCTGATACCTCTATTTTCATTACCCCAGTTATGTGTCAGTCCGTCTTATCCAGGGTCTTCCTCTCTTGCACAATCCCTCGATTCTTCCAAGCATGATGTCCTTCTCCAAAGACTGATCTCTCCTGGCTATGTGCCCTAATGATGTGATATGGAACCTCAAAATCCTTACCTCCAAGGATGAGCTTGGTTTCACCCTCTCTAGGACAGACTAGTTTGTTCTCTTGTCAGTCTATTGTACATTTGATATGTCCAGCACCACAACTCAAAGGCATCAGTTATTTTTCTTCATCCTTTGTCATTGTTCGTCTCTGTGATGCATAGCAAATAGTTGCAAAAACCATGGCCTGGACCAGACACACCTTAGTCTCTAGACTGACATCTTTGTTCTTCTATACTCTGGAGAGGTCTGACAGCAGATTTTCATAATGTAATTTGTCTTTTGATTTCCTGACTGCTGGTTCCAATTGTTGATTGTGGAACTGAGCAAGTTGAATTTGTTAACAATCTCAATCCCTTTTCCATCTATCATAATGCTGTTAATTGGCCCAGAGGTGATAATCTTCATTTTCTTGATACTAAGCTTCAGGAAAATCACAATTATAGGATATGTGGCACACACACACAGAACCTTGGAGGTATGTTTAATTTATCAGAATAACTAAACAAGGGTTGTTTTGTTTTTTATAAAAAAAAAACACCACCTAATATCATTGTTTAGATATATCTGATATAAAGAAGAAACAGAATAATTAAGACTTTTAAGTCAGGCATATGTTCAATAAAATCCTTTCGTTGTTATTTACTATCTATCTAATTTTAGGCAAATTAAAAAATACTCCTCCATCTTACTTTCACTGTTAGAAAATAAGGATAATGAAGATGTCTTTCTTGTGGAGATCATAGATGGATAAAATTACATATGTACCTGTATAAATACTCAAACATTTAGCTATTATTTTATATTAATAAAATTAGAGGGTCAAGAAAATACCCTTTGCTTATACAAGACAAAGATAAATTGTCTAACTACTTAGCACACAGAAATAGTCTCTCTTGAAAGCAAAAGCTCTGTCTCACATGCATCATGTGCAATAAAATTCAGTGGCTAACTCTGGTTGTTTCATCTCTTCCTTGGGTTCTTCTACACAACCCATCTTTTATCTAATCTCTTTCAACTTTTGAACTGTGGTGCTTGATCTTTCAATTCTGATCTGAAAAGAAGAATATATTTTTAATAATTCACCCTAAGAATCAGTTCATGCCTAACACTCAACCTCTTTCTGATGCCACCATCATAGAGCTTCAGAATTTCGTTTTATCATAAATATTTCAATAAATCTATAGGTAGCTTTGGAGAATTAGTTTGGGGGAAAAAAGAATACTCTTAGATGTTTAAAAAGCTCCTTTAATACTTTCAAAATTTAATAATTGGCTCAAAAACTAATCCTTTATTTTATGAATGGTGGATATTTGCATCCTTTTCTAGCACTTGTTGTCCCCAGATTTTATTTAAACACACAATCATTTTTGAAATCAGGTCAATAATTTTCTTTATTTGCGAAAGTGAAAAGAAGAAAAAAAAAAAACCAAACTGAAAAGGAAGAAAGGGACACTGTGGAACTTCACTTTTGTTGGTCCTGAGAATAATTGTAGTTGGCAAGCTACGACATGGCAGCAAAGCACATGTAAAAAGATCAAGGACCACGTGTGGATGACCATATCTGCCCTTAACCAACTCCACAAAGGGGAACTTTCTATGTCATTCATGTGCTTGAACAACACAAAAACAATTCTCATGAGTTTAGACATGTCCCCCACACCTCCACACTTGTTTTTACTCATCTCCACACAAATCTTACTGTTTTACTGGGCTCCAAATCCGATGTGAGAGCTCACAGACCTCACAGAACAATTTTGCGGAAGTTAAAAGGTTATAATCCAGATAAGTAGCAGAATACAGTTTCATCTCTTTCAATTTGGATGTAGTCACGACTTTAGGCCAATGTTACAAAATTCTTATTCCTGCCAATATTGGCCCTCTCCTTCCTCCCCCTCAACCATACAACGAACTTAAACAAAGACTCTTAGTTTAGTTGTGTCTTTGTCCATGAGGGGCAGCAGTCCCCAGATCTTCTATGTCTTATATCATGTCTCTGGTTCGTTCCTCTGTTATGGCTGTTGCTCTGGTTCTGCAGTTGCAGTCTCTTGCTTCCTCTTCTTTGCCGGCAGTTTATTCTACTTCTGCTGGATCCACTTAGTTTATTAGTGAGATTAGCCAATCCCCTTGTGGATAGGCTAACAAATCCTATTTGCATATTCCAGCCTATCCACATGGTAAAGTCAAATTTAATGGCTAGAAAAGTAATTTTGAATTATAAACTTTACAGCATAATATTCAGTCACTGGAAGAAGTTAAAATAATGCAACTTTAAATTTAATGAAGACTCAAGCTTGAAAATTTACCTAATTTTGCAAACACATGTTAGCCACGATCCTTGCACCTAAAGAGTGGGATGGTAATGGGAAAGACAGACAATATGCAATGTACTGGTGAAATAGAAACTCTGATGTTATGCTTTAGAATTGAAAGGTTGTCAAGTGAGTTTGCATTTGGACCGGATATTATCAAGGACAACCTACCCCTTACAGATGAAAATAAAGGCAAAAGGCTTTATAAAAACAAAGAACAGTGTACAACTTGAGAGGTATGGAATGAAATGGTATGGATCTCAAATGGGTGTGGTGCTTTTGGTCATAGCTGTGGGAAGAAAACTGGCTCTTCACCGGCTGAATATCTTTATTTTGATTCTTTTCATGTGATAGTCAGAGATTTAATACTTACTTATGAAACAAGAGCATCTATTAAAGGTTATTCATGACTTGTATCTGATTGTAGATGGGAAATAGTGGCCAGACAAGTTATACAATATGATTATACTTGTTGTTGTTAGGTGTTGAGTCCAGTATGACCCATAGTGACCCTATTATCAACAGATCTGAACCCTATCCTATCCTGTGCAATCCTCACACATCTTGACACATTAGAGCCCATTGTGACAGTCAGTGCGTCAATCCTTCCTTTTTCTCACTTTTGAAGCATCATGTCCCTCTCCAAGAAATAGCCCATCATAGCAACATACTTGAAATACGTGAAGCATAGCTTTATCATCCTTGCCTTCAAAAAGCACTCTGGCTGCACCTTCTCCAATACATGTTTGTTTGTTCTTTTGGCAGTCTGCGGGGTGTTCAATACTCATTTACAGCACCACAGATCAAAGACATCAATTCTTCTGTCATCATTATTCATTGTCCAACATTCAGATGCACAGCATGTGATTGGTAAGACCATAGTCTAAAACAGATGCACCTTATTCTTCAAACTAGCGTCAATACCCTCAATATTTTGGAGAAGTTCCTAGCTGTAGGTTTTACTAGTGCAAAATGTCTCCTGTTTTCCTGCCTGCAGAGACAAAAGGTGTTAATTGTGGATTCAAGTGAAATGAAGTCATCGACAATGTCAATATTTTCTTTTTTTTTCTTAAGCTTTATTTTTTAAATAATTTTAATGAGCATTTACAAAGATTTTGTATTTCCATTCATTCATTGCTGCACTTCTCCCCCCCACCCCCCCAGTTTGCTCCTCTTTTTCAAAAGTAAAAGAAACACTCCCTCCCTGGGACACAATCCCCCCACATCCCTCCCACTGCCCCAAGTACATTCCACTATGCAACCTTAATTGTGGACTCTTGTGATAACCATAATACCCTATCATACATCGCTTTTAAACTATTCACTCCATCATCTGTTTCAGTATTTTCTCATTATACTTGAGATTTTTTCCAAGTAGGAGTGGCATCCACTTCCTAAACAACATACCTCCGTAAACTCTATGAACTTTGATAAATGTCAACAGTGACAGAAAGGCTATAGACTGTTTGTTCATAAGGTCTCTAGGAGTCATGCTCAGCTCGAAGGCAATCAGTAACAACAATAACAACTTGAGATTGGGAAAATTTATGATCAAAACCAAAAGTGATGAGTATTAGTAGCATTACTTTTAAAATAAGCTGGTTGTTGTTGTGTACCATTTGAGTCAGAACCAAACCATAGATGACAATCCAACTGGTGTTTCAGAGGAAGTAAACACATGGGAGGAGATTGCCCGTCCCTCTCCTGAGTAGCAGCTGGTACATTCAAACCACATGCCTTTCAGATTGCAGCACAGCTTCTTGTCACTAGCCACCAAAAATTACTGTGAAACATTCAAATTACTATCATTCATTCTGTTTTCATACCATTCTCCCCACATATCTAGCACAGCCTTTTGTGATATATTCAAGAAATATTTCTTGAATGTGTTTGTATACCCCAAGCCCAGTTATCATATTTGTCAAAGGTGGCTTGCTATGGTATTGAGCGTGTTGTAGTAGAATTTCCAGGTGAAATGAAAAAACAGACAAATAAAAAACCCACAAAAAACAAAAACCTAAAACCCCAAACAAAAAAATAATTGACCTTGAGTCAGAATGTTCTCATAGTTCCTCCTCCAGCACCTTTAAGAAGCTGTAAAACACACTGGAAGATATGGTGCGTCTTTCGCCCTTTGAGGCTCTACTACTTTTATGTTAGTGGTGAAACTCCCTAGAGACTATGCCATCAGGGGTCCCCTAATATGCAAGCTAAATTACTCAGATAGTTTATAAACTATCAGTGATAACATGAAGACCAAAAGAGTATAAATGTGAGGTAGAATATCACCTACGTAGTTAATTAAGTCACATAGTTTTCATGGAAGGGTCCTGGAACTGTTTAATATCAATTGAATCTCTACTCACATGAAATTAGATATTTTTGTTACACTATTGAATGTAAATGGGTGGCTTAAGTAACCAAATAACAGGAGTTAGTAATAACTTAAAAATTCTTACTTTTTTGTTAATACTTTCAAAGATTTTATAAATGATTGTAAGGTTAAGAAAAAAAATCAAGCAAAAATCCATTACCATGGAGTTAATTTTTAGTAGAACACTTCAGAGGATTTCAGAG
>NW_006399819.1:2281611-2283312 GCF_000299155.1 Elephantulus edwardii
TGTGTGTGTGTGTGTAGTATATAAATTGAGCACTTATCACTTACATCATTGTTGTTGTGTGCTATCGAGTCAAACTAACGCATAGAGAAACCTCCAGTAGGCTTTTAGAGGCAGTTAATCGTATAGGAGGATATTGCCAATTCTACTCCTGCAGTGGATTTGAACAAAACGCCTTTGGAATTGCAGTGCAGTTTCTTATTACTAAGACACCAGACCTCTTTAATATATTGAGAAATACTCTAAATGGCAACAAACACTAACACAATTATTAAATTTGCTGTGAACTGAAAAATCAGTAAGGTTAGTTGTTTTATTGTTGTTGTTGTTGTTTTATTGTTATTCCATAGAAACATCCTAGACAAAGGATTGAAAGTTCCATTTCATTTCTCTGCACTGTAATAGGAGCATAGTTTCATTTGGAGACTCAATTTCTCAATGTAAATTTTTGTTTACACACTTCTCTTTCTCACCTATTTTGAATTAATTTGATTCTGGAAACACAAAGACAAGTGTAAAAACACTGTTTTATCTTTATTTAATAAACACATGGAAAATGACTCATAGGATAAGCCCTAGACCAAAAACTAGCAATCCTGTATTTCCCTTTCCTTTATCAGACCTTCTGAATATTCATAATTCTTCTATTTAATTAAGGTATACAGAAATTTTTGGGTCAAGAGGAAGGCTATATCCACCTTATAATAACTAAAGTATCCATCTACCTTATAGTAATCTAGTTTCAGGAAGCACTCAATTTTGACTCTAATGTATAGTTTATTAAAATTGCATGAACATGTTAAAATTGATAAAACTTAAGACCAAACTATTTCCAAAGGCTCAAGGTGAGGAATGAAACAGTGAATCTGTTTTATTTCTTTTTACAGTCAAATTAATGGGCCAATGAAGAACAATCATACTGTTAGTAGCCTCTGCAGAGAGGACATAGAATACAGTTTGCAACAAACTAAATATTTAATAATTCACATGGTTTTATTCAAGAAATCCAATCCCCATTTTTTACTTAAATATATTGTGGTGGTTTGTGTATTGCTTTGATACTGGAGGGAGCTTTGGTGGCCTCATTGTAAGGAGTTACTCTGCTAATTCAAAGGCACATGGTTTGAATACACAATTGCTTCATTGGAGAAATATGGACAATCTCCTTTTGTATGATTTACAGCCTCTGAAAGACCACTGGAGGGTCAAGTATGAATTGGTTCTGACAGCTGCAACAACATGGTACTGGAAGCTATACCACCCGCTTGTAATTTGAAACACCAACAGGCTTTCACATGGGAAACAGGTTAAAAGGCATTAAAAGATTAGGACAGATTAAGAAAGGTTTAGTTACGACTTTTGAAAACTAGCCATAAAACCTCATGGACCACAAGAGAACATTTTGTTACAAAGGACTAGAAGATAATTCCCCTGACCTGAAAGGCACTTAAGATGTACATTGAAGGCAACAATCGACTCTGTGGCAATCACACTAGTAATCATGAAGATGGCAGAATACCAGATGATATCTTTCTCTGTTCCATGAGATCATCCTAAGTCTGAGCCAACTTGAAAATAGCCAACAATTAAATAAAAAACCAAAAGATAATGGAGTGAAACTTTCATCATATACTTTGTGATTAGCATTCTCTTAATTACTACACTTGAGATCTATATTTATTCCCATTCCAAAGAAGGGTGACT
>NW_006399819.1:2284337-2297166 GCF_000299155.1 Elephantulus edwardii
CTGACATACTTTGGACATGTTGCCAGGAGGGGCGGGTCCTTGGAGAGGGACATCATGCTTGGGACGGTGGAGGGATAGCGCAGGAGGGGAAGACCCTCTATGAGATGGATTGATTCAGTGACTGGGGTAATCGGGATTGGTGTGTCAGAGGTGGTGCAGTTGGCGCAGGATAGAGCAGGGTTTAGGGCTGTTGTGCATAGGGTGGCTATGAGTCGCAAACGACTCGACGGCACATAACAACAACAACATATTCAATTACTCATTTCAGAATAAAGAATATAGAATTTTTGTAGCCCATAGGTCTGATCTCCTTGAAAAAAAAATAAGATTAGAAATAGTCCATGGACATTCACAGAAACATATCTATCTTGGAGAAAATGTAAATAGGGTTCTTGGAAGCAAAAGGGGTAAAATTTCATTTAATTTTAGACATGTTATGAGGAGGGACTATGCCATGGAAAAAGTGATCATGCTTGGAAAAGAAGAGGATTAGCCAAAGAAAGGAAGACAGATTGGCACAAGGAGAGGGATTTACACAGTAAGTGTAGCAATGGGCTTGAACATGTTGGCAATCGTGAAAATGGCATTGGCTAGGGAACGTATGTTTAGCCTGTTGTTTAAAGGGTTGCTATGAGTTGAATCTACTCAATACCACCTAACAACTCTGATAATAATCTTGTAATCAGCCTTTGAAAACTAGATCTTTGATACTGGTAGAAGAAAATGCGTCATGATTCCCAAACACTAAAACCCATGTATGTATCCCTCTGAATATAGCTAATTCTACATGCAAAAGTAGAATTTCAGTAGAAGAAATGTTGAATGCTACACAGAAAATTTTCCATTTTGCCAATCTTCCATCAAGCAATATTCCATCAGTCAAAAGACACCAGATATTACCTCTTGCTGAGAAAACAATTCTAAGGTAGCCTTAAAATATAGACAATAGCCAATAGATTCTGTGAGCAGATCCTCTCTAACAGAAACTAATGGCATGTTAGGTTTACAACTTTAAACATGCACACACACACACACACACACACACACACACACCAAACTATAAACATGGTGATTTCATATTACTTAAATCCACAATCAACATCCAAAGTGACAGCACTCAAGAAATCAAAAGATGTGTTTCACTGATAATATCTACTGCCAAGAATCTCTTTAAAATGCTAGAAAACAAAGATGTTGGTTAAATTATAAGATACACCTGATGTAAGCCATATTTTTAATTGTTTCCTATGCCTCTGAATGTTGACGATAATTGAGAAGACTGACAAATTGATGACTTTGAACTGTAGTCTAGGCTAAGAATATTGAATATACCATGGACTGCCAAGAAAAAAAAACAAAACAAAACACAAGTCTACCCCGCAAAAAATAGAAACCAGGATACACCTAGGAAGCATGGATGGTGACACTTCGCCTTGCACACAAGGACATGTTGTCAGGAGGAGACAGTCTTTGGCAAAAGGTATTATATTGGGGAAAAATAGAAGATCAGTGAAAGGTAATCTTAACTAGATTGTTTGATGAAGAGCTAAAACAATAGACTTGAATATATCATAGAGCAAGAGTGATATCCACTTCCTAAATAACATGCCTCTAGAAACTTGGTGAACTTTGATAAATGTCAATAGTTGTAGAGGGGCTTTATATCTTTTGTTTACAGGTTTGGTATGAGTCGTGCTCAACTTGAAGGCAATCAACAGCAACAGCGTAAGGTTCAGACCTATTGTTTATAGGGTTGCTATGAGTCGTTATTATCTACTTGATGAAAATTCCTAACAAACTTCTGGTACACTCTTATGGTTACTAACATACAACAGGCCAATCAACAAGATAACAATATTCCAAAACAATTCTTTATGTAGAATGTGTTCTGGGATAATCACAGGCAAAATTTTCAGAAGAAATGAGGCAGGAGTAGACTGAAAATAATGTAATGAACTTGATTTTTTCCATGTGCTAAATAAATACGATGCATATTAAACAAAGACATACTAATTTTTTACCCACAATTGAAAAATGACTTTTCCCCCCCTCCTTGAGAAACATTTGTGTGATAGCGGCACCACCATAAAGATTTAATTTCTTCTCTATTTTCTTTGAAAACTGCAATACAAATTATAAAATGGCGATAATAAACTGTGTGGATTATAAATAATATAGATGAAAAGTGGTTAAGACAATTTATGAAACTCAACAAGGCTCAAATAATGTTGGCTAGGGTAATAATAATTTTATTATTATGTTAATTTTGATCAAAGACACACCTGTCATGAAATACAAATTGAAAATATGGGAGAATCTCTAAACTCTTTTATTCAAATGGCAGCATTTTTAACCTCATTATCAAGGAGTTTTATTCATCTGCTCCTAAGTTTGGTATAAAATCAGAAAATAATTCATATCCATTGGGCATGATGAAGTCTTTCTCTAATTATCCAGAACAAACTTCTAGAAAGGCACATTGCTGGGTAACTGCCATCAGGTTCACCTGGCAGTAACTCTGAATAAATGATCCAGAGGCCTGACGTGACTGTGGAGACCCAGCTGTGGTGAGTCATGGTGAGATTCAAGGGGCCTGGCATAATCAGAATGGATTTTCCATGGGAGAGTCAAAAGGAAAGGCAAATAATTTTTTAAGGCACATTTTCAGTTTAACAAAGAAATATACTTGGAGGTCTTTGAATACCATATGCCGCCTTATATCTCTGAGCCACCTTATATTAGGACATCTCTACCTGAAATCTATCCTCACCTATCTTCTGTGTGTCCTTCAGGACTCATCTCAAGCATGCTTTCCAATTTATCAGGGCTGGCATAAAAAGTGGATGCTATTTGTGACTCCAGATTTATAACTCAACTTCAGGTTACACATGAAAAAACATTGGGTTTGAATCAAAAGACCAGATTTGAGGTTCTGGGCCCAGCATTTATAATTTCTGTAACCTTGAGAAGATCTTCTATGATTGAGTTCTTCTAAGACTCGATTCTCTCATTTGGAGATTGAAACTGCTAATATCTTCTCTGCCTATCTTATACTGTTGTTACAGAAAGCAAATGCTAGAATGTTCAGGAAATAAATTTGCAAAGTTTAAGGCCCTGTATCAACATAAATAACTTTAACATTAATGCTCTTGGTCTCAACAAAGGCAAATTCTTCAAGAAACACAAGTTTTAATATGGAATTTTGTACTTTCTCAACCACAGAAGTGCATTCATATTTGAGCTGTCTTTGCTAGGATATTTGATGTCAGCTTCTACAGTAGAACAAAGATTAGAGATCTTTTTGAAAGATTCTGAAAAATTCTATACAAAATTTTATTTTTTAAAGAAAAATTTTGCATGCTTGGGTGATATTCTAGAACTTACTTTTAACAGATGTCTTTGGCGTAGCCCATAAGGAGTTGTACTGTTAACCCAAAAGTGGTGCCTCTCTAGCATTTTGAACCAACCAACAACTCCAAGGGACAAAGATAGACACTCTCTTCCCACGCAATATGATGTAGTTGTTTGTCATTGAGTCAGAACTTACCTATAACTGACTCTTTGGTTTGTTTTCAGAGGCTGTACATTGCGTGGGAGGAGATTGCTCACACTCATCCTTCTCCTTCAGAGTATCTGGTGGGTTCAAACCATGTACTTTTGGCATGGCAGCACAATTTCTTACAAGGATTTTTGGAAGCATCCACAGCCATCAAAAATCTCTTGGAAAATCATCTTCGAGTTGGTTTTATATCAACTTCAGTGAGTTTTAAATAGTCATCATTGTATCTCATGGTCTTGTTCCTCATTTGTTCATAGGGTTTTTGAAATCTGTTATTTTATAAGTGGATGTCCAGTTCTGAGGATATACAATCTCTATGTGAAATAAATCATTCAGGAAGCTAGACTTTATGAAGAAGAATATGACATCAGATGAAAAGGAAGACTATCAACAATCTATGTTAAGCAGATGACACAAACTTGCTTATACTGAAAGAGAAAATGCCTACAGCACTTGCTACAGATGAAAGACTACTGTCTTCAGCCTTCAGAATGAATTAAATCTCAGCATTATGAAAATAAAAATCTTCACCCCTGGACCATTAGGCATCATCGTGAAAGGCATAGAAAGGATTGAAATTGTTGATGATTTCTTATTACTTTAATCCACAATCAATACCAGCAGTCAAATATAAAAATATATATCATATTTGGAAAATATGCTTTCAAGGACCTCTCCAAATTTCAAAGGAGAAATGATGTTTCTTTAAAGACTAAAGTGCACTTGATTTAATGCATGGTCTTTTCAAATACTTCCATAGCAAGTAATTAATCAATGAATAAGGATTATACAAGAATAATTGATACCTTTGATTGTGGTGTTGGAATACAAAATATCCCATGGACTGTCTTGGAGAAAGTTCAATGAGGATATTTCTTAGAGGTAAGAATGATGAAACTTTGTCTCATACACTTTTGCCAAGTTTTAAGGAGGGGCTAGTCCTTGATAAAAGACATCACAGTTGTCAGTGTAAAGGGATATAAAAAATGGAAGTCCTTAAACAAGATGTATTGAGACAGTGATTGTAACATTTGGCTCAAACATATCTGAGACAAGGAGGAGGATGGCAAAGGAGAGGACAGGGTGCAGATCTGAGGTTCATAGGGTCACTATGGGTCATGGTGAACTTGATAGTAACTAACACATCTCATTGTCATTCAGTATTTGAACTAAAACCAAGAGGCAGTCGTCAGAACAGAGCAAGGAAACACTGCATGGTTCAAAATTGGGAAAAGAGTATGCCAGGGATGTGTCCTGTCTTTTCAACCTGCATGCAGAACAGATTATCCAAGAGGCTGGAATCTATGAGGAGAAGTGTAGGATCAGGATTGGTGGAAGATCTATTAAAAATATGTGTTATGCAGATGACACAACCCTGCTTGCTGAAACTGAGGAGGATCTGAAATGCTTGCTGCAGAGGATCAAGGACTGCAGCCTTCAGTATGGATTGAAGCTCAGTGTCAAGAAGACAAAGATTCTCACCACTGGACCAATTGGCATCAGGATAGATGGTGAAGAGACTGAGATTGTTAACAACTTTAGTCTGCTTGGCTCCACGGTCAATACTCTTGGCACCAGTAGCCAGGAAATCAAAAAGACATATTGCAATGGGAAAGTCTGCTGTTAGGGATCTCTCCAGGGTACTGAAGAGCAATGGTGTCACTCTGGAGACTAAGGTGCTTCTGATACAGGCCATGGTCTTTTCAATTGCTTGTTATGCATCAGAGAGTTGGACAATGACTAAGGAGGCTAGAAGGAGAATTGATGCCTTTGAGCTGTGGTGCTGGAGAAGAGTATTGAATACACCATGGACTGCCAAGAAAACCAACAGATACATCCTGGAGAGGGTTAAAACAGGCTGCTCCTTGGAGGCAAGGATTCTGAAGCTTTATCTGACATACTTTGGATATGTTGTAAGGAGGGACTGGTCCTTGGAGAGGGACTTCATGCTTGGGATGGTGGAGGGACGGCTCAGAAGGGGAAGACCCTCTATGAGGTGGATTGATTCAGTGACTGGGGTAATCAGGATGGGTGTGTCAGAGGCAGTACGATTGGCAGAGGATAGAGCAGGGTTTACGGCTGTTATACATAGGGTTGCTTTGAGTTGCAAGTGACTCGATGGCACATAACAACAACAAATGCATTTTAACTGTTTATGATATCAATATGTTTTCTGATCCTGCTCTGTATGTGATATATCATTGTTGTTAAGTGCCATCAAGTAGACTATGACACACAGCGATCCCATAAACAACAGATGGAATTTTGACCTATCTTGCACTATCCTTACAATCTGTTTTATTCTCTAGTCCAATATTACAGTCATGGTGTCAATCGATCTTGTGGAATTCTCTTTCTCTGCCCTTCCACCTTTCCCAGAATGTCTTTTTCCAAGGACTCTTCCTTAATAAACACATGCTCAAGTATGTGAGAGGAAATTTAATCTTCCTTGCCTCTAAGGAGCATCAAAAGGTGTTTTTATTGTTATTATGTACTGTAGAGTCAGAACTAACCCATAGCTGACCCTCTGGCAGGTTTTGAGAGGCAGTTACACATAGGAGGATATTGCCTATCCTTTTTGACAGAGCAGCTAGTGGCCTTGAATCCTATTCCTTCAGGATTGCAGTGCAGCTTCTTGCCACCAGGACACCAGAGCTCCTATCAAAGGGTTGTTGTTGTTGTTATGTGCCATCAAGTCACCTGTGACCCATAATATAGCTCTGAAGTCAGTTCTGTTCTGAGCCAATCTCATTGATGGACTACCTCCATTGCCATAGTTACTGTATCAATCTATCTCTTCCAGGGTCTTCCTTTTCTGTGCTGTCTCTCCACTCACCTAAGTATGATATCCTTCTCCAAGGATCAGTCTTTCCTGGCTTCATGTCCAAAGTATACGAGATGGAGCTTCAAAATCTTAGCCTTCAAGGACAACCTCGATTCCACCCTCTCTAAGACAGAACTATTTGTTTTCTTTGTGGTCCATGGTATGTTCAAGACTCTTTTTCAATACCTGAACTCAAAGGCATCAATTCTTCTATCATCCTTAGTCATTATCCAGCTCTCTGATACATAGCAAGTAATTGCGAAGACCATGGACTGAATCAGGTGCACTTTAGTCACTACACCGACATTATTGCTTCCCAGTACTCTGGAAAGAGTCCATGAGAACAGAATTACCTAAAGCAATTCACCTTTTGATTTCCTGACTGCTGGTGCCAACAATATTGATTGTGAAGCTGAGTAAGATGTAACTGTTAAAATCTCAATCTCTTCTCCATCCATCAAGGTGCTGCCAATTGGCCCAGCAGTGAGAATATTTGTCTTCTTGAAGTTGAGCTTCAATATTGAAGACTACATACAGTTCTTGACCTTCTGTAGCAATACTTCACGTTCTCCTCAGATTTAGCAAGAAAGGTTGTGTCACCTCTATAGCATAGTTTGTTGATGAATCTTCCTCCAATCCTGATGCCATATTCCTCCTTATAAAGCCCAACCTCCTTAATGATGTTCTGCATATAGATTGAAAATATAAGAAGATGAGACACATCCCTGATGCATCCATCCCTTCCTGATTTTGAACCATGCACTGTTTCCCTGGTCTGTTCTGAGGACTGCTTCCTGGTTCAAGTATAGGTTTTAGATAAGCACAATCAAATGTTCCAGAATTCTTATTCTCCTCAAGGTTAACTACAATTTGTTATGATCTACACAGTCAAATACCTGTGCATGGTCAATGAAACACAGAGAGATATCCCTCTGATACTCTGCTTTTTTGCCAAGATTGATCTGACACTGGCGATAATATCTCTAGTACTATGGCCTCTTCTAAATCCAGCTTGTATGTCTGGTAGTTCTCTGTCAACGTACTGTTCCATTTCTTTCTGGATAATCTTCAGTTGGATTTTCCTTGTGTGTACTTTGAGTGATATTGTATAATAATATCCACAATCTGTTGGGTCACCTTTTCTTGTAATGGGAATAAATATGGATCTCTTCCAGCTAGTTGGCCAGGTAGTTGTCCTCCAGATTTCTTGGCTTTCTTAAGAATAGTTTCTTTTTTCATTCTTAAAACATGTTGGAAGACATTTATATATATATTTTTTTTCTCCCTAATATTTTTTCTAATTATTCTTTCCAACTGATGATAGGTTTTCTTTTTGTTCATTTGTTTTGTGTGGGTTTTGTTTTTGTTTTCTGTTTGTTTTTTTGTCTTGTTGGTTTTGTCTCTAATTTGACTTATAGACTTTCAAGTCCAGGGAAGAAGATAGTAGAAATATATAGTAGTTCAGAGTAAGTTTTCTCCCCAGAACTAAGACTGAGGCTTATAGTTGGCCTGACTATCCCAAATACCTAAAAGTTATTGTCTCAAAACACTTCAGGAAAAGGCAATGCAGATTAAGGAATAATGGTAGATGGGAGTAGCAATAAATATTCCATTGGTTTTGATATCAGTAGATAGAGATAATTACAGTATTTTCTATTTTATTTTTAGGTTACTAAAGATCTTGGCATCTTGGGTCAGCTCAGAATTGGAAATAAGATCTATGAATGAATTAAGTTAAATTTTCCACTTTTTTGTGGCATGAGGGAATCACAGTTTAAAATTAGATTGATCTAAGAATATTTTAAAATGCAGCATTTCTTTCAGAACGGAATTGTCCAGAGATTCTCCCCTGGAATAATAATAAAAAAAGCAATAAAAACAGTTAAAATTTATTGAACTCATAGTATGTGCCAGGAACTTTGATACTATGTTTACGCTGATTAAGTAATTTCTTTCTAAAACTCTGTAATTTTTATTAGTGTTTAAAATCTCCATTTTCCAGGTGATATCTGAAATGTGAAGTGGTTAAGAAGCATGTCTCATGTTTAAGAGAAGTCTTAGGTCACTTTTGTAGCTACTAATTTATTATCCAAAAAGAATTATACTAACATTTGATTATTTACACATTTGAGAAGTAAATATATTACATATTTATTTCCTAGTGCTGATTTAATAATGGAAATATCACAAATATGGGTGAGAGGAAGAGGATTTCAAAGATAGAAATCTGCTTTGCTAGTATCTAAACTGGTATCTAAAATAGGAATAATAGTCTCTATTATATTTATTTCTTCTTTGTTGGTAGACCTCAGTATTTCTTGGATCATTGGCAAGCCACACAGCATCTGTCTTCCTCTGTGTATGTATTGGAAGTTCTAGTCTAGGGTTTTGTTAGGGTTAAGAACCAGCCTACACAGTCATGACCTTAAATTATTGATTGTTTGACTGAGTACATGAAACTGTATATAGAAGTTGATTATGTATAATAATAACTATATTACATTAGGATGCATTCTGGAAGTTAATCTAATCTACTCATGGCCACTGGTTTAATCACATATAACTATTCCATTACTGCTGCTAGACTAGTTGTACAAGCAATAGGAATAATAATGTAGTCAAGGGGACACATTAAATGAACCATCACATATAGTAAATATTAATTTCATAATGTATTATTTTTTAAAAATCATTCAAATCCATTTGTAGAGCAAATCACTAGAGAGGTTGGACTTTATGAAGAAGGATATAGCATCAGGACTGGAAGAAGTCCATTGATAAAGATATTATGCAGATGACACATTCTTGCTTATAAAAAAATGAAGAACTGCAAAGCTTGCTGTAGTAGGTCAAAGACTATAGCTTTCAATGTGTACTGCATCAAGAAGATAAGAAATCTTCATAGTGGGCAAACAGTGATAGATGGAAAAAATATTGAAACTGTCAATGATTTCAGCTTACTTGAATCCACAAACTTGGTTCCAGCCCAGCCATTAAGAAATCTGAAGGTCTGTGACACTGGGAAAAACTGCTGTCAAGGATATTTCCAAAGTTCTTAGGAACGATGATGTCAGTTTAAAAACTGAGTTGTGCCTGATATAAGCCATGGTCTTTTAAATTGCTTGTCATGCATTCAAAAGTTGGACAATGAATAAATGACAGAAGAATTAATGCATTTGAGTGGTAGTGTTGGAGAAGAGTACTGAGTATTCCATGGACTGCCACAAGAACAAAGAAATCTTTCAAGGAGGAAATGCAACCAGGCTGATCCTTGGAGGCAATAATAGTGAAGCTTTGAAAAGGACATGCTTGGAAAGATCAACTGTCAGCCAAAGAGATGAAAACCTTTAATGAGGTAGAGTGAAACAACGATGGTAACAATAGGTTCAAGTATAACAGAGATGATGAGGATGACACATGATAGAGCAAGATTCAGATAAGTTGTTTATAGGATTACTATGAATCATAGTTGATTCAATGGCTTCTCACAATATCTATATGAACTATTTTTTCCTTAGGAAAAACAGATCTCTGAAAAAATAGTATTTTTATGGCAAAAGTTCAAACAAGCTAAAATGTTATTGTTCTGTGCCATCAAGTCATTTACTACTCATAGTGACCCTATGTACCATAGATCTGAACCTTGCTCTATCTTGAGCCAATTTCATTGTTTCCAACATACTTACTTCCATTACTTCAGTTATCTTGTCAACCCATCTCATCCAGGGTTTTTCTCTCTTGTGCTATACCTTCACCTTCCCAAGCATGATGTCCTTGTCCAAAGAAAGTCCGTCCTGGCAACATGCCCAAAGTATGTGAGAATAAGCTTCAAGCTCTTTGCCTCCAAGGATCAGCCTGTTTTTTCCCTCTCCAGGACAGACATGTCATTAGCAGTCCATTCTATATTTTGGGTTGCTTTTTTTCCCAATGCAATTCGTCTTTTGATTGTCTGGCTGCTGGTACCAACAGTGTTGATTGGGGGACCAAGCAAGCTGGAATTGTTAACAGTCTCACTCTCTTCTCTATTATGGTACTGTCAATTGTCCCAATGGTGAGAATCTTTGCCTTCTTTTGTTTTTTTAACTAATTTTATTGAAAGTGTACAGAGACATAGGGTTTCCGTTCATTCATTGTTGCACTTTTCTCCCTGTGAGAATCTTTGTCTTCTTACTGTTGAGCTTCGATCTACATTGAAGACTACAGTCCTTGACTTCAAGTCAAATGCCTCAAGTCCTCTTCAGTTTCAACAAACAAGGTGTGTCATCTACAAAAGCAGGTTGTTGGTAAATCTTCCTCTAATCCTGATATCACATTCCTCCTCATAAAGTCCAGCCTCCCAGATGATCAGTTCCACATATAGATTGAAAACATATGGAGATAAGATGCATCCCTGCAGTACACCTTTTGTGATCTTGAACCATGCAGTTTCCTTGCTCTATTCTGAGGACAACTTCCTGATCCTAGTATGGGTTTCACATGAGCATGATCTAGTGTTCTGGGATTCCCTTTCTCCTCAAAGTTAGCCACAGTTTGTTGTGAACTATACAGTGAAATATCTTTGCATAGTTAGTGAAACTCAAATAGACTTTCCTCTGATACTCTCTGCTTTCACCTAAGATCCATCTAACATCGGCTAAAATGTCCCTAGTGCCACAGCCTCTTCTAAACCCAGCCTGCGCATGTAGCTGTTCTCTGTGGATGAACTGTTTCCGTCATTTAAGATCATCTTTAGCAGGATAACTTACTTAGAAGATTTCTAATTCTTATCTTCAAATGAATTAGACTGTTTGGCAAAAAAGAAAAAAAAGTTATTTTTGTTGTTAAGCGACATCCAGTTCACTATAACTCAGTGACTCAGTGAACAGCAGATTGGAACCTTGTCTTAACCTGATTCATCTTCATCATCTCTGCCACACTCAAGCCCGTTGTTGGAGTCATCAATGTATTAGTCCATCTCCTTGAAGGTGCTTTTCTCTTTATCTGGCCCTCTATCTGTCACAGCATGATGTCTTTTCCCAAGAAATGCCTGCCCCCTGCACTCTCAAAATATGTGAGAAGAAGTTCCACAATCCTCGCCTTTTAGGAGCACTACTTTTCTTCCTCCAGAACAGATATTGTTCTTTCGGTAATCCATTGCATATTCAATGCTCTTCCCTAAGAGTACAATTAAAATAAATTAATTATTCTATGTTTTTTCCTTATGCAGAGTACAAATTTAATATGGTGGTATGGAGAAAGGATACATGTTTATCAACTTCTAGTTAAACCAAATTAAAATCAATGTGTTTCAATTAAGCGTATAATACCCTTAAGAAAAATTAAAGAAATAACATACTAAAAAATTTGAGAGTCCTCTGAATTAATGCCAGTAGCAATATCTATGAAACCTTTCCAACAGTAGATTATTTAACCCCACAATTCTGCAACCTCAGGTTCATGGGAAATACAACAAATACTTCAATAGCTGTGAGCATAAACCTCTAGTAAAAATTAATACTTTAAATTTTATTTGTTTAATCTACAACCTTCTTTAACTGCTTTAGTGACTGCTTCTTTGAGTTATTTGCACAACATGTTCAAATGATTACTGACTAACTCCTATATTAAACCCTTGGTATCACTGCCTGGCCTTGGTAAAGAAAACTGGAAGCTCCTTTATCAAAGAGTCACTACATTTAAAAATTATAGGATTTGTGCTATAGGCTGTAGGTTTTTTCCATGAATTGACAGAAAAAAACAATTTATTGAAAATATCAGCTTTCAACTGGCAATTGGGGGTCAGTCAATATTGATTATTGCTAGCTTTTTAAGAGTGACGACTTTCCATAACTTAGCTGCATAAATAAGTACTCAACATTAAACTGTTAAACAGTGTGTCTTTCCAACCAGGGTCATGCTGTCTAATGCAATTTCTCCTCATACAGTAGGAATTTTGAGTTTTAGTCTCACCTTCCTAGCTACTAAATAAGACAAGGAGCTTTCATCACTAAGAATTTAATTTGTCCTCCAAGAATTCCACTTTAATCAAATAAGAAGAATCTTTTTTTTAGTTTATTATAATTGTGTATGCGTCCATTTAATAGTACAACATAGTATCTATGTAATTGCTTCGTGCCACTGTTGTAGAACGGGACTGTCATCAGGTTGGGGCGAGACTGAGAAAAATTGGATAAATCACGTATACTGCATTGGAACAGATGAGGGAGAGAACAGCTTAAAAGTGATCTATTATTTGGTATTATGGTTATTACAAGAGTCCAGAATGAAGGTTGCATAGGGGAGTGTACTCGGGGAGGGGGCGGGGCCGGGGTGTGGAGATTGTATACCAGTGAAGGAATTTTTTCTTTTACTTTTCAAAGAGAAGAGCAAACAGGGGATGGGTGGGCAGGGAGAAAAGTGCAAAAATGAATGAATGGAAACTCAAAATTTCTGTAAGTGTTCACTAA
>NW_006399819.1:2298466-2308781 GCF_000299155.1 Elephantulus edwardii
TTATGCAGATGACACAACCCTGCTTGCTGAAACTGAGGAGGACCTGAGGCGCTTGCTGTGGAAGATCAAGGACTACAGCCTCCTATATGGACTGAAGCTAAATGTCAAGAAAACAAAGTTTCTAACCACTGGGCCAATTGGCAGCATCAGCATGGATGGTGAGGAGATTGAGATAGTTAACAGTTTTAATTTATTGGCTCCACAGTCAACGTTCTTGGTAACAGCAGCCAGGAAATCAGGAGATGAATTGCATTGGGAAAGTCGGCTGTGGGGGACCTCTCGAGAGTACTGACAAGCAACGATGTCAGGCTGGAGACTAAGGTGCGCCTGATCCGGGCTATAGTCTTCGCAGTTATGTGCTATGCATTGGAGAGTTGGACAGTGAATAGGGCTGACAGAAAGAGGATTGATGCCTTTGAGCTGTGGTGCTGGAGAAGAGTGTTAAGTATACCATGGACTGCTAGGAGAACAAGCAGGTTTTTCCTGGAGAGTGTGAAGCCAGAGTGTTCCCTGGAGTCAAGGATTCTGAAGCTTCATCTGACATATTTTGGGCACGTTGCAAGGAGGGACTGGTCCTTGGAAAGGGACATCATGTTTGGCAGAGTGGAGGGGAAGCTAAGGAGAGGAAGACCTTTGGTGAGATGGATCGATTCTGTGACTGGAGCGGTGGGAATAAGTGCGTTTGAGATGGCTAGTTTGGCACAGGATAGAATAGCATTTAGAGCTCTTGTACGTAGGGTCGCTATGAGTCGCAAGCGACTCGATGGCACATAACAACGTAACAACAGCAATGAACATTTACAGAGATTTTCTATTTCCACTCATTTATTGTTGCACTTTTCTCCCTGCTCATCTCTGCCTTTCCAATGCATGCTTCTCTTTGAAAAGTAAAAGAAAAATTATATCATTGTTACACAATCCCTCCCTCCAAGTCCACTCCACTATTTAGCCTTCCTTCTGAACTCCTAATACCTAATCATATATCCCTTTTAGACAGTTCTCTCATCTGTTTCAATGCAATATACACAATTTATCCCATATTTCTCAGTCTCCCACCAACTCTGATGCCAGTTTTACAACTGTGGCACCATGCAATATTTGTCCTTTTGTGTCTGAGATATTTCACTCAGCATATTGTCCTCCAGGGTCACTCATTTTTAATAATATTTCATTATTTCCTTCTTCTTCAATGCAGTGTAGTATTCCATTGTGTGAATATACCACAGCTTCTCTATCCATTCATTTGTTGGTGGGTACTTAGGTTGTTTCCAACTCTTTACTATTGTGAATAAAGCTGCAATAAACATGGGTGTGCATATATCTGCCTGGTGATGGTTATGGTTTCTTTGGGGTATTTTCCAAGTAGTGGAATTGCTGAGTCAAATGGTATTTCTTTTTGCAACATTTTAAGAAAGCACCATATTGCCTTCCATAGTGTCTATACTACATATTTCATGGACTACATATTACTAAGGAGAGCTCTAGTGGCCTGTGGGTCAGGAGTAGTACTGCATTGCCAACTCAAAAGCAGTTAGGTAAAATCTTCTAACAACTCTGTGAGAAAAAGATCAATAAATTCCTCTCATGCTATTTACAGCCTCTGAAAAATCACTGGAGAGTCAGTTATGAGCCAGTTCCTACTAAATAACACATAACAGAAAAAGCACACATTACTAAGAATACTGTTGTTGTTGATTGCTGTCGAGTTCAGCACAAGTCATAGTGACTCTGAACAAAAGACATAATCCCTTTCCATAACTATAGTCATATCTCCAAGTTCATAGAATTTACAGAGGTATGTGATTTAGGAATTGGATGCTACTCATACTTCCAAACCTGTTTTACTACTGGGAGCTCCACCAAACACTGTCCACATTGGGAAACCATTCTGGCATTTGATATTCCAATGGTACAAGGTTCAGAGTCACAGCAAGCCCAGGTACTTCATAAAACACATTGACAGTGATGTACAAGTGGAAGAATGTTCTTACAAATATAACAACTAGTCCTATTTAGCAGTGTTTAAGTGTCGTCAAGTTGAAGAAGACTCATAGCAACCCTTGCACAAAAGACCTGAACTCTGTTCTATAACTAACTTCATTTTATAGAGTTTCCAGAAGGCGGTCACGTCTTGATTGCAGTCATGTAGGGGAAGTTTTGGAGGTTGTGTTTGATGTTTCTTACTGTTTATTTCCCCCCAAAAGTGTGTGTCAGTTGAACTTTTGGCCAAGGGTGGAGGCCTGCTTAAGGGTGTGTCTTTAAAAATCCCGTAGTGAGAGATTGAGTCTACAGGATCTTTGTCTATTTCCTGTACTGAATAACTTGGTGTTGCTGTGATACTGAACACTGTGCCATCCATAATTGTGTCAAATACCATAATGGTTGTCCATCATGTACAATGTTTGGAAGAGATTCCAGATTGATTCAGGTTGGGAAGCAGGAGTGTCATTCACTTCCTAAACTAGATGTCTCTGGAAACTCTATAAGCTCTATAAACTTACTAAGAATAAAGTGTAAAAAACCAAAAAAAAATCTCAAGTGCAGTTTGTCATAACTCAATTTATTTTAAAATACTCTATATTTGCTTATATACCTATCTCAATGTGTTTAAGTTGTAACCTGCTTACCACCGATGCACCACTGAGTTTCAGAAACTGTAAATTGCATGGGAAGATGTTGCCCATCTTTTTACTGTGGAGTTGCTGGTATATTTGATCTACCAGAGTGCTACAACTTTTGCATTAGCAGAAACAATGAACAATTCCCTATCAACTATATGTCTAGGCATAGTTCTACACTGCTTCATAGGGTCATGGTTGCCGTTCTGTACCATAGAGTTGGAACCAACCCATAGCTGACCCTCCAGTAGGTTTTCAGAAGCATAGGAGGAGATTGCAATACCTTCAGAATTGCAGCACAGCTTCTCACCACTAGACCAGCAGAGCCCCCTTACAGGGTCAAAATGAATCAAATTTTTCAATAAAAAGTAATACATACCTATGGTACGGCATGTATTATTTCTTTTTCTGTTGTGATTTTAATGAAAGTTTAAAGAAAGTTGGATTTTCATTCTTTCATTGATACACATTTTCTTCCCTATGCTTCCCAGTTCACTTAAAAAAAATTATCCATTGTTGCATAATTCTTTGCCTTTACCCCTCTATATCACTCCCAGTTGACTTTGCTATACACCTCTTATTCTGGAATGTTGTCATACAAATAATGCTTAATCATATATTCCTTTTAAACAGTTTTTTCCTTCATTTATCCCAATGCAGTGTTCATTATTTATCTTCTCTTTTTATAATTTCCTCCAACTCCAGTGTCAGTCATGTTTTAAACAATGATGTTATGTAGATAGTATTTGTCCTTTTGTGATTGAGATTTCACTCAGCATAATGTCCTCTAGGGCCTCCCATGTTGTGTAATATTTTATGAGTTCCTTATTTCGGTTCTGTGTAGTACTTGACTATTCATTCATTTGTTCATGGGCACATAGGTTGCTTCCATCTTTTTTACTATTGTGAATAATGTAGCAATAAACATGCGTGTGATTATATCCTGATGGTAGCTCTGATTTCTTTAGGGTATATTCCTAGTAGTGGATTTGCTGAGTCAAATGATCTTTCAAATTCTAACTGTTTTAGAAAATGTCATATCACCTTCCATAGTGGTTACACCATTTTACACTCCCGCAAGTAGTGGTAAGTGTTCCAATCTCTCCACAACCTCACCAGCATTTGTTTGCTGTTCTATTGAACTTTGCTATTGTTCCTGGGGTGAGATAACATCTCATAGTTGTTTTGATTTGCAACTCTCTGAGAGGTAAGGATATTGAGCATTTCTTCATGTGTTTGTTTGCTTTCTCAATGTCTTTATTTTTGTGAAGCGTCTATTCATATCCTGTGCCCATTTTGTGATTAGGATATTTACCTTTTCTTGACATGCTGGAGTATTCTATGAATTTTAAATGTGAGTCCTTTATCATATATGTCATTACCAATTATTATTTCACTGTGGCTTTCCTTTTTAATCTATCAGAGAAGATTTTTGATGTACATAGGGATTTGATTCTTAGAAGGCTCCATTCGTCTATTTTATTCTCTTCTGCTTGTAGGTTTTTCAAGATGCTTGTAAGAGTATTTATATTGTGGGTAAGGGTTTCTAGAGTTCTTCCAAGCTTTTCTTGAATGAAATTTATTGTTCTTGATTTTACTCTTAGGTCTTCGATTCACTTTTATTTGGTTGTTGTGTATGGTGTGTGGTGTGGGTCTTGCTTGAGTTTACTAAAGATGGTTTTCCAATTCCAAGAATGGAAATGATATTTATATTGGGATTAAATTAAATTTGTAGATTGCCTTTAGTAGAATTGTCAGTTTTGTAATTTTCTTTGAGTAAGTCTTTTGTGTTTCTACTTAGTTTTACTCTCAAGTATTTAATCTTGTGACTATTGTGAAGGGTATTGTTTTTCATAGCTCCATTTATATATTCTCTTTGTCCCAGTAGAGAAATCCAATTGATTTTCATAAGCTGATATTGTATCCTGCCATTTTGCTGAATTGGTTGACCATGTCAAACAGTGTCCTTGCTGAATCTTTATGGTTTTCTAAGTATACTATTGTATCATCTGCATAGAGAGACAATTTTACCTCCTCTTTGCAAGTTTGGATAGTTCTTATTTCCTTCTCTTGTCTTATTGCTATCGCTAAGACTTCCAATATTGAATAGGAGAGGTAATAGTGGGCATCCTTGCCTAGTTCCTGTTCTCAAAGGGAATGCCTTTATTCTCTCTCTATTGACAACAATGTTGGCTCTCAGGTTTGTGTGTATATACATTTTACTATGTTGAAGAAATTCCTCTCTAAACTTACTTGGTTGAGTGTTTTAATCAGAAAAGGGTGCTGTATTTTGTCAGTGGCCTTTTCTGCATCAATTGGGAGGATAATGTGGTTCTTGTTCTTTGCTTTGTTAGTGTGATTAATTACATTGATTGTTTTTCTTTTGTTGAACCATACTTGTATACCTGTTATGGATCCCACTTGGTCATAGTGAATTATTTTTTTTGTATTGTTGGATTCTATTGACCGGGATCTTTTCATGATTTTGCATCTATGTTCATGGTCTATAGTTTTGTATTTTGGTGGTGTCTTTACCTGACTTTGGTATCAAGGATATGTTTGCTTCATAGAATGAGTCTTGGGAGAATACTATTTTTCTATTTTCTGAAATATTTTATGTGGAATTAGTGACAAATCTTTTATGACTGTTTGATAAAACTCACTAGTAAAAGCATCTGATCTAGGGCTATTTTTGTTATTGTTGTACGTTGTTTTATTGGAGTTTTCGTTGGAAGTTGTTTAAATTTCTTGTTTTGTAATGGGTCTGTTCAGGTGTTCTCCTTTGGTATGTGTCAGTTTGATAGCGTGTCAAAGTATCTGTGCATTTCCTCCAGACTTTCATATTTCTTTGAGTATAGCTTTTCATAATATTTCATTGTTAAGTTTTTTATTTTAGTTAGTCCTGTGGTGACATTGCCCTTTTCATTTCTTATTCAGAATATTTGTGTCTTTTCATTCTTTTCTTTTGTTAGTTTTGCTAGTGTTTTGCTGATATTATTGACCTTTTCAAAGAAGCCACTTGTGGTCTTGTTGATGTTTAAATTGATTTTCAGTTTTCTATTTCATTTCTTTCTGCCCTACGTTTTATAATTTTTTAGAGGTTGTTTGGATTTTTTTTTCTGTTTTTTTTTTAACTTGTTGGAGATGTTGTATTAAAGAATCAGCTACCATTTCCCCCTTCCCTTTTGATGTGTTTACTTATAGCTATAAATTGATCTTTAATTACTGTTTTGGCTGTTTCCCAGAGGTTTTGGTAGTTGTGTTTTCATTGTCATATGATTAAAGAAACTATTTTATTTCTTTTATTACTCATTTCTATTCAAGCAGGGTGTTGTTCAGCTTCCAAATATGTTTTTTCTCCTTTATCCTCTTGTTATGAATTCTAATTTTGTAGCATTGTGGTCTGAGAAGATGATGTTTCTATGGTTTTTAATTTATTGATATTTGCTTTGTGAATTAAAATATTATCTAACCTGGAGAATGTTCTATGCATATTGGAGAAGAAAGTATATTGTGCTTGTTTGGAGTACATTAGCATGTATATATAAATGAGGGAGGATTTGTTTATTGTGTGGTTTAGTTTTTCTTCTTCTTTGTTAAGTTTCTGGTAGTTCTATCTTTTCTTCACAGTGGTGTATTGAAGTCTCCTACTATTATTGTGGTGGTGTCTATTTCTCTTTTCAATTCTTTTAACATTTGCTTTTTATATTTTGCAAATCTATCATTTGGTGGGGATGGGATGGGATGGGATTACCCATCTTTCTTCCTCAGAGCAGTTGGTCGATTTGAACCATGTACCTTTATGTTGGCAGCACAACTCCTTGACTGTGTGGATCATAACAAACTGGCTGACTCTGAGAAGAATGGGAATCCCAGAACATTTAATTGTGCTAATGCGAAACCTACACTTGGACCAACAGGCAGTAGTCAGAACAGAGCAGGGTAACACTGCATGGTTCAAAATTGGGAAGGGTGTATGCCAAGGATGCATCCTGTCTCCATACCTTTTCAACATGTATGCAGAGCAGATTATCCGAGAGGCTGGGCTCTATGAGGAGAATTGTGGCATCAGGATTGGTGGAAGATCTATTAACAATCTGCGTTATGTAGATGACACAACCCTGCTTGCTGAAACTGAGGAGGACCTCATGCACTTGCTGCGAAGGGTCAAGGACTGCAGCCTTCAGTATGGACTGAGGCTCAATGTCAAGAAGACAAAGATTCTCACCACTGGACCAATTGGCAGCATCAGGATGGATGACGAAGAGATTGAGAGTGTTCACAGCTTCAGTTTGCTCGGCTCCACAGTCAATACTCTTGGCACCAGCAGTCAGGAAATCAAAAAGCGTATCACGATGGGAAAGTCTGCTGTTAGGGACCTCTCTAAAGTACTCAAGAGCAACGGTGTTTCTCTCGAGACTAAGGTGCGCCTGATACAGGCCATGGTCTTTGCAATCACTTGTTATGCATCAGAGAGTTGGACAATGACTAGGGAGGACAGAAGGAGAGTGGATGCTTTTGAGCTGTGGTGCTGGAGAAGGGTACTGAATGTACCATGAACTGCCAGGAAAACAAACAGATTCATCTTGGAGAGGATTAAACCAAGCTACTCCTTGGAGGCAAGGATTCTGGGGCTTCGTCTGACATACTTTGGACATGTTGCCAGGAGGGACGGGTCCTTGGAGAGGGACATCATGCTTGGGAGGGTGGAGGGACAGCGCAGGAGGGGAATACCCTCTATGAGATGGATTGATTCGGTGACTGGGGTAATCTGGATGGGCGTGTCAGAGGCAGTGCTGTTGGCGCAGGATAGAGCAGGGTTTAGGGCTGTTGTGCATAGGGCTGCTATGAGTCGCAAATGACTCGACGGCACATAACAACAACAACAACAACAACAACAACAACAACATTTGGCGCAATTTTTTTTATGGTTGTGCCCTCTTATTCTATTGGCACTTTAAGCATTATATAGTGGACTTCCTTGTTCATTGTGATGGTTTTTATGGGAAAATCTTTTTTATCAGAGATTAATATTGCTGCTACTCCTGCTTTTTTTTCTGGTGCCATTTTCTCGGTATATTTTTTTTTCCAATCCTTTTATTTTTAGTCTTCCTTTATCTCTGCTTTTCATGTGTGTCTCTTGTATATTGATGAGTCGTGAATTTTTATCCGATCTATTACTCTTTCTATCTTCACTGGTACATTTAAACCTTTCACATTCGGTGTAATTATTGAGAGGCAAGGATTTGTTGCTATCATTTTGCTGAGGTTTTTTTGGTGTTGTTGCTGTTTACTTTGGTCCATCTGCTTTTATGTCACCTCTGTAAGAAGGATTTCCTTCAGTATTTCCTGCAATGCTTCTCTAGTTTTTACAAATTCCCTTAGGGTCTACTTATCTGAGAATATCTTGGTCTCTCTGCCATATTTTATGGACGGTTTTGCTATTTACAGTATTCTTGGTCAACAGTTGTATTCTTTGAGTGTTTGATATTCATTATTCCACTGTCTTCTTGCTCATACTGTTTCTGCTGAGAAATAGGCTCTTACTTTATTTGCTTTTACTTATCAGTTATGCTTTGCTTCTCCCTAGCTGCTTTCAGAATTCTCTCTGTTGGGGTATATAGATTCTATTTAGAGTTAATTCATCTTATGATATCTCTATATCTCTATATCATCTCTATATCTCTCTATCTCTATTTCTATCTCTATCTATCTATCTATATCTATATACAAAATTCCTTATGCCTTGTAAGTTTTCTTCTAGTAATTTTTCCACAGCTTTTTCAGTGCCTCTACTTGCTTCTTGCTGTTGTAAGATCCAATTATGTGTGTGTTATTCCTCTTAACGGTGTACCACATTATTCTTAGGCTTTCTTTTTTCCCCCCTTCCTTTTGATTCTGCTTTTTTTTTTCTAGCATATCAGTGATAACGTTCTATCTTCTATTTTGCTGGTTCTCTCTTTCATCTCTTTTACTCTTCTCATATGTCTCTCCTAAATGTTAGCAGCATCTAAAATGCTAGTCCTCATATTCTGGATTATGATTTCTTATTTTTCCAGGGCTCTTAATGTCTCTCTCTCTCTCCCTTTTTTAATCTGTATTTTCTTTGATTGTTTTTTTTCTTTGTTTGTTCATTTAAGTTCCTCTTGGCTTTTGCTTGTGTAGTTCCATAATTCTTCAAGTCTGTCTATGACCCATTGAAAATATTAAATCATTGTTCTTTATAATTCTGTGTCAGAAAATTTCATCAAACTTTCTGGCTTCAGGAAATTCATTTATTCTATGTTTTGATCATTTTTGGGGGTAGCAGTTTGTTTTGGTTTTATGTAGGGTATGAGGTATTTCTTTTGTGTCATTGCTATGGTAGAGTTTTTCATGTTTGGGGCCTTAGCAGGCCCTTGGTCTGATAATCTTCACTCAAGACCTCACTACTCAAGAGGTCAGAAGAGCAGTTTATCCTGCCTGAATTTCTCTCTGATCTTTGACTCAAGGTAAGTTTTGGGGGTTTGTTGTTGTTGTTGTTGTTGGCTTTTTGTTTCTTTTTGGTTTTTTGTTGTTTTTTTTAGTTTGTTTGTGTGGTTTTTTTTCTTTTCATTTGGTGACAGAGACAGCCTAGAAATTAGCCTTCTTAGCCATTAACTGCCACAGCTAGTCTGGGTCCAATGTGTCTACAGCTCAAGTACTGGCTCTGAGATGGGCTGGAGGTACCAACGTACTGTTCAAAAAGTAAATAATTTTATCTGTGGTGTTGGTGCTCCTGGGACAGAGCAGGAGGGCAGAGGCAGGTTGGTTTGGTGACCACATGTCAGGCTCATCTTGTCTAATGCGCTAGCTTGGTCGGTCCATGTAGCAGCTTGGCCTGTGTGGCAGCAGTTGTTTGGTATTTTGTTGTTGTTTTTCTTCATAACAAAGATTTTAAAAAATCTTCCTTAAGCATGATTATATGATTGAATTTAATGTTAATTCATACATATAAATACACACACACACACTCTGGAAACTCTATGAACTTTGATAAATGACGATAGTAATAGAAAGTTTTAGGCCTTTTGTTCATAGGGTAGCTATGAGTTGTGCTCAATCCAACGGCAATCAACAACAACAACACACTCACATACATACACACATATATACACACATCTGCTCTCTTGATGTGATTTACAGCCTTCAAAAACTCAGTGGAGTATCAGCTATAAGTTGGTTCTGACTAAAATGCAATGAGTAGGTATGTATATCTATTTCTGTGTGTAAATTTATATACAAATATACATGATATAATGAATTTATTTCTATTAGAATATTTTCACACCCACAAAATCTTCTAGTTGTTTTTATATGGCTGTAATTCACATACTGACTGAAAATTCATAAACCAAGACCCCAAAATGCCAGTTCTATCTTTCAACTAGTTAAATTTTTCAATTTGGGAAGAAAATTAAGTCATCTTTTCCATCTGGCTCCCTTACTTTTAAAATTAGGGTGATTAATGTTACCTGTTTCATATTACACTTTATAGAAATATTAAAAAATTAATTAGATAATATAAAACAGTTTAGGTAGGTTGTGTTTTTCTAAGTATTTGTCCATTTCCTCTAGATTTTCATATTTGTTTGAGTATAGTTTTTCATAGTATTCTAATGTTAGCTTTTTTATTTTAGTTGGGTCTGTTGTGATGTTACCTGATTCATCTCTTATTC
>NW_006399819.1:2312183-2323191 GCF_000299155.1 Elephantulus edwardii
TAAAATATAATTATAATTTAACAAACAAAAAAAAAAGAATGAATATAAACTGTGTTTTATACACTGTGTTCTTAATAAATTTTAATCTCTCTAGTTGGAGAAAAAAAAAAAAGATAATATAAAACAGCCTTAACTCCTTAAAGACAGAGTGCTGTATAAATCAAAGATCTTATTATAATATTCAGTAATATCAGATTATAGTAGAAGAATATCATATATACATAGAAGATTTCCATATGTAAATAGACAAATTAATATTGACCTTACGACCAATTTAGACTGATAGTATTAGTGAACTGATTAACAATAATTATGCAGCTCAGTTGAACTAATTGTCACTGAATCTGAAAAGATTCATACCTGACCCTCCAGTGGGTTTTCAGAAGTTGTAATCTACAAGGAAAGAAATTGCCTATTTTCAGAAGTTGTAAGCTACAAGGTAAGACAAGGAAAGAAATTGCCTGTTTTCTCTCAAGGACTCAGGAGTAGATCTGACCAGCTTTTGGGCTAATGGCACATATTCCTATCCACTAAAGCACCAGAACTCCCTGTTGTTATTATAGTTATATGCCATTGAGTTGATTACAACTCATAGTGATCCTATGCACAATAGCTCTGGACCCTACTCTATCCAGAACCAATCTCACTGGCTCTGACACATCTACCCTCATTATACCAGTTACTGGGTCAATCCATCTCATCCAGTGTCCTCTTCTCCTTAGTTATTCTTTCATCCTTCCAGGAATTATACCCTTCCCCAAAGACTGGTCCTTCCTGGCAATATGCTCAAAGTATAGGACATGAAGTCTTAAAATTCTTGCCTCCAAGGAGTAGCTTAGTTTCATCCTCTCTAGGATAGACTAGTTTAGTTCTCCTAGTAAGCCATCGTGAATTCAATACCCTTCTCCAGAATAACACCTTAAATGCATTCATTATTTTCTGTCATCCTTGGTCGTTGCCCAGCTATCCATTGCATAGCAAGTAATTGTAGATATCTTGGCCTGGACTAGGCACACCTTAGTCTCTAGACTGGCATCCTTGCTCCTTAACACTCTGGAGAGGTCCTGATAGCAGATTTTCCAGTTCTCCCTAAATAACTACTATTTCAAAAGAGAAATAAAATTAAAATTTCAGAACATAATCATTAATTACACTTAGAAATTACCCTCAAAATGCTGTTATGTTATTATGTTATATGTATTTTCCATGACTGACTTCTCCTGACAACATGTTCAGATTAAACTAAGTTTACCAACCTTGACTATAAGGAGCATCCTGTTTACATTTTCTAAAGATAAGTTGGTTCTTTTGGAAGCTCACAATGTATTAAATACTCTTTGCCAACTTTACAATTCAAGGGCATGAATAAAGCTGAATTAAGACTTATTACATAAGTAAAGATAATAGATTGGAAGCATTGTACTATATAAATTGCATATGAATAAAACACCAAGAAAACAGTAGTCAAATTACTACAATTTCATTTGTAAAAATTTCTAGAGTATATTACAAGAAAAACATTTAAATGGAATATTAAAAAATACACATATATAACTGTATTATTTGAGAGAAGCGGCATTTTCTCATTGGAAAGAACAATTGCTATTACTTTTTGTGTATAATGACCAAGAAATTATTTAAAATTGTATGAAACAAATTAAGAAAAATGAACTTAAAATAAACAAAAACAGTGAAATAAATAAATAAGGTTAAAAATATTTTGTAATGGTTGGTGAACATTCTCATATTGATTTAAAAATCTGAGATATGATGCAAACAACAGTCAATACAAATGATTGATTGCTTCACAATATTTTAAAAAAAGCCCCTTATGTAAGGATATAATTATCACTAGAATTCATTCAGTTATTAGTAAATTATTATTAAATCAGAATATGTCAATATTAAATACCTAAATATTCCACAGGGTATAATCTAATAACATTTGACTATTACTTGAAATTCAACCAGTTATCTTTGGAAAGAAAGATGTGATTTGAAGGAGCTTTCTGAAGTAAACACAGAAAGCAATCAAGTAAATTAAACACATACTCATGCCCTTTTCAGAGCAGAATAAATTGTACCCTGTAAAAAGGGCACGGGCTGCATGCTGATGGCTGATTCTGATTTATACTAAATCCACAAGAGAAAACTGCATCCAACAACAGCATCCACAATACAAAACCAATCCCCTGGAGGTTAGTTATGTCTCTCCTACCTTTCTATGTTCCTGAACCTCTTTCTACTAATTCCAGCAATAATATTGCTGTGTCTGAAATCCATGGCAATAGCTATGTAGACTCCACAGAACCATACTCACAGTTATGTAGTTTATTAGTAAAGTTAACAGCTTATAATTCATTTTGGCAGCAAGATACAATCTCTCAGGCCAGACAGCTTCTCAAACAAGGTTGCTGACTCTTTGGTTTTATGGAATTTGTGCTTCAATATGGCTCTTCTAAGATTATTTCAATGTGGATGATTGACTGCATGAGTAAAGAGGACTGTGAATGGGCATGTTCACTTATCCATGAAGGGATAGGCTATCTACAAGTCCACAAGAAGACTGGTCAGTATGAAAAATTTACAAGAGATTGGTTAATCTTGCCAATAAATAGAAAACCTCTAGCTGCAGATATAGAATCCTTACCTGCCAAAGAAGAGGAAAGAGACTATTATGTAAATAAAGAGGATGAATGAAAATTTAGGACATGTTTTAGGAAATGTTCAACAGCTGCCATGGTGGAACAGGAAAACTGATGTTGGATGGGATATTGTCAGGGAGCTTGAGGGGTAGGGAAGCCAATATTGTCAGGACAGAACTTTGTTGGACAATTGGAGGAAATCCAGTATTGGCAAGACTGAGCATTTTTTTTGACAACTGGGGGCAAAGCTAATCTTGGAAAGACTGAGAACTTGGGAATACTCTTCTGAAGCCACTAGGTTTGAGGCTGAAGTGCCTGTATATATATTTTGAGAGCTGTCTTGACTGTATTTTGTTATTATAATATTTTGTATTGTTGAATAATACAAACTTTTTATAATTATTTTGTAGTCTAACATTTTGATTTCCACAATATGGTTCTATGTTGTCTGCATGTTATTACAACAGATTTTGGACCCTCCAAAGTAATATTGGTGTTAAGATGAGTAAAAAGAAGTATGCAAGCATAAGGGATGTGGAAATTGTTTTTTGTGTTATTGATGCCGTGGATGGGGACAGTCTCCCTTTGTGAAGCTGAGGTCAGAGTTCATCCCCACATAGTCCTTGCTCTTCTTTCAGACCTATAGCCTCATAACATAGATACAATGTTCTCTTAATCTTGCCAGTAATCTCATGTTGCCTTAGTCCTCCAACAAGTTTAGGTGAAATCTTCAGGTTCTGGGTCCAATGAGCAGCAATCCCAAGTCTCATTTTGGTATATAGTTCTCTGCTAAGGCTGCAGCTGCTGCTGTTCCTGCTCCTATAGACACAATACTCACTGGTGCTACTTGTGGAATCTTTGGTCCTGTTCTGCCACTGAACCCACTGAATTTAGTAGAAATACTGGCCAATCCTTTTGTGAATAGGCTAATATGCCCAATGAAAGCAATTTTGGAAAGTAATCTCTTGACACCACATACCCATTTATACTCAGTGACCAGAATTTTTAAAATATGTTCATTATAAAATATTACAATATAGTAAAATATTGTAACAGAAATAAATCGCTCATGTTAGATGCAATCTATGACTCATAGCAATTCTATGAACAACAGTTCTGAAACTTTTGCTATTGTACACCATCTTCAAAATCTCCAACATGCTTGAGCCCACTGATAATAGTCAGAGTCTTCCTCTCTTTAACCAACCCTCTAACTTTCCCAGTAAGATAGGGTCCTTCAGGAAACATACTCAAAGTAAGTGAGACAAAGTTTCACCATCCTTGCTTCTAAGAAATAGTGTGGTTACATTTCTTTTATTTATTCTTTTAGCAATTTATGGTATACTCTTTGCCAACCCCACAATTCAAAGGCATTGATTTCTCTTTGAATTTCTTTATTCATTGTCCAACTTTCAAATCCTGACAAAAATAGAAAATATTATTACTTGTATCAACCACACCCTAGCATTTAAACTAGCCTTTGCTCTCTGGTGCTTTGGAGAGGTTCTTGTTGTTAAGTGCTGTCAAGTTGAGTATGACTCACCAAAATCCTATCAATGAAGGATCTGAACCCTGTCCTATCTTGTACCATCCTCACATCACTGACACACTTGAACCCACTGCTGCAGTTATCATGTTAATACACCTAGTGGATGGTCTTCCTCTCTTTCACCATTCCTCCATACATGATGTCCCTCTCCAATGAATAGCCTCTACTAGCAACATGACCAAAGTATTTAAGATGAAGTTTAATCATCTTCGCTTCCAAGTAGCACTCTAGCGGGACCTTTTTTAAGGCATATCTGTTTATTCTTTTGGCAGTGCAAAGGACAGTCGGTATTTTTCTCCAACATCACAGTACAAAGGCATTAATTCTTTTCTCAACCATATTGACTGTTCAAGTTTCAACAGAATAGCAAATAACTGAAAAGACCGTGTCCTAAATAAAACATATTAGTCCTCAAACTAACATCATTGTTGCTCAATTATCTGGAGAGGTCTACGACTGCAGACTTTTCCAGTGTAGTATGCTAACTGATTTCCTGACTGCTGTTCGTTGTTGTTTACTGTCGAGTCAGAATTGACCCAAAGGTGATCCTCCAGTGACTTTTCAGAAGCAGTTAATTGCATGGTAGGAGAGTGCCCATCTTTCTTCTGTGGAAAAGCTAGTAAATTTGAACCTTTTACCTTCGGGACTGGAGCACAGCTTTTTACCACTACCAGCCTTTCACAACTCCCTATGCTGGTACCAAGGTTATTGATGGTGGATCCAAGTAAGATGAATTTGTTGACAGTTTCAATCTATCTTTCATGTTATTATGTATAGGTCCAGTGGCAAAAATGTTTGTTTTCTTGATACTGAGTTGCAATCCATATAGCATACTCCTGTTATTATTAGGTTCTATAAAATTAGCCCAGCCCATGCTGTTGTTGGTAATTTTTGTTGTTTTTTTTGTTTATTCTTTTTTAGATTTTAATGAAAGTTTATAAAACTTGGATTTCCATTCATCCATTGTTGCACATTTTCTTCCCTGTCCCCGCTCCCCTCCAGTTTGCTTTGTTCTTTGGGGAAAAAAATGTTCTTTCGTTGTCATACAGTCCCCCTCACCGTCCCCACCATCCCCGCCTCCATGACCACTTTACTATGCAACTCTTATTCTGGAATTGTGTCATGCCAATAATACAAAATAATATATTCCTTTCATACAGTTCTCTCCCTCCTCTGTTTCAATGCCATGTACATTATCCCCTCTTTCCTAGTTTTCCCCCAATCCCTGTATCAGTCCGGTTTTATAGCAGTGGCACTATGTAATACTTGTCCTTTTGTGACTGAGATATTTCACTCAGCATAATGTCCTCCAGGGTCACCATTTTGTATAATATTTCATGAGTTCTTTGTTTTTCAGCGCTGCATACTATTCCATTTTATGAATATACCACAGCTTCTCTATCCATTTATTTGTTGATGGACACTTGCTTGGGTTGTTTCCAACTCTTTGCTATTGTGAACAAAGCAGCAATAAACATGGGTATGCATGTATCTGCTTGGGTGGAAGTTCTGGTTTCTTTAGGGTATATTCCCAGGAGCAGAACTGCTGTGTCAAATGGTATTTCTATTCCCTACTTTTTGAGAAAGTACCATATTGCCTTCCATAGTAGGGGCACTATTTTACTCTCCCATCAATAGTGAATAAGGGTTTCTCCACAACCTCAACATTTGTTGTTTGCTGCTTTGTTAAATTTTGCTATTCATACTGGCATAAGAGGGTATCTCATAATTGTCAGTATTTTTATGTGCTGTTGAATAGCTTGAAACCCATTAGCAACCTTATAAACAATAGATCAGAACATTGCATTGTCCTGTGCAATTCCTCACCATCTGTGACACATTTGAGTGCATTGCTACAGTCACCATGTCATTCCATCTTGTTGTGGGTATTTGTCTTTTTTTCTGACTCTCTCTACTTTTCTAATCATGATGTCCTTTTCCAAAGACTAGCCCCTCTTTTAAGCATGCCCAAAATATGTGAGACAAAGTTTCATCAGCCTTTCCACCAAAACACACCCTAATTTCACTTTCTCCCGGACAGAATGGTTTGTTCTCTTGGCAGTCCATTCAAATCTTTATTCAGCACCACATACCAAAGACAACTATTTTCCTGTCAGCCTTAGTCATTGTCCAATTTTCGTATGGATGACAAGCAGTTTTAGAAGACAATGACTTGGGTTAGGAACATTTTACTCTTTAAACTAACATCATTACTCCTTAGTATTCTGGAGAGGTCCTTGGTAGTGGACTTTCCTAATGCAACTCTTCTTTTGAATTCTGACTTCTGGTATGGAGGGTGCAAATTATGAATCCAAGTAAAATTTTGTCTATTACCCTCATGGTGAGGATTTTTGTTTTCTTGATGTTGAGAAGTAATCAGACTGAAGGCTGTTGCCCTTGTTCTGCAGTAAGAGTTTCAAGTATCCATCATTTTCAGTGAGAAAGGGTATGTCATCTCTATGATGTAGGTTATTGATAGTCCTTCTCCAATCCTGATGTCAAATTCATTTTCATGTATAACTGACTAAAACCTTGCTTAGTGCTGCATTAAACCAATAATTTCCTTCTCTGTTAAAACCAATGGTTGAAAACACTTTATTAATCCATCATGTTGATGTATTCTCCTTTTTTTGAATGACCCTCTTTTTTACAAAGTAAGTTTCACTTCTCCGAATCTGGTTCCCAAAGTCCAAGCATGTGAAATATTCTTGTATTTAATAAACTTTCATGCCAATGGTATATTCAATAATCTGTGACAACATAATTCAAAGGTATCACCTCAATTCTTGATTACTCTTCTTTATTTTTTGTCTAGTTTTCATGTAAGGTAGCTCTGATGGCCTTGTAGTAAGGAATTACATGGCCAATCCAAAGACATGTGGTCCAAACCACCATCCACTTCAGGAGAAATTTTGTCAATTTCCTCCTGTGCAATTTACTGCCTCTGAAAACCTACTGAAGAGTCAGATATGAGTTATTGGTGTTCGGTCAGGAGCACGTTAGTCCTCAACTAATGAAATACTGAAACATTTTAAAAGTGTTAAAATGAAAAAAAAAATAGCAAATAGCATTTTTCCTTAAAATATCAAGATTTCTTTTCATACAGATTCTTCACATATACCTAAGATCTATCAGTTCTTTATTATAATGTCTAACGAATAAATTTTGTTGTTAGTTCTCATGGAATTGACCTCAACTCACAGTGACCTCACACACAACAGAATTAAATGTTACCCCATCATTTTTTTATTAGCAGACATTATATCTCCAGATCTTTCTTCCTAACCTATCTTAGCTTGGTAGCTTGTCTGAAACCTGTTCTGTTATATAACTCTACATGAGGCGCATCAGTTGGGAACCAAACTCAGTCTTTTACATAGAAGAAAAGAGTTCTGTTACCAAATGGCTCATAAAACCCACTGGTCTGTCACCTCAACTCCAATTCATTGTGACCCCATGATGGGCACAGTCTCCTCCTGAGTGATTAACTACTTCTGAAAACCCACTGGAGAGTCAGCTATGGCTCTGTTCTGACTGTACAGTACACAACAACCACAAGCATGTTTGTCAGACTAGAAATATATTCAATTCACTCTTCTCACAATTTTAGCCCACATTTATAGCCCACACGTCTTACCTAAATTTTCTCAAGTTCATGTCTTAGGTTAGGCAAAAGTGAGACCTCATACAGAAAAAAAAAAAAAAAGAATGATTGTAATTGACCACTTGAAAATTTTAGTTCTGTCTCACCTTCATAGCTAGAGAGATGGTATGACTTCTATTTGATTCGCTTTATTTCCACATCCTGCTTCCTGGCTTTGGAGTAAATGTCTTAATCCTACCATCACCAGAATTTGACATTTTGTATTTTTTTTTCTTTTTATGAGTTTTGTTTTAATTTGTTGTTTTACGAAGTTTGCATACATTATGTCTCACACTATTCTTCATTCACATTATATTTTATACAATGATTCTCATGCATTGTTTTTCCCTACTAGTTTATTTATAAAATTATTATACATTGTTTTCAAGAAAAATTCTTTCAACTTCCCTCGCCCTCCACCCATCAAATTGTATAATCCCTGATTAATACCCCTACCTCCCATACATATGACCCAGCTATTTCACTACTTGGATTATACCCTGAGAAAATTAAAACTAAACTGAGCCAAAACCAGAGATCTGTATACCAATGCTCATAGCAGTATTATTCACCATTGCAAGAACATGGCAACAGTCCAAATGTCCAACCACAAACGAATGTATTGAGAAATTATGGTAAATTCACACAACGGAATACTATGCAGTATGAAGGAACAATGGTTTTGTAAATTATTACCTAACTTGGGAAGGCCTGGACAACATTACACTGAGTGAACTAACTCAGCTTCACAAGGATAAATATTGTATAACACCATTATTGTAGAATGAGTATAAATAGCCAGTAGGAGTGGGAGAGGGTGGAAGCAGAGGGATGAGGACCTTTTTTATTTCAAAAGAGAACAATTAGTTTTGGTTTGTTTTTGTTTTTGTTTTTTTGTTTTTCACAGAATATATCTAGGGAAAAAATGAGACAATAGATGTAAAATTTTCTGTATAGCAGTAGAGTGAGAAATAGGAAGATGAAGAGGAACTGTATTGATAATTTATAAATACATTTTATAACTGTATATATACGTTTCTACTTTGACAAATCTATTAATACAAAAGAGAGTGAGAAGTTCTATGTGCTTTATAGAATAGATCAACTCACCATTAGCATGTAAGCCATTGTCACAACTCCTGAGGAAAAAAATACTGAGAAGAAAGAAAAATACTAACAAATTATTTCTAAAATGAGGAAGGTAGAAAACAAGTGCTTGTGAGTGAAGCAAGAGAAAAGAAATTGAATGGGAGGAAATAAATTATTGGGTTAACTTATAAGTTGAAAAAAAAACTATTAGATTGTCTGCAAAGGAATCTGAAAACTATCAGAGATTTTGCAAGACAGGTGATAAACAAAAAATAAAATAAAATAAACTCCCCACTATGACTAAAGCCCAGAAAACAGAGTCTCCTACGGCCTTCAAGATACTTTCTTATGTTCTACTGTAAAATCATTCTTATTATCAGAAGAAAAGAAAACAACCCACTGGAAGTAGAACTAGAAAATCTTAACTACAGGACTGAAAACAACATCTGGAACTATTTGAAAAATAACTTGTCTTTGTCATGTTATCGGAATGTTCTCTACTAACAACGGTGCACAATTAGAATATGAATATTTAATGTTACTCACTTTTACTCCAAATGAAATGTCATTTTGCAGTTGCAATTCCTCAATATTTTAGTATAAGCATTCACAGCAACTCATTGCCGTCAAGTCAGAACTGACTCACGGCTGATCCTTCAGTGGGTCTTCAAATCATACCAGGGAAGACTACTCTTATATCTCCCTAGAGGCAGCTGGTGGATATTAACCACTTGCCTTTGGGTTGCCAGCACAACTATGCTACCAGAAAGGTTAAGAAAAAGTTAACAATATTATAGAGTTAGAGACAGAGAATTGCCTCTTAAACAATATTATGGAGTTAGAGACAGAGAACTGGCTCTTCCTTGGTCTCCCATTGTCTTGAACAGAAAGGATCCAATTCTGGTGGATCTTGCTAAATGTACAGATTTCAAATTCAAGAACTCCTGAGTCAGAATATCAAAGACACAGTCTGAATTTTTAACTAGCTCTCCACATTCCACTAATGCCATAGACTACATTCTGAGACACTAGTCTAGAAAATAAAATTCAGACTTTTTAATAGAATATTCAAGGCCTGTAACACTCTATGTATAATTTCCCCAATGTACTTATTACATTCTTCCTTCTTCAGTCTTCTCCAGTCTCTATAGACACTTCACCTTTGTGTTAGTTCACCTGGTTACCTTAACCTGCAAGACCTTCTCATTCCAATATTTCAAAATCTTACAATTCTACTTAAAATGAGTATCTTACTAAGAACGTGTTTTCTATTTAATTACAGTACTTTCAATTAAAAGTATAATTTTATAATTTATACTTTGTACTTGGAGAGGGATATCATGCTTGGAAAGGTGGAGGGACAGAGAAAGAATGAGAGACCGTTGATGAAATGAATTGATACAGTGACTAGAATAATGAGAGTAGGTGTGCCAGAGTCAATAAAGTCGTCTCAGGATAGAGCAGGTTTCAGGGCTGTTGTACACAGAGTTGCTATGAGTCACAAGCAACTCAATGGCTCATAATAACAAAAACAACAATTTTAAAATAATGCATTTTTACCACAGTTCACTTGATCTTACTAATAGATTGTGATAATGAGCTGGAGAGAAAATGATCGAATTTTGCACAATGATTTATTCATAGCAAATACATTTTTTAAGAGACATAAACTCAGGTTATATACCTAGATTTCACCTGATGGTATGCATAGGAATCAGACCGATTACATCTGTGGAAAGACCCGCCGGAGAAGCTCAATATCAGCTGGGAAAACTAGGCCAGGAGCTGATTGTGGAACAGACCACAACTACTCATATGCAAATTCAAGCTGAAGCTGAGGAAAATTAAACCAAATCCAAGGCAACCAAAAAATGACTTTGAGTCTATCCGACCTGAATTTCAGAACCATCTCAGGAACAGGTTTGAGGCTTTAAACACTAATGAGCGAAGGCCAGTTGAGTTGTGGGAGGATATCAAGGGTATAATGCAAGAAGAGTGCAAACGGTCATTGCAAAGACAGAAGAGGAAGCAAAGACCAAAATGGATGTCAGAAGAGACTCTGAAAATTGCACTGGAGCGCAG
>NW_006399819.1:2324816-2345163 GCF_000299155.1 Elephantulus edwardii
GGACATCATGCTTGGGAGGGTGGAGGGACGGTGCAGGAGAGGAAGGACCTCTATGAGGTGGATTGATTCATTGACTGGGATAATTGGGATTGGAGTGTCAGAGACAGTGCGATTGGCACAGGACAGAGTGGAGTTTAGGGCTGTTGTACATAGGGTCGCTGTGAGTCGCAAGCGACTCGACGGCACATAAAAACAACAACAATTTTTTATTCTTAGTAATTATTTTTAAAGAACCAGAAATACACCTCATTGTCATCAAGTCAGAGCCAATACATAAATGACCCTCCAGTGAGTTATTAGAGGCTGTAAACTCTGGGTGAAGATTGATCATATTTTTTTCATAGAGCTTCTGGTGTATTAGAAACACCTATCTTAAATTAGCAGCACAATTTCCTAAAAATTTTACCACCAAAAGTCTCAGTTAAAGTAAGGAAAAACATTAATCAAGCTTTCCAAAAGCAGAAGTTATTAAAGCAAACTGATAATGATTATGGTATTAGTTGCCTTAGTTGTTTAGAAGACGCCCTACCTAGAACATGTAGGTGACACTGAAGTTATTCCTTCAGATCTATGTTCAAATATCACCTCCTCACAGACTCTCCTGACTACCCTCCTAGAATTAGCTCCACTTACTGCTCCATCAGGCTTTTCCAATGTCAGAAGATCAAGCAAATATGTCTTTGAAGAAATGCAGTCAAAGCACTCCTTAGAGGTATCTCAAACACTTTGGGTATGTTGTCAAGAGGAGTCTGGCCTTGGAGAAGCATATAATGCTTTGAAATGTACAAGTTCTGGAAAAGAGAGGTAGAATCTCAAAAAGAAGGAATGATACAATGACTGTGTGAGTGGAGTGGAGGTTGAGAGGATGGTGCAGGATTGGGCAAGGCTTTGATCTGTTATACATAGGGTCATTTTGAGTCAGAACAGTCAAATCACTTGCGACTCATAGCGACCCTATATACAAGAGACCTAACTCTGCTCTATCAGTTTGAACCTAATTATCTCTGACACACCTACTCCCATTACCCCAATCATTGAATCGATCCATCTCATCAAGGGTCTTCTTCTCTTGCACTGTCTCTCCACCCTCCCAAACATGATGTTTCTCTCCAGGGACTAGTTCCTCCTTGGAACACGCCCCAAAGTATGTCAAAGGAAGCATCAGAATCCTTGCCTCCAAGGAGCAAGGTTTCACTCTCTCCAGGACGAACGTGTTTGTTCTCTGCTCAACTCTCTTTTCAACACTCTTCTCCAGGACCACAGATCAAAGTCATCAATTCTCCTTCTATCATCCCCAGTCACTGTCCAGCTCTCTGACACATAGCACATAATTTCATAGACTATGGCCTGGATCAGGCACACCTTCTTCTCCAGGCTGATGTTGTTGCTCTTCAGTACTTTGATGAGGTCCCTCACAGCTGACTTCCCAATGCAATTCATCTTTTGATTTCCTGGCTGCTGGTACCAAGAGTGTAGACTGTGGATCCAAACAAAATAAAAATGTTAACCATCTCAATCTCTTCACCCTTTATAATAATGCTGCCAATTGGCCCAATGGTAAGAATCTTTGTTTTCTTTATATTGAGCTTCAATCCATATTGAAGGCTGCAGTCCTTGATCTTCTGCAGCAAGTGCTTCAGGTCCTCCTCAGCTTTAGCATGCAGGGTTGTGTCATCTGCGTAACGCAAGATGTTGATGAATCTTCCACCAATCCTGATGCCACATTCCTCTTTCTATAGCCCAGCATCCCGTATTATCTGTTCTGCATAAAGATTGAAAAGGTATGGAGACAGAATACATCCCTGGCATACATCCTTCCCAATTTTGAATCATGTAATGTCTCCTTGCTCTGTTCTGACAACAGCCTTTTGGTTCAAGTATAGGTTTTGTATAAGCACAATCAAATGCCTGTTACCACCCGAGTCATAGTTCGTGTTCTTAGTAGAATTCATATATTAGGTAAAGACAAGCTTTACTTTTCAGAACCAGCATCTGGAATGGACACATAATAGACTCTTGTATATTAATTGCTCAATGCTGAGGGGGAAAAAACCCTTATTCACTGAGGTAAAATATTTTTATAACTGTATCTGTCTTATCCAACTTAAATTCTTCATCTTTTGCCCTCAAAAAATAACTTATTGCTTATAATTAACTAATTCAAGATGGTCAGTTGCCTTAATAGTACAGACACTAACTATGTATATAACTAACTAAATGGCTAAAAGAAAGGTCAGTGGTTAAACTCACCAGCCTTTCCATGGCATAAAAAAGTATTAATCTGTTTATGTGAAGATTAAAGTCCTGAAAATCCTATGGGGCAATTCTACATTGTCTTGTAGAGCCACTAAGGGTTGAATTTATGGTGTTAAGGATTTATTGTTCAAAATGGTTTTTCTAGCCATTGACTGACTTTGTCACGTGGATGAGCTGGAATATGCAAATAGAGTATGTTAGCCTATCCATAAGAAGACTAACTAGTCTCACCATTAAGGTGAACAGAACCTTAGCAGAATTAGATAATCTGACCACTAGCAAAGAACAAGCAAGAAAATGCACTAAGTCTTTCTCGGTCAGAGATTCTTGCACCTGTCAGACCAGGGCCTATGGACGCAGCAACCATAGAAGAAACAGCAGAGAAACAGAGACCTAAAATGAGACAGAGTGGACCTTGAGGCTGCTACACCATTGAACCAGAACTAGGAGCCTTTTGTCCAAGTTTGTTAGAGTACTAGAGATTGGAAGGTGGGGATGGGGGATGGCAGTGAGAGGGAGGCGAGAACCATAATTGGCAGACTTGAGAGCTTTATATCGCTGGCCTATAGTGGGAAGGCTCAAGGATAAGGTGCCTGTGAGCATGTTTTAGAAACTGTCTTGACTGAGAGCCTACATTTTACTGCCAAAGTGAGTTATAGTCCTTTTTTTTTTTTACTTTCAGTGACCAAGGAGGATAGAAGGAGAATTGATGCCTTTGAGCTGTGGTGCTGGAGAAGAGTATTGAGAATACCATGGACTGCTAGGAAAACAAATAGATTTGTCCTGGAGAGGGTTAAACCGGGTGGCTCCTTGGAGGTAAGGATTTTGAGGCTCCGTCTAACTTACTTTGGACATGTAGTGAGGAGAGACTGGTCCTTAGAGAGGGGCATCATGCTTGGGAGGGTAGAGGGACGGTGCAGGAGAGGAAGGCCCTCTGTGAGGTGGATTGATTCAGTGACTGGGATAAATGGGATGGGAGTGTCAGAGACAGTGCGATTGGCACAGGACAGAGCGGAGTTTAGGGCTGTTATACATAGGGTCGCTATGAGTCGCAGGCGACGCGACGGCACATAACAACAACAACAACAACAACAAAACAGTTCTGTGTGGTCTGTGAGCTATCGTATCACATTTTTGGACCAAGTAAATCAGTAAGATTGGTGTTGAGCTGAGTAGAAAGAGGTATAAGAGCATGGGTGATATATCTGACCTTATGGAAATTGGTATTGTATTGTTGATGTTGTTGATGGGGATGGTTACCTTTTGTGAAACTGATAAAGGTCAGACATGGCTGTCCCAAGGTGGCTCATGTTCTTTTACAACAACAATGAGATAGTTCTTGATTTAACACCTCAGCTGAAATAAATCAAAGAGAGTGCTTGAGGCATTTGGAAAGTTCTGTAAGAGGAAGTTGACAAATTCTCAGAAAAGGAATGAAGGAGAGAAAACTCATTCTAATGAGTGAAATATTCACTGGCCAAATTAGCAACTTTGCAACAAATGGTGAGTACAGAGCATGATGGATCACAATATACTGTGATTCAGGACACTTAACAGTGTAATATGACATTAAATTCTGGAGGGGGAGCTTTTTGAAAAATCAGTGTGAAGACTCCCACTGTTGAGGCTGCAGCTGTTCTGTGGATTGGCAGAGAGATGTTCACCAGAATTTTGAACTCTGTCTAACAAGCCCCTCCAAGCTTGTGAACTCCCTGCCGTTTGCCTGTTAGCCTCCTGTCTGGCAGAAAGACTGTGGCTGCTGTGTTGACATTCATCACTGAGAGTTCTGGCCCGGTGCTGCCACTCCCAGGCCGGCGTGCTCACTCAAAATCAGCATGTTGGAGCACTAGACAGAAGTTGTCTCTGGGGTGGCGGGCAGTCAAAGGGAGGAGGCCAGGATATCAGGAAAGTCAAGTGTTTCTTCCAAAATCATATCAGCTGAAAACCAGAGAAAGTATGCAGGGTGATCTACGAAATAGTCCCCTAAATGAATGCATTTCAATTTCACATATAATATAGTAAAATAAGAAATAATCTAGATCTGGTATTAGTAAATGAGCTATTTTCCTTAGAGAAAATAGAAAACCCAGAAATAATCACATTCCATCAATGTAGAGACCCCCCTGGCAAAATTTTACTAACTTCAGAGTTAATATAGTAATACACCAGAAAACAAAAGCACAAAAGCAAAAGCAGAAATCTTTAAAAGGCAGTCCTTAAGTTGGGGAAAAATTAAAGCTAGTGGAAAGCATCCTACATAAAACAACACAATGAACACTTACACAGGTAATAACAAGAGCTATAACTCTCATCACATTAGGTGAAATAGTCAACAAATATTTATTGTCAACTTTATACCGACTATTATACGCACAACCTTCTCAATACAGTCATTTAAATAAACCTGAGAGGCAGTTGTTGCCACGCTAATGAGCACAGGTGATAACTGAGAGTTAGAGAAGCTAGGTGGACCCTCCTAGGATTTATAACAAGCCCCAAATTCCATGGCCACAACGCTTGTCCAAGTTCACTTTTTAGCTTCCTGCTTCAACACGCTTGACCTCTTGGCTTGGCCTTCTCTTAGTGTCTGGAAGGCAGCAAATGCCTCATTACTTTTAGGAATTTCTAATGTGATAGTTGGTGTTTTTTTTGTAGCATATATTTCTTCTCTTTCTAACATCTACCTACTCCTTAGGTTCTGATTTAAATGTTTCTCCCTCAGGGAGACTTCTAACTGCTGTTGAGGGAGAGACAGAAAGAGTCAGAGTCCCTCAGTGGCTTAAATAATTAAATACCTCAAAGAAAGGTCTGTTGATCTACTGAAAGATCACAGCCATGGAAAACCCAGTAGAGCATAAAATCACAGTTCAAGCCTAGAACACATGGGATTATTATGAATAGAATTGACTAGTTTACAACAGACTTATATGTATCCAAACAGGTTGTGGTTGTTGTTGTTTAATGCCGTCGAGTCGTAGACGACTCATAGTGACCCTATGAACAAATGGCCTGAGCACTGTTCGTACATAGAGTTTCCGGAGGCAAGCCATTTTGGAAGTGGATGCCGCTCCTGCTTCCAGGCTTGATTTAGTCAGGAAGCTCCAGCCAACAGTGTCCGCCATGGGTGCCCATTACCACGATTGGCACATCACTGTCACAGTCTTCAGCATCACAGCAACCATGAGTTACCTCTGTACAGCAACGCACAGACGGGTGCTATACCACCTTTGGGAAACTCCACACCTGAAAGGAATTCTTCCTCCTCCTCCTCCTCGAGCTCTTCCTCCTTCTCTTCCTCTCCTTCTCCTCGCACTGGGTCTCTCGGCGCCCTGCGGACCCAGCGGAGGAGCCGGTGAGCGGGCGACTGAGCAGGGGGCGCACCCAGCCCGGGTTTCTGTTACTCCCCAGTGACCAGCTCGGCAGGGGAGGAGAGACTTGGGGTGCCCCAGCTTTAGTTTCCTGCAGATATTGATGAGCAGATCCCGGATAGGATCCCTTCTTTACCTCCCTGGTCCCCGAGTTTCTTACGCAGTTGAGCGATGGATTTCTTTGGGGCACACTCCTCGGCTGGAAAGGTAGACTTCTCCAGGTAATCGGTGATCGCTAAACACTGTCACTCGACAGACCTGACCTCCCTTTCTGAAAACAGAAATTTAAGGGAAGATTACAGTCAAAGGGAAGAAATTTAAGGGGGAGCTCTTGTGGGAGAAATACATAAAAGATAGATGGTATTCCAGTATGATTTCAGAGGCAGTAAGTGAATAGCAAGGGAAAAGATTGCCCATCTTTCTTTCATGGAGCAGCTGGTATATTCTCACCACCTGTGATTGGTTCGACCTTGCAACTTCTTACATCAGAAATGACCCATATCTGACCCCTTAGTGGGTTTCAGAGGCAATAAATTGCACTGGAGAAGATTTTTCTCAACTTTCTCTTTTAGAGCAAATGTTGGATTCAAATAACCTACCTCTGTGTTGGCATCCCAATTACTTACCACAAAGGGATCGCTGATGTTTGCTTTCTCTAGCAATTATATCCCTAGTCCTTGCACTTCCCATTTTTAAAAAGTTTTCATAGTTCTTTCTACTCTGGTGGCCTAATGCCTAAGGAGGTGCAATGTCAACACAGAAGGAAATGGTTTGGATCCACCAGCTATTACATGGTAGAAAGTTGGGCAATCTCCTTTCATATTTACAGCCTCTGAAAACCCGCGGGAGAGCAGCAATGAGTTGGTTTCAAATTGACAGCATATAAAAGCAACAATACCTAGTTATATTTTAAGTAATTCTTTACATTTCAAGTATAAAATTATTAGAGCAATTATTTGTTTCATAGCTCCCCCACTAAAGTGTACAACTGTAATCCTTTTATAATCTCAGTATCTGGTATAAGGCCTTACATACAATAAGCAAGCACTCAGCAAATCTGACCTGATTAACAGATGGCATAATGCCATGAGGAAACTTTTGTGTGTCTGACCTCACACTCCATACCCATAGTATATGAAACATAGATATCTATTACAACAGATGTGATGGATATTATAACACTGTTAAACTGATTTGTGAAATGTGACACTGGTCACCCATGCTGGACACTGTTTGGTGGAAATCTCAAATTAAAACAGACTTGGAAGCAGGAGTGGCATGCACTTCCAAAATAGTTTGCCTCTGGAACCTCTGTGAACTTAGAGAAATGATGAAAGTTTTGCGTATTCAGGACTTTCGTTCATAGGGTCACTATAAGTCGTCTACAGCTTGATGGTACTTAACAATAATAACATCATCATATTTTTACAAGCATTCAAAAGCCAATTCTAATTACTCCAACTAAAGCATTATTGCTATCAGATAATACCGTTTCTAAATTATGGTCATACTAATTAATTCATTCTCATCCTATATATTTTCTCAGCAAAATTGCTGAAATGTTAGACATTCTATTCTATCTGATATGAAGTTAAATCTCGTTTTCTGTGGGATCTGGGTATGACTATTTCCTTTAATGAAACACAGTAGCATTGCTGAAAATATGACAAACGGCATTTTTACTGATTCTGTTTATGAACAAGATTTTTTAAACCATGCAAGAATGATTTAGAGAGCATATATCTTGCCAAAGGCTTATCATTTCCAAATAGACTTTTGCACAATGAGGTGTAAAGTTCATGAGCTGCTGTTGCAAGGAGTTTTATGTACACAACTTCTACGAATTGCTTTCAATAGCCAAATTTTCAATGGCCAGGACTCATGGTGGGGCTGTCAACTTTGGTTAAAATGGTTGTATTAATTTTTGCATAGAAAACAGAGAGTACTCAGGATAAATGTGTTTGATTTATTGTTTTCAAACATATTGTAATAGTACTTGCATAGCTATAAGAACTTATTTTATAAGAACAGTATTAGAAACTCAGATAAATGTTGTACATAAAAATCCAGCCCACAAATTTTCACCAAAAAGATCCCTCAACTTTTCTCTCATCGATATAGATATAGATGATAAGAGATAGAGATAGAGATAGAGAGATAGATATAGATGATAGAGATAGAGATAGATGATAGAGATAAAACATTTGAAGTATTACTATCCATAGTTTTGTCTTTTTTTTCTCCTCAATGCCTGTTAGACTTCTCTTATTTTTGGATATTCTTAATACACTCATCCTTTTAAACCTTGATTTATGTCCTTCTCTCTACGCTATCTGTACTTTAAGCTATTGTTGTTGTTGTTATGTGCCATTGAGTAGCTTGCGACTCATAGCGACCCTATGTACAACAGCCCTAAACCCTGTTCTATCCTGTGCCAATCGCATTGCCTCTGACACACCCATTCCGATTACCCCAGTTACTGAATCAATCCACCTCATAGAGGGTCTTCCCCTCTTGCGCTGTCCCTCCACTCTACCAAGTATGATGTCCCTCTCCAAGGACCTGTCTCTCCTTACAACATGTCCAAAGTATGTGAGATAAAACCCCAGAATCCTTGCCTCCAAAGAGTAGCCTGGTTTAACCCTCTCAAAGATGAATCTGTTTGTTTTCTTGGCAGTCCATGGTACATTCAATACTCTTCTCCTGCACCACAGCTCAAAGGCATCAATTCTCCTTCTATCATCCCTAGTCATTGTTCAATTCTCTGATGCATAACAAGTGATTACAGAGATCATGGCCTATATCAGACACACCTTAGTCTCCAGAGACACACTGTTGCTCTTGAGTACTGTAGAGAGGTCCCTAACAGCAGACTTTCCCATCGCAATACGTTTTTTTCTTTCCTGGCTGCTGGTGCCAAGAGTGTTGACCATGGATCCGAGCAAACTGAAGATGTGAACAATCTTAATCTCTTCACCATCCATCCTGATGCTACCAATTGGTCCAGTGGGGAGAATCTTTTTCTTCTTGACATTGAGCCTCAGTCCATACTGAAGGCTGCAGTCCTTGACCCTCTGCAGCAAGTGCGTGAGGTCCTCCTAAGTTTCAGCAAGCAGGGTTGTGTCATCTGCATAACATACATTGTTAATACATCTTCCACCAATCCTTACACCACACTTCTCCTCATAGAGCCCAGCCTCTTGGATAATCTGTTCTGCATACAGGTTGAAAAGGTATGGAAATAGGACACATCCCTGGCGTACACCCTTCCCAATGTTGAACCATGCAGTGTTACCCTGCTCTGTTCTGACGACTGCCTCTTGGTCCAAGTTAAGCTATTAGTGTTGGATTATCCAACAAAGCAGGATACACATAGTCTTACTTACGTATCAATTTATTTACTAATTTTCTAACTTGTAGTAAACATTCCTATTTTTCTTTTAACCACATCAGGCAATCTGTTTTTAGGCTTGGTTGGAAGTGTCTCTCTCCTACCTTTACAGCATCTTCTAATAGAATTAAAACCTCCCCCTCCCCAATTTATAATATAGTTCTGATACGTAATAAGCAGTAAGGAAGGTAGATATCACCTTACTTGTACTTACATATATAGTGAACAATTTCACATGCTTTTCAAACCTGGTCTACACTCATTTTGTAAGTGGATAACCTCTAAAATCTAGATTGATTTCAGCTGGAGTCAGTGAAGGATTAAGCCTGAAGTTCTGCTGGTCAAGAGAAGTTCTATTTCCTGATCTACACAGAGTAGTTATTCATATACCCCATGCTTCCTTGTTCTAATTTTGTAAATAGTAAAATAAGTACTTGCTCTATTTACTTTGCATGTCTTTTTGAGAAAATGAAATGAGTTAATAAGTGTGAAAACATATAAGGAAGTTGGAAGTAATAGACAGATATATGAGCTTTTTTTTATATTTCTCTCTGAACATGATGCTCCCTTATATTATGAAACTTGTATTTAGACAGATAAGGCCAAATATAAATATGTACATTCCAATACAAGCAAGGTATTGAGCATAAAAAAAGCAATTCATTCCATTTGAAAAGAAAAACCTATTTGGAAATTACATATTATTTTATTTGTTTTCAGATCCGAAACAATCACCCATAACATTGCCTCTGGCCATAATTAGTATTAAAAACATAAGTCATTTATCAAATGCATGCTGGCTAAATTATCAAGAGCATTTAAGATAAGATTGTGTCTTAAGTTTTTCCCACTGAATGAACAAAACTAAAATAACATATTAGACTTATAAAACACACCGTGTACTTAAATTTCGCTTAGTTTTATGAGCAAAGTTTCAACATAGAATATACTGTACTATTAAAAACTTGATAATGTGATAGAATTGAGGAGTAATCATCCAAACTTTTGTGTGTAGGTGGGGTAAACGAAGACTAAGGTGATAAAATATGCTTTTGAGCAGGTATGAACATTTTTTTGAGCAGAGACTCAGTCAGCTTAAATCTGATTCCCCAGTTCGACATGGACACTTTGGTGGCCTAGTGATAACAAGGTGTGCTGCAATTTCAAAGGCACTCAGTTCTAGTGCCACTGTTTTAAAACAGGACTGACATCAGGGTTGGGGAGAAACTGAGAAAGAGGGGATAAATAATGTATACTGCATTGAAACAGATGAGGGAGAACACTGTTTAAAAAGGTATATGTGATTAGGTATTATCATGACAGGAGTCCAGAACGAAGGCTGCATAGTGGAGTGGACCTGGGGGGAGGGATTGTAAAACAATGAAATAATTTTTCTTTTCCTTTTCAAAGAGAAAAGTATTCAGGGGTGGGGAGGGTGGGGAGGGAGAAAAGTGCAACAATGAATGCGTGGAGATCCAAATTCTCTGTAAATTTTCATTAAAATAAATAATTATAATAATAATAAAACAACTAAAAGAAAGAAGGATGGGGGATGTCCTTTGATGTAATTTACTGACTCTGAAAACCCCCTGGAGGGTAAGCTATGGGTCAGCTTCAATTGCATGACACAGACAAACACCATCAACACCGCCTTGTGGGGAAGGAACTGTGCTATGACCCCAAAAAGCAGGCAGTTTGAATCCACTAGCTTCTCTGTGTGAAAAGGTAGAAATCTCCTCCAGAGTGTTTTACAGCCTCTGGGTCAGTTATGAGTTGGTTCTGACTCAATGACAATGAATTTAAACACTAAAGTCCTGATGGTGCAAAAGTGGAGAGCTCCTCTGCTAGTGGACTTGTCCTCACCCACGGGAGAAACACCTGTCCATCTGCTACCATAAAGATTACAACCAAGAAAACCCTGTGGCACTGTTGTTCTCTATCTTAGGGGTGAACTATATAAACAGAAAAACAAAGAAAAATCTGTAAAGTCATTACTACTCATGGTGATCTCTCAACTGGGTTTCTGATGCAATGAATCTTTAAGAAAGGAAGTTATCTCATCTTTCTCATAAAGGGGTCCCTGTTGCATTGGAACCACCAACCGTCAGTTGGCCTGACATGTTAAGTACTACACCACCAAGGAAGTTAGGCTTGTGGATAAGAAAACCATCTTTATCTATCCACTCTTATCCTATTCTCCTCCCAACCCCCATGCCAGACCTGTAATGGAAAAGAAGAAAGAACAGACTATTTAAAAGGAATATATGATTAGACATTATAGGTATGACAACAGCCCAGAATAAGAGGTACATTTCAAAGAGTGCTGCCAAGGTGGGTAATTGTACAATAATGAATGATTACTTTTTAAAAAAGTAACCTGGGGGAAGTGGAATTGAACAAGAGGGGGTAAAATGTGCAACAATAAATGAATGAAAATCTAACTTTTCTCTAACCTTTTGTTAAAATCACAAAATACAATTTTTTTAAAAAAAATATGATCCAGCTCTTCTACTGTTTAGAATATACCCTGAGAAAATCAGGATTGAGGCAGAGACTTGTACACCAATGTCATAGCAGTGTTATTTACCATTGCAAGAACATGGAAATAGCCCAAATGTCCAACCACAATGAAATGGATTGAGAAATTATAGTACATTCACACAACGGAATACAATGCAGCACACAGGAGCAATGATTTTGTAAATTCCTACCTAACTTTGGAGGAACTGGAAAGCATTATGCTAAGTGAACCAACTCAGTCTCAAAAGGACAAATACTGTATAAGACCATTACTGTAGAATGTGTACAAGGATCCAAGATGGGGAGGGAGAGCAGATGGGTGAAGATGGACATGGATGGGGGAAATCATGGGCCACATAATTTTATGAGTGAGGAGGGATGCGTAATGGAAAAGAGAAAGAAGGTCTGGTGTGAAAAACAATGTAACTAACTTTGTAAGTAAACCAGTGTAAAATAAAAATTTTATTTAAAATAATAACAATTATAGGTAAGATGTGCTTAATAATTGTCTGTTGAGAAAATAAATCAAAAGAATACTTTAAGTGAAAAAGAAAGAAAAAAAGAAAAAACCCACATCTTTCTGTGGAGCAGCTGATAAATTTAAAACTGATACCTTTGGAATTGCAGCATAGTTTTCTTATCATTGGGTCACCAGAGCTCCCTTGTTGTTGTTAGATGCTTTCAAATCAATTCCCACTCATAGTTACTGACAACAGAAGAAAATGTTGCCTGGTCCTGTGTCATCCTCAAAATAGCTACTCTGCTTGAATCCACTCACTTTGTTGATAGTCATCCTATTTTAATTTTTTTTACTGAATTATTTATCATGTAGGATATCTTTCTGCAGAGATTGTTCCTTCTTAATGTCCTTAAAATATGTGAGATAGAGCATGAACTTGACCATTCAAAATTACTTTCCTAGATATTGAATTTTTCTTTGCCATGTGGATGACAGTTAATATGTGACTAGCACATGCTCGCCTATCTATAAAGGGACTGGATAGTTTCATCATTAAATTGACCATATTCATGAGCAGAAAGAAGACACCTCATCACCAGAAAAGAAGAGTAAGCTAGAAGGACCAGAATAAAAGCAATAGCAACCACAACAGACAACCAGAGAGCTGACATTTGAAGAAGTTGATCTTGGGACTGCTGCCCCCAGTGATCAGAACCAGAGCTAACATAAGAGACTTTGGCCAAGTTCATTGGAATACTTGAAGAAGATGGATGGGGAGGAGAAAAAGCCAATAATGGAAGGACTGAGAACTTTGTAACACTGGATCAAAGCTGCCAGGCTCAAAGCTGAGGCACCTGCTTGCACATTTTGGAAGCTTTTCAAACTTTATTCTGCTACTAACCTGGATTATAAACTTTTTGCTTCCTCCATATGATTCTGTGTGGTCTGTGAGCTATTACATTGGATTTTAGACCCAATAAAGGTATAATACTGGTACGGAATGAGTACAATATGAGGTATGGTAGTGTGGAGGACGTGTCTGGCCTCATGGGAATTGGTGTTGTGTTGTTGATGCTATTGACAGTGATAGTTCTCCTTTGTGAAGTCTATAAAGGTTGGAAGCAGCCTTTGTTCTTTTTGCACTTAGAATTGTCATCCTTGCTTCTAAGAAATACTTTGGTTGTACTTCATCCAAGATGGAATTATTTATTTTGGCAGTCTGTTCAGTATTCTTCATCAACACCACAATTCTTTGTTTGGCCTTTATCATGCATTGTCCAACTTTCACATGTATATGTGGTGACTGAAAACACCATGGTTTCATTCAGGTATACTTTAGCTCTCAAAGTGATTGGGCACAAAAGAAGCCCTTTGCAGCAGATTTCCTGAAGGTTTCTTTGTTGTTGTTCTTGTCAGTCAACATTGAGTCATTTATACCTCATTGAGTCATAGCAACCTAAAGAATAATATGGTTAATTAAAGATATTAAATGGAATATAACAGGAACAAACAATATAGTGTTTGATAATTAAATTAGACAATAGCAACAATGTTGTTCTAGAGACTAAGATATACCTGATCCAAGCCATAGTCTTCACAATTGTTTGCTATGTATAAGAAAACTGGACAATGAATGACTAAGGATTATAGAAGAATTGGTACCTTTGAGTTGTGTTGCTGGAGAAGAGTATTGAACATAGCGTGGACTGTCAAGAGAACAAACTGGTCTCTCCTGGAGAGGGTGAAAACAAATTGCTCCTTGGAGACAAGGAGTTTGAAGCTCCATCTCACATACTCAGGCATGTTGCCAGGAGGAACCAGTCCTGCTAGGAAAGGTGGAGGGACAGCACAAGAGACGAAGACCCTGATTGAGACAGATTGATCCCGTAATGGGGACAATGGGGATATATGTGTCAAAGACAATGAGACTGGCTTAAAATAGGGCAGGTTTCAGAGCTATTGTACATAGGGTCACTATGAGTCATAAGCAACTTGATGACACATAACAACAACAACATTTTGACCTGAAATCAAAGTAAGATGGTTTGCTTAGAGACATAAAAGAAGTGATTTTGTGTCATTCTTTAAAATAGATTGTTTACTTAATCATAACAATATTTATAAAAATCTCATTATTTCAACATAATATACACATAGGGATATTCATAGTTAATCTTCAGAGAAATATAGTAACAGTATAAATAAGATATGGTAATAAAATTCAATAAACTTTCTAGATATAAAGAAAAACTATTACTTAAACAAATAATAATCAACTGATTTTTTGAACAAATATTAACTGAGCCTATTACATATCAACCAGACTATGAGTATGTATTTGGATGTATACAAATGAGAGTCATACTATTTCAAAATTTGCTAATGGTCAAGTAGAATAATTTAGGTATGCTAAAATTTACATGGAAAATCAACTTGAGCAGTTGTTGGGGAATCATTGGGAATTTTGCCTAATATTATGCTGAGAACAATCTCAGAGTGTTTAAAAATGAAAATATAAAAATGAGATATAATTATTAATATACAGTATGGAGTGCTAATTTAAATAAGGATACCTTGTTTTGTTTTGCTTTTTTTCTTTGAAAAAAAGGCATGGAAAAAATTCAGAAGCAGGAAAATAGTTTTCTGTGTATCTTTATGTTTTAAAAATCCATACTTAATATTGCAATGTCTTATTTCTTAAAAACAGTAGTACCAAGCATTTTTTTAAATTAAGTATTTTACAAAAATCATCACCACTGGACTGATAAGAAACATCATGGTAGATGAAGATAACTTTGAAATTGTCAACTATTTCATTTTACTTGGATCCACAACCAGCAAACTTGGTACCAGCCATCGGGAGACTAGGAGATATAATGCATTGGCCAAATGTGCTGTAGGGAACTTTCTAAATTACTAAGGAGCAATGATGTTAGTTTGAAGATTAAGGTGCACCTGATTTAGGCCATCACATTTTCAATTACTTGCTTTTCATCTGAGAGCTAGACAATGAATAAAGATGAGAAGGGAAAAAAAATTATTCCTCTGAGTTGTGATATTGGAAAAGAGCACTGACCATATAAACAGGAATGTCAAGAGAAAAAAACCCATATGTCTTTGGGAAAATGCAGCTATAGTTCTCCTTAGGCGCAAGTATTGTGAAGTTTTATTTCATAAACTTTGGGAATGTTTCTAGAAGAGGTGATTCCTCAGAAAGGGACATCATGCTAGAAAGTGTTGAGAGTCAAAGAGGGAGAGGGAAGCCTACAACAAGATGGACTGACACATTGACAGCAGCAATGGGATCAAGTGTGTCAGGGATAACGAGGATGACACAGACTAGGATAATAGGATAGGATTCAGACATGCTGTTCATAGAGTCACTGTGAACATAACTCAATTGTATCTAACAACAAGAAGAAGAACAAATACTTTTAAAATAAATTAAAATAGTGAATGATATAATAGAAGTCAATATGACATTACATAAAAGAACATCTTAAAAGAATTTTTAATATTTATAAAATTTAATACATCACTTTATCTCATTTGAAAACATTTAATGATATTGTCTAAAGCCATGAATATGGAATTTTTTAAACATATTAATGCAACAGCCTTGTCAATACTTGTTCAAGCAAACTCTTAGGTGAAATTATCCCTTTGAAAAACTCAACTTATAAATATGTCTCTGTACAAGTGATACTATTTGTATCATTCACTTCCATTTATTTAAATAAGAAATCCTTAAATTGTGGCTAAGTTTCAAACATTTGAACCAAATAGTTATGGTAAACAGTTAAAGCACATAATTCAACAAACTTAAGACTTCTCTTACAATATAAATGATACATAAATAAATGTCAAAGGATATGTTATTTTAACAAGACAAAACAAAAATTCCAACAGATGAATTTCCTCTGTAACTGATCTAAAGAAGAAATCTATTCTTACCACATCCATGGAATTTATTTAGAAAAATGTGTATGAAAAGCAAAACCACATGCCATTTTAATGGAGGTTCTTGAACATTTCAGCCTCTTATTATTTATTTCCATTTATTCCTCTTTATTTTACAGAGTTCTTCTTTGCCCTCTGACACCTATCCTGAATTTTAAAAAATGGTTTTCAGAATAATATTTCTATAATATTTTTTCCTTTTTATCTTGTAATATTGTAATATTATCATGATTATCCTACTGTTTTCAGGGTTTTTTCTTCAAATACTTCTAACAGAGAGAGCATTTTTAACTCAAGACTCTAATTTTCATTTGTTGTTGATGTTGTCAAGTCACTTGCAACTCATAGTGACTCTACGGACAATAGCCTTGAACCTTGACCTATCCAGAGCTAGTTAATCTCATTATCTCAGACATACCTAGTTCCACTACCATAGCTACTGTGTGAATCCATCTTATCTAGGGTCTTCATTTCCTGTGCTGACTTTCCAAGCATGATATCCTTCACCAAAGACTGGTCCCTCTTGGCCATGTATGTAAAACGAAGCTTCAAAATCCTTGCGCCAAGGAGCAACCTGATTTCACCCTCTCCAGGACAGACATGTTTGCTCTTTTGGCAGTCCATGGCATAATCTATATTCTTCTCCAGCATCACAGCTCAAAGTATCAATTATTATTTTGTCATCCTTAGTCATTGTCTAGCTCTCTAATGCATAGCAAGAAACTGTGGAGACCATAGTCTGGATCAGGCACACTTTAGTCTTTAGATTGGCATCATTGTTCTTTAGCACTATGGAGAGGTCCCTAATGGCAGATTTTGTAAATGAAATTTGTCATTTGATTTCTTGACTCCTGGTACCAAGAGTGCTGATTTTGTAGCAGAGCAAGAGGGAATTGTTAACAGTCTGTCTCTTCTTTATCTACCATGGTACTGCTAATTGGCCCAATGGTGGGATCTTTGTTTTCTTTTTTTTATTTTTTTTTTTTTTGGATCTTTGTTTTCTTGATGTTGAACTACAATCTATATTGAAGACTACAATCTTTGATTTCTGCAGTGAACACTTCAGATATTTCTCTGTTTTTGCAAGCAAGGTTGTTTCAACTGCATAACATAGGTTGTTGATGAGTCTCTCTTCAATCCTGACACCACATCCCTCCTCATAAAGTCCAGCCTCCCAAATGAGAAGTTTCATACATAGATTGAAAAGGTATGGAGATTGGGTACCTCCCTGTTGCACTTCTTTCCTAATTTTGAAACACACAGTGTTTCCTTTCTGTTCTCACTACTGCTTCCTAGTGTTAGGATAGGCTTCACCTAAGCACAATCAAGTGTTCTGGGATTCCCACTCTTCTCAATGTTAACCACAATTTGCTGTGATTCACTCAGTCAAATAAATGCCTTTGCATATCCAACAAAACACAAAAAGACATTCTTCTGACAGTCTCTGCTTTCAGCCAAGATCTTTGTGACATTGATGTCCTTATTGCTGCAGCCTTTTCTTAATCCAGAGTGTATTTCTGGTTGTTCTCTGTTGATGTACTGTTCCAGTCATATTTTGGATATAATTTTCTGGAGGATCTTGCTAGAATGTCATATTAATGATATTGTCTGATAATTTCCACACTTTGTTGGATCACCTATTTTGAAATGGGAATGAATATGGATATCTTCAAGTCAGTTGATAAGATAGTTGTGCTCCAGATTTCTTTCCACAACCTGGGAAGCACATCTGGGCTGCATCTCTTGTTAAAATATATTAATTGGTATTCCATCATTTCCTGGGGCCTTTCTTTTCTGCCAGTTTCTTCAGAGGGGGTTGAATTTCCCCCTTCATCACCTTTGTCTCTTGATTAGATACTGTTTTGTGAAATTCTTCCGTGTCAGCCAATTTTTTTGGTATAGTTACTCTGTGTACTCTTTTCAGTTTTAAAAATTTTTTAATTAATTATAATGAAAGTTTACAGAGACTTTAAATTTCCATTCAATCATTGTTGCGCTTTTCTCCCTGTTCACCCCTACTCCTAATTTGTTCTTCTTTTTGAAAAATAAAAGTCTATCATTGTTATACAATCCCTCCCCCAAGTCCACTCCACAAAGCAGCCTTCATTCTGGACTACTGTCATGAAAATAATGCCTAATCATATATCCCTTTTAAGCAGTTCTCTCCCTCATATGTTTCAATGTAGTATACATCATTTATCCCATCTTTCTCTCTCTTCCCTCAACCCTGATGTCAGTCCCATTTTACAACAGTGGCACTATGCAATATTTGTCCTTTTGTGACTGAGATATTTCATTCAGCATGATGTCCTCCAAGGTCACCCATTTTGTACAATATGTCATGAGTTACTTGTTTTTCAATACAGCATAGTATTCTATTGTGTGAATATACCAGAACTTCTCTATCTATTCCTTCAATTGTTGATGGGCCCTTAGGTTGCTTCCAACTCTTTGCTATTGTTAACAATGCTGTAAAAACTTTGGTTTGCATATATCTGCTTGAGTGGAAGTTATGGGGCTTTTTTTAGGGTATATTCCCAATAATGGAATTGCTGGGTCAAATGGTATTTTTATTTTTAACTTAATGAAAAAGCGCCATAGAACCTTCCATAGTGGTTGCACCATCTTAAACTCACACCAAGATTGAATAAGGTCTCCAGTTACTCAGAAACTTCACCAGCATTTGATGTTTGCTCTTCTGTTAAACTTTTCTATTCTTACTGGGCTGAGATAGTATCACATAGTTGTTTTGATTTTCATCTGTCCTAGAGCTAAGGATTTTGGGCAATTTTTCATGTGTTTGTTGGCCATCTGAATGTCTTCTTTGGTGAAGTGTCTGTACATAACCTGTGCCCATTTTTCCTTTGGGTTATTTACCTTTATCTTGTTATGGTGCTTATAGTATTTTATAAATTCTAAAGATAAGTCCCTATCTGACATGTCATTTCTAAATATTTCTTCCCAATTTGTGGCTTCCCTTTTTATCCTGTTGGAAAAGTTTTTGGGTAGCATTAAGTATTTGATAATTCGAAGGTCCTATTCATCTATTTTATTCTCTCCTGGCTGCAGATTTTCAGAATGCTTGGAAGACTGTTTATGTTGTGGATTAGGACTTCCAGAGCTCTTTCAAGTTTCTCTTTAATGAAGTTTATAGTCCTTGGTTTCAGTCCTAGGTGATTATCCACTTTGAGTTGTTTTTTGTCTATGGAGTGAGGTGTGGATCTTGTTTGAGTTTTCTACAGATAGTTTTCCAGTTTTGCCAGCACTATTTGTTTAAAAGACTGTCGTTTCATCCACCAGATGCTCTGCCGGAGATGGAGGGACAATTTCCTCCTGTACCAGTCAGATCTGATTTGACAGTAGACGCATAAAAAAATAACGAAATTAAAAAAAGAAGAATGTCATTTCCCCACTTAACTGATTTCATCTCCTTGTCAAAAAAATCAGTTGACCATAGGTAAATGGGCCGATTTCTAGATTCTCAATTCTATTTCATTGATATATGTATCTATCATTGTACTAGTACCATGTGTCTTGACCACCACAGCAGTATAGTAGGATTTGAAATCAGGGAATGAGATGCCTCCTACCTTGTTACTCTTTTGAAAGAGTACTTTGCTTATTAGGGGTCTCTTTCCGTTCCAAGTAAAATTGGAGATTTCCATTTCCATCTCGTTGAAGAATGGCGTTGGTATTTGTATTGGGATTGCATTAAACGTGTAAATTGTCTTTGGTAGTATGGTCATTTTCACAATATTGAGTTTTCCTATCCATGAGCAAGTGCTATTCTTCCACTTTTCCAGGTCTCTTTTTGTTGCTTGTAGCAATGTTTTGTAATTTTTTTTAACAGATCTTTGTGCTTCTGGTTAGATTTACTCCCACGTATTTAATCTTGTGTTAAAAATTGTGAAAGATTTGTTTTTGGTGTTTGTGTTGTTGTTTCATTTAGCTTCAGTTCTGTATTCTCTTTGTCACTGTAGAAAAATTCAATTGATTTTTGCATGTTGATTTGTATCCTGCCACTTTATTCTAAGTAAACTATCATACCATCTGCATATAGAGATAATTTTACCTATTTGCCAAATTGGATACCTTTTATTTCCAATTCTTGTCTTATTACAATTGCTAAGACTTCCAATACACTACTGATTAGGAGAGGTTATATTGGGCATCTTTGCCTAGTTCCTGTTCTCAAAGGGAATGCCTTTAATCTCTCTTCATTGAGAATAATATTGGCTCTTGGATTTGCGTATATACTTTTTACTATGTTAAATAAATTCCCCTTTAATAATCTTATTTTATTGAGTGTTTTAATTAGGAAAGAAAGGGTCTTGGATTTTGTCAAAAGCCTTTTCTTCATCAATTGATAGGATCATGTGGTTCTTGTTCTTT
>NW_006399819.1:2348333-2373391 GCF_000299155.1 Elephantulus edwardii
CATCTTTATATCTTGTAACTCCAGCTTGAATGTGTTCCTCAGTTCTTTCAGTTTGTGAAATACCAAGAAATTTTGTTTCTTTTGATTTCCTGACTCCAGCTATTTGTTCATTTTTTTATAATACTTCGCTTTGTCTTCCTGAACTGCCTTTTGAAATCTTTTGTTCAGCTCCTTAACTTCTTCCCTTTGCTTCTGCTTGTCTGTTTTCTAATACAATATTGAGAATCCCTTCTGACAACCACCTCAGTCTTTTTTTCCCTCCTCTGTCTTTGTAATGACCTTTTTCATTCTTCATGGATGATACTCTTTATATCTCATCTTGTCTTTTTTCATTTGTATTCATGGCCTCAAACCTATTCTTGAGATGGTCTTTAAATTTAGATGGGATAAACTCAAGGTCAAATTTTGGTTCTTATGGATTTGTTTTCATTTTCTTTACCTTCAGTTTAAACTTGCATACAAGTAGATGATGGTCTCATCCACTATCAGCACTTGGCCTATTTTTCTTAGCTGAAATTGAGCTTTTCCAACAATTCTCTCCACACATGTAATTAATAGGATTCTTGTATAGTCCATCAGGTGAGTTACATGATTTTTACTTATGTACTAATAAATACCACCCTGGTTACCATTTTAAGTTTCTGGTTTTGGCTTATAGTCCAAATGCTTCAAGATATTTACACTTGGAAAATTCCACATATTCCTAAATCAGCGTGACTTAATAAAGTTGTAATTTTCCCATACAAATCAACTTGTTCAATGCACAGCCTATGCCAGAAAAAACATCTAATTATTGTTGTTGTTTTTAGGTGCCGTCGAATTGAGTAAAACTCATAACAACCCTATGACCAAAAGATATGAAACATTTTCTATCCTGTGCCATCCTCACACTTCCTGACACACAAGAGCCCATTACAGCAGTCACTCTGTCAATCCACCCAGTTGAGGGTCTTGTCCTTTACTGACCTGCCACCCTTCCCAGTATTATTTCCTTCACCAATGAATAGTCCCTTCTAGCAAGTACGTGGGGTGAAGCCTCATCATTCTTGCCTCCAAAGAGCACTCTCGCTGCACCCTCTTCAAGATATAGCTGTTTGTTCTCTTGGCCATTCACAGAATGTTCATTGTCTTTCACCAACACCACAGCTCAAAGGCACCAATTATTTTTCTGTCATTCTTATTCATTGTCCAGCTCTCAGATGTATAAAAAGTAATCAGAAAGACTATGGCCTGAATCAGATGCATCTTAGTCCTCAAACTGACATCATTGCTCCTCCATAAACTGGAGAAGCCCCTAACTGAAGATTTATCAAGTGCAGTGTGTCTCTTCATTTCCTGACCGCTGGTAGTATGGGTGTTAATTGTGGATCCAAGCAAGGTGAAACTGTTCACAGTTCAACATCCTCTCCATTCATCATGATTCTGCCTATTGCTTCAGTGGTAAGAATCTTTGTTTTCTTGACATTGAGATGCAGTGCATACCAAAGGATGCATTCCTTGATCTCCTGCAACAAGTGCTTCAAGTCCTCCACACTTTCAGCAAGAAAGGCTGTGTCATTCGTATAACGTAGGTTATTTATGAGTCACCCTCCAATCCTGATGCCACACCCTTCTTCATAGAGGATAATTTACTTCTCAGATAATTTGCTTCTCAAATAATTTGTTCAGTATACAGGTTGAATAGGTATGGATAGAGAATAAAACCCTGACACACTCCCTCTTAATTTTAAACCACACAATGATCCTCTGCTCCATTCCCACAACAAGCCTCCTAGTCCAGTTAAAGGTTCCACATGAGCACAAGTAAGTGCTCTGGGACTCCCAATTTTCTCAATGTGAACCACAGTTTATGATCCACATAGTCAAATATCTTTTCATAGTCAATAAAAAGAAAAAGATACATTCTTCTGTATTCTTTATTTTCAACCAGGATCCATTTGATATCAGCAATGATATCACTGGTGCCATGGCCTTTTTAAAATCCTTCTTGAATTTCTGCCATTTTCCTATGTAATGTTCTAGCTGCTTTTGAATGATCTTCAGTAGTATTTTGCTTGCATTTGATATTAATGATATTATTTGATAGTTCACACATTCAGTTGGATGAATTTTATTGGGAATGGAAACAAATATGGGCCTCTTCCAACCTGTCAGCCAGATAATTGTCTTCCAAATTTTCTGGCATAGACTGGTGAACATATATCCAAGGCTGCATCTATAAATTAAAATAAGTCATTTTTTATCCCTTCAATCCCTGGGGCCTTATTGTTTGCCAACACCATCAATGCATCTTCTACTCCCTCCTTTATTACCACTGACTCCTGTTCATATAGCACTTCCTGAAATTTTTCAATGACAATCAGTTATTTCTGGTACAGTGATCCTGTATATTCTCTCCATCTTCTTTTAATGCTTTTGGTGTTATTCAATATATTACCCCTAGCATCTTTCAGTATTGTGACACAAGGCTTCAATTTGCTTTTCAGTTCTCTCAGCTTGAGAAATGCAAATAATCCAAGTTATTAATATTCCACAATTCAAACCCTCTTAGATTTATAGTTGTTGTTGTTGTTGTTGATTGCCGTCGAATCAAGCATGATTCATCGTGACCCTATGAGTGAAAGACCTAATGCCTTTCCATAACTATTGTTTCTCCAAGTTCATAGAGTTTCCAGAGGCATGCAGTTTAGGAAATGGATGCCACTCCTGCTTCCAAACCTGTCTTACAACTGGGAGCTCCACCTAACATTGTCCCCATTGGGAAACCATTATGGTATTTGATACCCCAATGGCACAAAGTTCAGCATCACAGCAAACTCTGCTTACTATATACAGCACATCAACAGAGTGATGTAGAAAGTAGAAGAATGTTCTCACTTAGCAGTGATTAAGTGCCATCAAGTTGAATACCACTCATAACAACCTTTGCACAAAAGACCTGAACTCTGTTCTATAACTAACATCACTTCTGCATGTTTACAGAATTTTCAGAGGCATCTGGTTTAGGAAGTGGATGCCACTCCCTACAATCACTGCAGCAATTATTTTTATTACAATTAATATAAATTAATTAATAAACCAATTAAAAATAAACTCCATTTAAAAAATAATCAGTTATCAAGATAAGAAAATAATTTAAGGACTCAAAAGGAATTATGCTGTGTGCTCTCAGAGACAAAAGAGTTGAGATTTTATTTACAAACATAAATTATACACATTAGCAAAAAATAGAGCATTAAAAATTAATTTTATCTTAACTATATAAATACCTCAACATATGGACTTAAAACATAAGTGGTTTAATTTAGTCTTTCAAATATTTAGTGATTTCTAAACCTTTCAGGTTATAATTTTACATATCTCATTCATCTCACATACTTTGGGCAAGGATGAGTCCCTAGAGACAGATAGTGTCTTTGCAAGAGTAGCGAATCAGTAATAAAGAGGAAGAACCTTGGTAGCTATACTGACATGGTGACTGCAATAATGAGCTTAATATGAGGATGATACGATAGGAGGCAGAGCTTCATTCTCTTATACATAGAATTGCTGTGAGTTTGATCATTACGAGCTGACACAGAGCCACTTAACAGCAACATATCTGAGAACACAGAACATTTTCAGTGATAACATTTCCTTTCTATAATTAGCATGGGATAAAGAACTATTAGCTAAAATTTCAACGTTGCTATTGTTGTGTACCATCAAACAGAACTGACTCATAGCTGACTATCTAGTAAGTTTTCTCAGACAGTAAATGGCATGGGAGGAGATTGCCCATCTTACTCCTGTGGAGCAGCTGGTGGATTTGAATCACTTACCTTTTGGTTGGCAACACAATTCCTTACCACCATGCCACCAAAGCTCCATTACAGATAAGTCTTGGAGAAAGTGTGGCGCAGAGTGCTCCTTGGAGGCAAGAACAGTGAAGCTACATTTCTCATACTTTGGGCATGTTATTAGGAGATGCTATTCCTCAGAAAAGGTCATGCTTAGAAAAGTGGAAAGTCAAAGAAAGAGAAAGTGATACCCAGAAAGATGTATTGACACAGTGATGGCAGCAATGGGCTTAAAGAAATGATAGTGGCACAGGATAAGACAGGGTTCAGACTGTTGATGATTAGGTTATTATAAGCTATACTGGTCTAGGCAACACATAACAACAACACAGATAAGGGAGTATTCTGTGTGAAAATTTGTGTAGTGAACTAACATAAAAGCCAAATTAAATGAGCTAGATTTCAGAAAAGCATGTTACAGATGGTAGTAACATAAGGTTTATAAAAACAAAAATGCAGTATTTCTACAAACATGCTTGTTTCCAAAATTTTAAAATAAATAAGTTTTGTATAATGTTTCTCCACCAAAGTTTCTTTCAGCAAACAGCTTTTCCTCTTCAGGCATCTCTCAAACCCAGAATTAACTATCTGAAATGTTTACTGTGGAGTCACCAAGAACCTGTAATTGTTACAGCTTCTAGAAGAACTGTGATGTGTAACCTTTTCTGATTTTTTTTCAAAGTCCTTATTAGTCCTTTACCAGTTTTGTTGTTCTCTTAACAGCTCATTTGGTGGGAGAGAAGGATGTTGTTCAATAGTATCACAGCTGGCTTTCTCTAGTTGGTAACTACCTGCATATTATACTGGATTACACTTTTATTGCAAGTACAACAAATAGCCTTGAGCCACTCTGCTGTTCCAAAGATTTTAAAAGTTCTCCCTCATCAAGTATTGACTTTCTGCAACTTTTGCCACCAGGTGCAAATTGTATTTCAATGGCATGCTGATCTCCAGGAGAGGTTTGTTTATGCAGTCATCCTCCAGGGACATTGGATGTACAAGGCTTTCTGTTCGAGAGGAGCTGATGCTTTGTAGAATTTTATGGAGTCTTGCAAGTCAATGGTTGGCTCTAGGGACTCGCAAAAAATCACGCAGTGTTCCTGCATTCATCTGAAAAGCAAAACTAAGATTATACCAAAATCAATGGGGACCTGGAGGTGTACAAGTAGAAAAGAAGTCTTCAAGACCAGGATTATGAAAGATAATTAACAAGACTTTCTTTCCAAGATCCTGTCATTATTATCTGAGTCTTAGTAATAGAAGTGGGAATTTTAGGTTTTGTTTGTTTTTCTGTTGTTGTTATTATTCTGTGTTGTGCATATGAAAGTTTGGAGGTTTGAATATCCAGAGATGCACTTTAGAAGAAAAAAAAATAAACTGTCAATCTACTTCAAAAAAAATCAGTTATTGAAAACCCTATGGAGCCCATTTCTATCTGACACATGAGATAGCCATAAGTTAGAATCAACTTGGTTACAAGAAATATTTTTCCCAGACTTTTATCTGCCTTTATATTTTGTGGTTACAAAGTTTCAAATACAAACTGTTTTCAAAAGTGTTTATTTCTATTGTCTTGAACTTTAACAAAACAATTTCTATTCTCTATGAGTAGTGTTAAACAAGAAACAAAACTAAATAACCTACATTGAAGGCACTTTGAAACACAATATAGCATAGCAAGTAGTAATGATTTTACACTTTGCAAATTTTAAACTCAAACTCTTTTAAAAAGGTTTAAAGAACTAAACCACCACATGTCAAAAAGAATACATTTCTAGAGAAGTGTACATAAATTTGGAGAACAATTTTATTCTAAACTCTTATTTTTTTCTCCACGTTTTAAAATCATTGAAAAGTAAAATAAAAATGAAAGCTGTTGTTGTTATGTGCCATCAAGTCACCAGCATCTCAAAGCAACCCTATGTACAATAGCTCTGAAGCCTGCCTTGTCCTGAGCCAGTCTCACTGACTCTAACACACCTAACCCCATTGCTCTAGTTACTGTCTCTTGTCCAGGTTCTTCCACTTAGCAAAAATAAACTTTAATCGTATCCATTAAACTTATGTTTTTGAGCATCTACTCTTTGCCAGTTACTCTTCCAGACATCATTAAAGTGAGTAAGATAGTACCTGCCTTTGACTATGGTGGAATATATGTGATTACTCAATTTTAAGGGGGTGTTTACCGAAAAGAAATCTTGGGATGTCCATGGTCAAAACGGAATTGTAGGGAAAGTTACCTCGCTAATGTGCTGCCTAAATAAGAATCAACATAATAAAGAATGTTGGCCTTTGTAAGAATGATAGATTGTAAGAAGATCTGATTAAAAGCAGGTAGACCAGAAAGAAGACTTTAGTAGTATTTATGGTGAGAGTGAAAGAATGAGTTGGTGGCTCAGGTTATTTTTGTGTTGTTTGGGGTTTTCTAGTTTGCTCCAACTTATAGTAGCCTTATGTACAACAGAACAAAACCTTGCCTGATCCTAATAATCTGCTCTCCTCATTGTTGTTTCAGTCACCACATCAAACCATCTCACTGAAGGAAATCTTCTTCTTTGCCTATCCTCAGTTTTTCCAAGCATTATATTCTTTTCCTAGTCGAGGTTTCTCCTTACAACATACCCAGAATATGTGTGATGAAGTCTCACGATCTTCACCTCTAGGGAATACTGAGGCTGTTACTTTCCCCAAGACAGATTTGTCCTTTAGACAGTCTATAATATGTTCTTTGCCAACATGACAAATCAAAGGCATGATGTCTTCTTTGGTGTTCTTCATTCATTTTTCAACTTTGACATGCATATGAATCAAATTAAAGTATCATGAGTTAGGCCAGGCACATCTTAGACTTAAAAGTGACATGGGAATGAGGGACATATGTAAGTGAAAGTACATTTCATGGAATCATTGTTTCTATTTTTCATATATTCCTATCTTCCTCAATTTAGCAGTTACAAACATATCTTAATCTACTTGCTCTTTCATATGTTGTTGTTGTTGTTAAGTGCTTTTGAGTCACTTAAGACTCATAGAAACACAATGTACAGGAGTCCTAAACCCTGCTCTATCCTTTGCCAGCCTCATTGTCTCTGACACACCTAGCCTCATTACCCCAGTTATTGAATCAATACATCTCATCAAGGGTCCTCTTCTCATGCTATCCTTCCACCCTCCCAAACAGGACTGGTCCCTCTTTGCAACATGCTCAAAGTATGTCAGATGAAGCTTCAGAATCCTTGCCTCCAAGGAGCAGCCTTGGTTTCACCTTCTCCAGGATAAACCTGTTTGCTCTCCTAGCAGTCCATGGTATATTCAACACACTTTTCCAGTATCACAGTTCAAGGGAAACAATTACCTTTCTATCATCCCTAGTCACTATCCAGCTCTCTGATGCATAGCATGCAATTGGAAAGACCACGGCCTGGATCAGGCACTCCTTAGTCTCCAGCCTGATGTCGTTGCACTTCAGTACTCTGGAGAGGTCCCTGACAACTGACTTTCCCATCAAAATATGTCTTTTAATTTCCTGGCTGCTCATGCCAAGAGTTTTGACTGTGGAACCAAGCAAACTAAAGCTGTGAACAATCTCAATCTCTTCACCATCCATTTTGATGCTGCCAATTGGTCCAGTGGTGAGAATCTTTGTCTTCTTGATATTGAGCTTTAATCCATATTGAATGCTGCAATTCTTGACCCTCTGCAGCAAGCGCTTCAGATCCTCCTCAGTTACAGGAAGCAGGGTTGTGTCATCTGCATAACACAGACTATTGATGAATCTTCCACCAATCCTGATGCCACACTTCTCCTCATGGAGCCCAGTCCCCCAGATAATCTGTTCTGCATATAAGTTGAAAAGGTATGGATATAGGACACATCCCTGGCATACATCTTTCCAAGTTTTGAACCATGCAGTGTTTCCTTGCTCTGTTCTGAAGACTGCCTGCCTCCTGGTCCAAGTATAGGTTTCACATTAGCACAGTCAAGTGTTCTGGGATTCTCATTCTTCTCAGAGTCAACCATAGTTTGTTATGATCCACACAGTCAAATGCCTTTACATAATCATTGAAACACAGATGGACATTCCTCTGGTATTCCCTGTTTTCAGCTAAGATCCATCTAACGTTAGCTACAGTATCCCTAGTACCACGACACCTTCTAAACCCAGTCTGCACATCTGGCAGTTCTCTGTTGATGTGCTGTTCCAGTCATTTTTGGATAATCTTCAGTAGAATCTTGCTTTTATGTGATATCAGTGATACTGTTCTATAATTTCCACGCTCTGTTGGATCACCTTTCTTTGGAATAGGAACAAATATAGATCTCTTCCAGTCAATTTGCCAAGTGGTTGCCCTCCAAATTTCTTGGCACAATTTGATGAGTGCATCCAAGGAAGCATCTATTAGTTGAAATACGTCAATATGTATACCATCTATTCCTGTGGTCTTATTTCTTGCCAATTCCTTCTTATTTCTTGCTAATTCCTTCAAAGCAGCTTTTAATTGGGTGCTATTTCCCAGACACCCAATTACTGAACCAAGTGAGTATTCAACAAAAGAAAAAAGAAAAGAGCTTACATTCCAATGACTTTATAAAGACCTCTACTTGGGTTGGGGTTTCTATCCCACTCTAATCCTATTTCCATAATATAATAAATATATAATCACAAAATAAACAATCAATAGCTAGGAAAGAAATTTTCAATAAACCTCTGATATCACAGATATTTTTGCTTAAAATCTTCCTTAAACTACAGTGTTTTTCATGTAAACACTAAGAAAATTTTATCCTAACCCAAGCATCAAAATCTGATTTCTTTTATTAAAGACTGCCAAGAGAAATAATAATTGAAACATTATTTGTAATAGCCTCTTTCTTGGCTCTAAATCTCATAAATTTTGTATTATTAGCATTGACCATTAATTTGTACGGCATCAATTGAATTTCTAGCAGCTTGGCAATAGAATTAAAGCACCCCAAGGCAGAACTTATAAATAGACAATTATGTACCCTTCATATACATAATTGATGTTCTGTATGTGATAACAAAATATTATATTATCGACATGGAACTAGCATACTTCATTCTGAATCATTGTTTCTGATTAATAAAAGCTTGCTTTACCTTTCTGTTGCCTGTATTCTATAATCTTTAACATACATTATCACTATCAATATAAAATAAAGCAAATGTGATAAAACACAGTGCTTGGAAATTTAAAATTAATAGACACCATTCCCGATTGTCATCAAGACAATTCCAACTCATAATGACCCTGTTAGGCTGACCACTTAGAACTGCCACATAGGGTTTTAAAGACACTAATCTTTACAGAAGCAGATTGCCTCATCTTTCTCTTAAGGAGTAGCTAGGTTTGTGAACTGTCAAGCTTTCATTTAGCAGGCAAATATTAACCACATCACCAATGTTCCTTAAAGACACTTTTCTCTACTATAATATAGCCTACTTACCGCCAGAAGAAATAAAGAAGCAGGAGTGAACAGGGATTATAAGTCTTTCACCTTCTTTATAATTTTGTAAAATGTAAATCCATTTCTCCAGCAGCATTTTTCTATGAAAAAGGTAAGAATTTTTATTTCAGTGCAGTAGTAAAAAAATCTTAATGAAAATGGAAGTTTCAAAAAGTCTGACTTACCTGGGGCAATTCAATCAAAGAAACAAAAACCTTTAATTTACACCTACTGTTTCTTCCTGGTGGCCTAGTGGTAAGAAAGTGTGCTACAATCCCAAAGGCACATGGTTCAAATCTCCCAGCTGCTCTGTGGAAGAAGGATGGGCACTCTCCTTCTTTGAAATTTATTGCCTCTGAAAACCTGCTGGAGGGTTCTAACAACAACATTTCTTTCTTTCAAAGGGCCATTATATTTGGAAAGATTAAAGGTCTGAGGAAGACCCTCAATGAGTTAGATTGACACAGTGATTACAACAGTGAGCTCAAGTGTGTCAGAAATGATGAGAATGGTGCATAATAGGACAGAGTTCATTCCGATCTGTTGTTCACAGGGTTGCTATGAGTTGTACTTAACTCGATGGCATCTAACAACAATTTTTGGATTACTTTAGTGGCCTAGTGGTAAGAAACTGCACTGCCATCCCAAAGCACACAGTTCAAACCCATCAGCTGAAAAATGGTCAGTCACCTCCAGTGCAATATTCTGCCCAATGGAGAGTCATCTACAGCGATATAATAGCAAACAAAATTCCTTGCATGGAGCTATGTGACCTAATGATAAGGATCTGAGCTGTCAACCAAAGGCACATAGTTTGAAACTACCAGCTGCTCCTCAGGAGAAAGATGAACAGACTCTTACTGTGGGATTTAAAGCTAGAAAGATGGGCAAGTTCCTCTTGTGTGAGTTAAAGCTATTGAAAATATGCTGGAAGGTGAACTATGAGTCGGTTCCAGTTGTGCACATAACAACAGTAACAATATTCCTTGGACATTTCTTTAGGTAATGATCATTCTTCTAACTTCATGGATGGACCTCACATTGTCAGATGACCGACATATATGTGTGTATGTATATATGTCAGTTTCTGTTGGGTTAAGCCATCATCAATACTGACGTATCACTGACTCTCCAGCTGGTTATCAGTGGCTATAAATTGCATGGGAGGAGATTTTCCATCTCTCTCCGGTGGAGGAGCTAGTGGATTCAAACCACCCATCTTTGGGTTGGTAGCACAGCTCTCCTATAAGTCAGTAAAAGGGGATAATACATACTTGAGAGAAATATTTTGCATATGATCACCAGGGATCATTGAGGAAATATTAGAGTGCATTGGCTAATTATTAAAACATTAAATATCAAGGTGGTTGTTGTTGTTATGTGCCATAGAGTCATTTGAGACCCATAGTGATCCTATGTACAAGAACTGTTCTATGTACAAACACTGTTCTATCCCGTGCCAACCTCACTGTCTCAAACACATTTATTCCCACCACTCCACTCACAGAATTGATCCATCTCATTGAGTGTCTTCCTCTCCTGTGCCATCCCTCCACTTTCCCAAACATGATGTCCCTCTCCAAGGACCAGTCCCTCCTTGCAACATGTCCAGAGTATGTCAGATGAAGCTTCAGAATCCTTGACTCCAGGGAACATTCTGGCTTCTCCCTCTCCAGGACGAACCTGTTTGTTCTCCTGGCAGTCCATGGTATATTCAACACTCTTCTCCAGCACCACAACTCAAAGGCATCAATTTACTGTACAACTCTCCAATGCATAGCATGTAATTGCAAAGACTATAGCTTGGATCAGGTCTCCAGCCTGATGTCATTGCACTTCAGTACTCTTGAGAGGTCCCTCACAGTTGACTTTCCCAATGCAATTCACCTCCTGATTTCCTGGCTGCTGTTACCAAGAGTGTTGACTGTGGAGCGGAGCAAACTAAAACTGTTATCTATTTCAATCTCTTCACCATCCATACTGATTCTGCCAATTGGTCCAGTGGTGAGAATCTCTGTTTTCTTGATATTGAGCTTCAATCCATATTGAAGACTGCAGTCCTTGACCTTCTGCAGCAAGCGCTTCAAGTCCTCCTCAGTTTCAGCAAGCAGGGCTGTGTCATCTTGCATAACGCAGGTTGTTGATGACTCTTCCACCAATCCTGATGCCACATTCCTCCTTGTATAGCCCAGCGTCTTGGATGATCTGTTCTGCATACAGATTGAAAAGGTATGGAAACAGAATACATCCTTGATGGACCCCTTTCTTGATTTTGAACTATCCACTGTCTCCCCGCTCTGTTCTGACAACTGCTTCTTGGTCCAAGTATAGGTTTTGCATTAGCACGACCAAATGTTCTGGGATTCCCATTCTTCTCAGAGTCAGCCACAGCTTGTTGTGATCCACACAGTCAAAAGCCTTTGCAGAGTTATTGAAGTACAGATAGACATTCTTCTGGTATTCTTTGCTTTCTGCCAAGATCCATCTTACATTAACTGTAGTATCCCTCACCACGACCTCTTCTAAATCCAGCCTGCACATCTGGCAGTTCTCTGTTGACATATTGTTCCAAATGGTTTTGGATAATTTTCAGCAGAATCTTGCTTGCATGTGATATCAACGATACTGTTCGATAATTTCCACTCTGTTGGGTCACCTTCTTTGGAATGGGAACAAATATCGATCTCTTCCAGTCAGTTGGCCAGCTGGCTGTCCTCCAGATTTCTTGGCACAACTTAGTGAGCATATCCAGGGCAGTGTGTGTTTGTTGAAATAAATTAATTGGTATGCAGTCAACTCCTGGAGCCTTTTTTTTTTGCCAATTCCTTCATAGCAACTTGAACTTCCTCCTTCATCACCGTAGATTCTTGCTCATATGTTATTTCATGAAATTCCTCTGTGTCAGCCAATTCCTTCTGATACGGTGACTCTGTGTACTCCTTCCATCTTCTTTTTATACATCCTGGATCATTCAACATTCTACCCAAACTATTAATTGAATAAAACCACAAATGCCAAGGTCCAGACTAAGCATAGTATTGAACTCCTTTTTTTTTAAGGTTAAAAAGAAAGGCAGTGTATTTAAAGCATTGTGGGGATAAGAAAAACTGGATGAAAAGGGTATCAAAGGGACTGAAAGATTCTAATTTGAATAAGAATCTGTTGTCAATGAGAGAAAAAAGTTAGATTTAAAAATTGCCACATGCCATCCAACAGAAAATTTTGTTTCTTCTTGCCTTCATAATAGGTCCAAAATCTAACCACTTCTTGCAACTCTTGCCACTACAATCCTGGTTCAACCCACAATATCTTTTCACCTGGAATTTTATAGTAGTATCATAAATTATACTCCTGCCTTCTCTCATTCTGGTACTGTTCTCAATATATCAGTTAGTGATCATCTTAAAATAGAACCATCTGTATGACCCATGGACTGCCTTTAGGTAAATTAGAAAAATATATTCATTCTGGGTAGATGCATTTGAAAAGTGTGCCTCATCTGGGCAGAAGAACTAGAAAAATTATCCCCTTTGGGGTTTCTATCCCTTTTATCTCCTCAGCCAATGTCTGTACAGCCTCAGAAGGTGACCTCCAGGCAATCCCTATACCCTCTCCTTTATACACCCTCTTTCTTTATATTTCTCTACAGAACTTGGGTTCTAAAATACTACTTGAATACTGTTTTTATTTTCTTTTCCTTTTTATCCCCAGCCTCAGTAGAATGTCAGTTTCATAAGGGCAGATATTTTGATTACTTTGTTTATTGCTTAAGCTTCAGTTCCAAGAACAGCCCTGACACATACTAGATTCTCAAGAAATACTAGTGGAACAAATGAATGAATATCCCTGCAGTGGTTGAAGCACTCTTGATGCTGCTTAGGAACCCTAGTGACACCATGGCACGTAATTGCTAACCAAAAACCAGCAGTTAGTACTTAACTGCAACTAACATATCAGCATTGCACACCTGCCAGCTACATGGAAAAATTATGTCTGCATCCATAAAGAGTATAGCTTTGTACTCTCTCTTGGGCAGTTCTAATCTATTTTATCCAGTCATTATGAATCAAAATCACCTCCATAGCAATGAGTTTGGTTTGTCACAGCAATGGGTTTGTTTCATTTGGGGATATGAATGTTATATTGCTGATAACCAAGAAATAGCAGTGAAATTTGAACAGTGTGAAAATTGGACAATGAATAGGGAAGACCGAAGAAGAAGGAATGTTTTTGTTTTGTGGTGCTGGCAATGAATATTGAATATCCCACGGAATGCCAAAAGAATAAACAAATCTGTCTTAAAGGAAATGTAGCCAACATGTATCTTAGAGGCAGGGATGGTGAGATTTCATCCCACATCTCATATTTATACTGACATTATTAGAATTTCCTAGCATCTATCTACCAACATATTATTAGGATGGTCTAGCCCTTGGAGCAGTGGTGCCTAGTGGCAAGAAGCTGTACTGCAACCCCAAAAGCATGTAGTTCAAATCCACCAGTTGCTCCTTAAGAGAAGGATGGGCAATCTTCTCCCATGTGATTAACTGTTTCTAAAAACCCACCAGCAGGTCATTTCCAACTCAACAATACACAACAACAGGCCCTGGAGGAGGATGTCATAGATGGAAAACTAGAGTTGTCAGCAAAGAAAAGGATTACCCACAACAAGATAAAGTGACACCATAAACTCAACAAAGGACCTAAGCAGTGGAAAAGAGTGGAGAGTGTGAAGAGAGCCTAGGATCTGGTAGTTTTTATTCTTTGTACATAAGAGATAGCTGTCAACTTCATGACATCTAACAATAAAAACATTCAAGAAAGACTCTTAAAGCAATGTGCAGAAGGAAGGAAATAATTTAGGAAGCATTTGGAGAAATGCAAGTGATGGCCTATTAGATTAGGTTGTCAGAAGTAGAAATAAAGAGAAGTCATTGGTTATGAAACCTATCTAGATTTAAAAGCCAGTAGTATTTTCAAATGGTGTGTACATGAGAAACAAGAAAAAAGGAAGTGATGGGGGAAAAGATGCTTTTCATAGTATCCCAAGAGTTTAAGCAAAGTGTTCAGAATGGGTGATTGTAAAGCACAGATATTTTCTTGTGGAGTCTAGAAGCCAACTTCAGAGTGATGCCAGTCACGCTCTCTATCCTTACAAGGGAAAAGCTTTCCTTGTCGCTTCCAGCTATGACAGAAAGAGGTGTTTCTTGGAGTTCTGTGGCTTTGAGGTATATCTTTACCTGATATTTTTCCTCTGTGTGGTTGTTTCTTTGTCTGTCTCTTCCTTTTGTAAAATATCACTCAGGAAGAATAAAAAGTAGGACCTCACACTCTTATGGACTACTAGGTAGGGAGGTGTGCTGCCAACTGAGAGGCAGAGAGCTGGAAACTACAAACTGCCTCATAGGAATAGGATAGGAAAATGAGAGCCTTGATCTGAAAAGTAGATATTGATAGAACCCAACATAATAATCTTCTTTGTGTTTTATGACCTCTGTAACCTTGTGAGAATTTCAGCTGTGAGTTGGTTCCCACTCGATGGCAATTAGTTGAGTTTACACTAAAACAACCTCATTGAACTTAAAAAAAATCCCACTTGCAAACAAGTTCAGATTCACAGGTACAGGGGTTAGGACTTCAGTATATTTTAGAAGGACAGTTTAATCCAAAACAATTCTTTAGGGCTTCTTTTGAGTAACAGCTGTGGAGATATATTTTACTGAAATAAGAAACATAAAAAGAGATCAGAGTGCAGTAGATGACATTCATTTTCATTGGTTTGGAACCAACTCATAGTTGATCCTTTAGTAGGTTTTCCTAAGCTATAAATTGCACAGAAGGAGATTACTCATTTTCTTCTGGGGAGCTATTGTTGGATTCTAACAATCAGAGCCTTTGGGTGAGAATTATAAATCCCTATGGCGTGACAGTGGATGTAATGGGTAGAAACTAGGGTAGATTTTTTCCCCCATCTTTCTTATCTTTCTCCTTCTTTGATTAATCAAATATTTAAATTAAATGTTTCCTTTAAGATTCTTTTTCCCGCACCCATTTAAATTAGTGTTCAGAAAAATCTTCTCCCATCGGAAATAATCATATATATTTTTAGTTGTTTTAAGGTTCCATGCTTTTAATATTTAAATTGTTATGACATTTGGGATATATTTGAACGTAGAACATCAAATGCTAATTTAATTTTTCCTGAAAATTTAACCAATTATCTCTGAAGCATTTTCTCACTTACTAATAACTTCTTTTCCCATAGATCTTAAAGCCTCTTTTTATCAAATACCAATTTTTCATATATGTTTGAATTTTTCTAGGATTCAGTTTTATTCTGTTACTGTAACTTCCCTGTCTAAACATTTTTATTAAGGTAGCAAGAGCTGTATCATTTTTAATTTTATAATTGAATTTGCAATTTTTAATTACTTATTCTCCTGGATAAACACTCTTTGCACTCCTGTCAAGTTTCTGTGAGGGTTTTTTGTTGTGTTCCCCCCCCCCTTACTATTCTAGTGTCTACGTCCTTTTAAGTGTCTTTTTCCTCTCTCAACTTTTCCCTATGGTTCAAATGTACAAGGCAACTTAGGAATCATTATCTTTTTTTACCTTGCACTAGAAATTCAGTATATTTTTCTTCTTCCTGAGGCACCTCATATTCTTCTTTCCTGATTTAAGTTATAGGCCTTTGGTAGCCCCACTATTAGTATCTTTCAAGTAGTATGATCGTCTGTTTTTGATACTCATCTCACCGTATAATATTCTATGTTTTTCATTGTTGTCCTTCAGTAAACTGTCTTCTTCGTGCTTTTGCCTCCAGAATATCTCACATTTTAAGTAGTTTGAAAAGTGTGAATAAGTATGTTTTGTGAATTAATGAGTAAATTTATAATTATTGCCATTTTGATTTCCACCAATCTTTACTTTCCAGACTAAGACTCTTAGAGTTCTTTTTAAGAGGTTTTATCTGACACATTATGATTCTGGCAAAGTCAATTTATAACTTTTTCTCAAGTGTACTCTACTAATTATTAAAATGTCAAAACTGAAAATGCAACCCCAAATATCATTTAACAACAACAACAAAAAAAAGTAAAATAAATCTTTCTTTACTTGGAGGTGCCATTACACTTTTCTTGAGCATGGCTAAGAAGCTGTCTTAAATTTTTAAAATCTTGTTGTACTATTGCTTCCTATGAAGTTGGCTCGACATTTCCCTGTCTGAGGGTGCTTCACTGAATTGTTCTTTATTCCAAAGAAGTAGCCTTTCTTATTTATACTTATCTCAAAACAAAATTTTGCATATGTGTACTATAAAATTCACATTATTTATTCTAAACTATATATATTAAAGCAGTCTTCAAAACACAGCAAAGAAACACTGCATGGTTCAAAAATCAATGTATCAGGGATGTGCCCTGTCTCCATACTTTTTCAATCTATGTGCAGAAAAGGTCATTCCAGAGACTGGGCTTTATGAGGAGGAATGTGGCATCAGGATTGGAGGAAGAATCATCAATGACCTACTTATGCAGATGACACAATCTTGCTTGCTGAAACTGAGGAGGACCTGAAGCACTTGCTGCAGAAGGTCAAAGACTGTACTCTTCAATATGTATTGAAGATCAGCATCAAGAGGACAAAGATTCTCACCACTGAGACAGTTGGCAGCATCTCATAGATGAAGACAGCATTGAGGCTGTTAACAATTACAACTTGCTCAGCTCCACATTCAACACTACTGGGACCAGTAGTCCGGAAATCAAAAGACAAACTGCACTGGAAAAATCTGCTGCCAGGAACCTTTCCAGAGTACTGAGAAGCAGCAATGTCAGTTTAGAGACTAAGGTGCTTCAGATCCAGGCCATGATCTTCACTATTGCTTTCTATACATCAAAGAACGGGACAATGACTAAGGATCACAGAAGAAAAATTCATGCCTTTGAGTTGTGGTGCTGAAGAAGACCCTTGAACATACCATAGGCCACCAAAAAAAAACAAATAAGTCTGTCCTGGAGAGGGTACAACCAAGTTTCTCCTTGGAGCTAGGATTTTGAAGCTCCGTGTCACATATTTTGGACACGAGGCTAGGAATAACCAGTTCTTAGAGAAAGACATCATGCTTGGAATGGTGAAGGGACAGCGCAGGAGAGGAAGACACCAATGAGAAGGAATGGTACAGAAACTGGGGCAATGGGGATCAACATGTCAAAGTCAGTGAGATTGACTCAAGACAGGGCAGAATTCAAGCTATTGTACATAGGGTTGCTATTTGTCTCAGGTGACTTGGTGGTACATAATAACTACAACAACAACAATGTAGAGATAATTCTAAGTTTTATTTTACTCATCAAATATAATAATAGTTAGACCAATTGTATCTGGGCATTTGCTAAGTATGATTTCTTTCTATTTCTTGACTTATGATTGATAGGATGGCCTTTCAGTATCTCACAGTCTGTGACAAGATACTGGAGGCCTTGACATCTGATTGATCTTTCACCCAAACTATATTTTTCCATAGGATTTGTAAGCTTCATGAGAAACTGTTCTAAAAGCTTTTCTGAAATCTATGACATCCTTTTCATCTATCACTTAGTAATCCTATTAAAACCCTTTTTAGACTAGACTTAATGGAAAGTGAGTACAACAAATCCTAGATATAAGTGATATCTTTGATATATTTTATCACTGTATAAATTGTTGTTGGAAAGCACTCGGGCACTCTTTCTACCAGACATTCTTAGCTAGGTCCTCTCCAGTTTGTCAACTTGATGCACAACACGGCTTCATTCAAAACAACAAAATGGTAGCAGTATTTTTCTGTAACCCACATTATCCAGAAAGAAATTACACCTAAATGTCAGAACCTTAGGAACAGTTTAGTTTGCTATTCTTGGGGCCAGGGAAATTGCTGCACTGACTATTTAGGCTTCAGCTCATTAAACTCACATTGACAGAGTTAGCTCCTCTTCTTATGGATTTAAGTTTTTCTCCCAAAAGCAGAAATGTTGAGGTTTCCATTCCTAAATCTGTGAATGTGAAGGGCATAAGGTTTTTTAAGATATCATGAGAAATATTAGTGTAGATTACTCAAGTGGTTGTTGTGGTTGTTTATCAAGTTAAAAATGGCCCATAACTGATCCTCTAGTAGGTTTTCGGAGGCAGTGAATCACATAAGAGGAGATTGCTCATCCTTCCACAGGGAAGCTAGTGGATTCAAACCAAGTGTCATTGCATTGGCAGCACAATTCCTTACCACTACACTAGCAGTAATATGACAATGACTCTTTTAAGTGGGATCTTTATAAAAGAGGAAATATATGCAGAGACAAAAGAAAGATTGATTGATTGATTGATTGATTGATTGATTTTTAGAGTTGCTATGTGTCACTGCAGCTACAAAAGGACTACCTGTAGTTAGGGAACTCTGGTGTCCTACCGGGCAAAGAGATGCACTTCCAATCCCAAAGCAAGCAATTCTGATTAACAAGCTGCTCTTCAGGAGAAAAACAGGCAGTCTCCTCCAGTCTGACTTACAGACTATAAAATTTGACTGGAAAGGAGCTCTTGTGGCCTAGTGACAAGACACTGCACTGCAATCCCAGAGGTACACGGTTCAAATCCATCAGATGCTCTGCTGGAGAATGAGGGGGCAAGCTCTTCCTGTACCAGTCAGATCTGATTTGATGGTACACGTAAAAATAATACAATAAAAACAAATTTTAAAAAAATCAACTGTAAAGTCAACTATGTCTTGGTTCCGACTCGATGGTACATAACAACAAAAGCTGGGAGAACGCTTAAAAATGCAGATTCCCCTGTAAAAAGCTTAAATAATAAAAAGGGAGGAAAATAATGAGACCAACACCCTAAACTTGGACTCTTAGCTTCTAAAAATGTGAGACAACAAATTAATCTGTTTTTAGTGTTGTGTTATAGAAAAAGTAAAATAAACAAGCAAACAAACAAAAACCTGCTGTCATACAGTCCTTTCTGACTCAGGGAGATCCCATGTAGAACTGCTCCCTAAGGTTTTGTTGGGTGTGTTCTTTATGGAAGGAGATGTGATGACTTTCCAGTGATGTTCTGCTCTGACACTCAAGAGGTGAGTTGTTTGAACTCATCCAGTGCCTCCACAGGACAAAGGCCTGGTGATCAGCTTCCAACAGGTTCTAGTTTAGAAAATCCAGTGAGGTGGTTCTACTTCATAACGTGAAGTTTCTATGAATCAAAATTAACTAGATAGCTCCTAACAACAACGTCTTTATGGAAACAGACTAGTATGTAGGTATTTCTCTTAAGGCACGGCTGAGTGGGACTGACCATAAAATAATAGGCTGGTTAAAAAATAAAAAAAAACAAATTCTTTGCACCACCTCAAATCCATTGCTGCTATCCAATATAAAAATATGATTTAAAAAAATTGAGAGGAAAAAAAATCATTAAATCTCCAATAGACACAATAAAAGTGAAGACAAAACGGTCATCTATTGTTGTTGTTGTTGTTGTGTACCATCAAGTCAAAACTGATGCATAGTTGACCCTCCAGTGGGTTTTCAGAGTCATTAAAGAACAAAGGAGGATACTGCCCAACTTTTTTCCATGGTACAACTGGTTGATTCGAGCTGTGTACCTGTGTGATGGAAGCACAGTTCTCTATCACTAAGTCACTAGACTTGAAAAAGTCCATCTTAGAGGGAGTAATCAACTGTGAGAAAGCGACTACCTTTCTAATGAGTGTTATTCCACAAGGAATTGTGTGCGTTGGTCATGTGTGACTGGAATTTACAAGGTTGACAATATTTTCCTATATAGGAGAATAGAAAGGGCATCCCAATAAGAAATAATATTGGATCATTTTTTAATTTTATTGGCCAGTCCCTAACATCTTTGTTTCAGCTGTGTTGATGCAGTTCTATATTTATAGTTTGTGAGAGAGAGCACTGAGAGATAGTGGATCTGTGACCATGTTTTCTTTTATTTTACCATAAAAACCCTCAGGGGCTGTGTGTTTGTCAGTGCAAGCTGTCAGCCAATTAGAGTTTACTGCTGGGGAAGAAGCTAAGAAAGTTAATCCTGCTCCTTCAAGGCATAGTTAGAAAGGAAATATGAATCTTAAGTAGTGCATGTTACTTCATCAATTGAGAACCAAGAGAGACTAGTTAGGCAGGAAGAGAAGGGGATAGTTTTAATGGGCTCATTTAAACTAAGACCACAGCATATCCAAAACAAGTAATTTCTTTCCCTTGGACTAGAATTTGGTTAGGGGACATATTAATGAATTAGTACTTAAATTCTGAGCCTTCTTCTTCCACGTTGTTTTAAAGGTAAGAAGTGATATAATTGAAAGACAATTATAACAGCAAACATGGGTTCCATATCTTTTTCCAGTGCTAATGACCTTATCTTTTCTTATCCTGTTTTCTTGTCCTTTCTAGTCTTCTGAGTCCCCCTTTATAAAAGAAAGAGCAATAATGGCTGCCATTACTTCCTTAAAGAGGTATTGGCATAGCTTTTGAGAAATGAAATCTCCATGTGAAGGTTAATAATGCATTTAACTTATCCCCATTCTATTTAATATTTTTCCCTTCTGGGTCATATAGTCTTTAAATCCATGGGGGGCGGGGAATAAAAAGAAGCCACAAGCCATTAAAAATCACTCATTCATGTCATATCAGGTACTAACCTGTGGAATTACTGCTATAGCATTATCCAGGAATATTCAGATAAAACACCTATATTCAGGTCTTATTTCCAGTTAACTTTCTAATTTAGTTGCTATATTGTAGGAACAACAACATAGAGTTGGGACGGTGAATCTAAATTAAAATAAAGTAGCAAATTACTCCCGGGTGATTTCACTTCTCTGATTTAAACATAGATGATCTCAGTCAACTATGTTACATTAAATATAAGAACATTAGTCTGTTGTCAGGGACCTCTCCAGAGTGCTGAGGAACAATGACTTCAGTCTAGAAACTAAGGTGAATCTGATACTAGCCATGGTCTTCACAGTTATGTGCTATGAATCAGAAAGCTGGACAATGACTAAGGATGACAGAAGAAGAATTGATACTTTGAGTTGTGGCGCAGAAAAAGAGTCTTGAACATACTGTGGACTGCCAAGAAAATAGGTCTGTCTTGAAGAGAAAGGAAGCAAGTTTCTCCTTGAAGGCTAGGGTTGAAGCTCTGTCTCACATACTTTGTTCATATGGTCAGGAGGGACCAATCCTCCTGAAAGGACATCATTCTTGGAAGGGTGGAGGGACAGAACGTGAGGGGAAGACCTCAGGCGAGATGGATTGATACAGTAACTAGGGCAATGTGGTAGGTGTGTAGGAGTCAGTGAGACTGGCTCAGGATAGGGCGTTCTTCAGAGCTGTTGTACATAGGGTCCCTATGGGTGAAGTGTGACTCAGTGGCACATATGACAACAACAAGAAGTCTTGATTGGAAGAACTATGTCAATTCCACCTAGCCAATTGAGAGCAAAAAGCCCCATCAGATAGGAGGATGCTATTTGAGTGCAAAAATAATATGGATAATGCTAGAGATTAAGGAAATGACAAGAAAACTCCTTTCAGGAAGAGTATTATAGAGGCATAGATTAAATCTTTTTCTTGGTGAATTTATGAACAAGGAGAGGAAAAGATTAAAACCACTGAGAGAAGGGGATGGGAACTACTGGAGATCTCTAAATTATCTACTCTAGAAACTAATAATAGTTCTTTGCTACGAAGAACAATTGCCAAGTCTATAAAGCTGGGCATTACTACCAGTGATTTCCCTTCTCCTAATTAACACGAACAGAGCTCAGGTGTTTATCCAAATAATTAGAAAACTGAAGTTTGCAGAGGTCTGATATAATCTCTCTCTCACTGAGTAGCAAGGATTTTAAACAATCAAAGTAGTCCTTTTTCGTAACTGCCTGAGTTCCTTGAGGTTGCTATAACAATATTATCACCAATTTTTTTCCAGATGAAGGGACTGAGATTTTCAGGGTGCCAGCTCTAGCAAATACTTTATCTCTCTTGTTGACTCCAGGGAAAAGTCTTTGTCTCTTTTCAGCTTCTATTCCTTGATTCCTTGGAGATATTCATGTGGTGCATTTGTTTCCTTCCATCTGTGTTAGTTTCTCTCTGCCTAATTATCTCTTTTTAAAAGTGATTGGCTTAAGATACACATTACACCATTAACTCCTCTTTCACAAAGTAAAGTAAGCCTATTACAAAAAGGAATTGTATCCACAGTGTAAGGGAAAGGATATTTTATATCCTGTACCGATGGGGCACAGCTTCATCCATAATACTAATAAACAATATTCATCCTCTGGAACAAGGAATAAGTCCAAAGGAGGGGAAAATGCTAAAATGAATATAGAAGTCAGCACATAGAAGGTAGAGGTGAGCAACATTTCAAAGTTCATGATGAATTTTTGTTTAAATACCTGATAGTTGAAATTAATTTTAAATAATAAGAAAGCCACACATTCACATTTAATAAAGCTGAATTTAAAATTAAAGAGATATATTGCATTGTATCACCAATTTCTTTTAAATTATGTATATATTCCACATTTTCCCCCCATGCCAATACAAATAAACAGGGGAAAAGAGTTTGTGACTTTTCCCCTTAGATTAAAGACAGCATGTGTGATTTGGTTACCAAGACACTTGTTTCTGATAGGCAGTTTTTTGTAACAGAATTTTAATAGAAGATTGAAGGGTGAGAAAAGGCTGATGGCTCTCATCTACTTCTCTCCTGTCTGCACAGCTCTATTTGTGCATTTCTCTACAATTTGTGTATTATCAACAAGACCTTAGCTACCGCAAATAATATTCTTGGTTGAGGGTAGAACTGTAACAATATACTATGATAGAACCATTAAGTCAGAGCATCCGCTCAGCAATTACTGTGACACTGATTTTTTAAAAAAATAACAGTTACATAAGAGAAACCTTGGATAGTAGATCATCAGCAATATATGACACTAATCCACATATAATCATAATGAATACTGAATCTCGAAGAAACATACATAAACAAAATGCACATGCCTCAATAAGCCAGTATGGAATAAACTAATTCTATATGGCTATTTTAGTTAGAATGGTAAAAATTTACTGAGGTTTACTATTATTCTTCCAAGTTTATTCCATCATTTGTTTTTATGTTTTATTAAGTAGCATGGGAAAAGCTATAAATAAAATGTTATTTATAGTAAATCTGTTGTGTGTAGTTTCAATAAACTAGTCTGAAGTTTGTCAGGCAGGGCCCCAAACTCAGTGAAATTAGATGATTTACAGAGATCTTCAAACATAAACTAGAAGTAGTATATAAAAAGTCTGTGGTCAATAGCCATATTAATCATAAAAGTGTTGACTTGCTGCAAGTATTAAATAAATTTAACTTTTATCGGGTGTCTTACACAGTAATATTCTTCAGGAATAAAACACTCTCTTTTGCCTTAGCTTCAACTTAAGCCAAGAAATATGGCAAAAACCGGCACAAACTCAAATGCTGATGAAAATCAAACTACTTAATGAGCATATAAGTAAAAGTTTCTTTGTTTTTTTTTTTTGTTTTTGTTTTTGTTTGTTATCTTTAACATACATCCAAAGGAGACACGGCTTCTGCATTTGAACGATCACTGTCTTGGAGAATTGTGAACACTGCATTTCACTTTCATAGAAAAGACAGTTACTTTAAGGAAGTCTAGGTAGGTCCCCGCCCCCGCCCCGAGAAAATTATAAGCAAGATTTCTGAGCGATCTTTCAACATTTGTACATGAACATAAGTAAAGGTTAAGTTCAAGACTTCTAGCAATCAATGCATTGACAGTGAACTTCTACTGTGATGGTTAAGGTTGTATGCCAGTGTGGCCATAATTCTCTGCTATGGTATTTATGTATCGGTGTGATGTGGCAGTTAAGTAGTGATGTAGTTATCCCCACAAAATGGTCTAATATGATCAAGCTTATCTGATATAATAGGATTTGGGGATGATAAAATACTTTTAATCTTATCACAGCCCTAATCCGTTTATAAGACTGGTGAAACTCATCAGTTTCTGTTCAATCTGGAGCTTGCATCCAGATCATCATCTTTGATTCTTTGGACTCAACTCACAGTTTTGCCATAGTGTCTGCTACTCTGAATATAATAGCCTTCCAAAATTTGCACCCTGTCTTCTCCTTTGTTCAACTTGGTTTTGTCAACCTCTGTATTTACTTGGATCTCTGCCTTTCTTTACTAAGGAAAAGCCCCTCATAACAACATGCTCAAAGTAGATGAGACAAAGCTTCATTATTTTTGCCTCTAAGGAGTATTCTGGTTGTATCTGTTTATTTTGGCAGTCCATAAGGTATTTAATACTCTTTTTCATCATCATAACTCAGAAGCCTCAATTTTCATTCTGTCCTCCTTATTAATTGTCCAGCTCTCAGATGCAGAGGAAATTACTAAAAAGATCATTGTCTGATTTAGGCACACCTTAGTCTTTAAACTTGCATCGTTGCTCCTCCATACTTTGGAGAGGTCTCTGACAGCAGGCTTTGCCAATGCAATACATCTTTTAATTTTTTGGCTGATAGTATTGAGAATGTTGATTGTGGGTCCAAGTAAGATGTAGTTGTTGACAATTTCCTTCTCCATATCTCATGATACTGCTTATCAACCTGGTAGTGAGGATTTTTTTGTTTTTTTTCCCTATAATTATATTTTATTAATTTTCATAAACATTTA
>NW_006399819.1:2375361-2395467 GCF_000299155.1 Elephantulus edwardii
ATTATGCTGAGTGAAATATCCCAGTCACAAAAGGACAAATATTACATGATGCCACTGTTGTAGAATGGGACTGTCCTTGGGGTTGGGGAGAGACTGAGTAGGATGGGTTCAATAATGTATACTGCACTGAAACAGAGGAGGGAGAGAACCGTTTAAAAGATTTTTGTCTTCTTGATTTAAGTTAATTGAGATTTAATTGTCTTTTATCTACACAGATATCTCACGTCCTTCTCACTTTCACCAAGCAAAATTGTATCATCTGCATAATGCATGTTGCTGGTGAATCTTCCTCTAGTCCTAATACCATATTCTTGTTCATAAAGTCCAGATTCTCAGATTATTTGCTTAGCATAGACAATGAGTAGATCTGAAAAAGATACAGCCCTGATGCACACCTTTCTTGATTTTAAAACATGCAGTGTTCCCTTGCTCTGTTCAAACAACTTCTTGATCTCAGCATAGTTTCAATGTTAATAGAATTAAGTGTTTTTGGATTAGCAAGATTCTCAATATCAGCCGTAATTTATTATAACCACATAAACACATGCCTTTGCATAGTCAATTAAACACCAATAGACAGTTTTCTGGTATTCTTTCAACTAAGATCACGTAACATCAGAAATAATATCCCTGGTGCCACAGCCTCTTCTAAATCCAGCTTAAATTCTGGAAGTTCTCTGTTAATATATTACTCTTCCATCTTTTAAAATGAGCTTCAGAAATATTTTGCTTACATGTGATATTACTGATGTTGTTCAATAGTTTCAGTATTCTGTTGGATTATCTTTCTTGGGGATGGGAACAAATATAAGTCACTTCCAGTCAGTTGGTCAAGTAGGTGTCTTCCAAATTTCCTGGCACAGACTGGTTAACAATAGGGCAACCTCTGTTAGTTTAAAAATGATAGTTTTTATCTCAATTCCTGGGACTTTTTTTTTCTTCACTGCCTTTAGTGCTCCTTGAACATCTTTCTTCATTACCATTAGCTCTCGATCATATGTTACTTTCTGAAATGGTTCCATGTCAGTCAATTCTTCTTGGTACAATGATTTGATACCTTCTCTCTGTCTTCTTTTGATGCTTCTTGGGTCACTCAAGATCTGTCCCATAGCATCTTTCAGTATTACAGTCAGAGACTTGAATTGGTTTTTCATCTCTTTACACTTAAGAAATTAAAAAATTCTTCCATTACATGTATACTTTTCCTTTCTTCCTCTCCTTCTTGCCTGCCTACTTGGAGTCTTCCTCTCCTGAGCTGGCCCTCTACTCTCCAAGCATGATGTCCTTCTTCAAGGACTGGTCTGTCCTGTGCATGTGCCCAGATTGTGTGAGATGGATCTACAAAATGCTCGTCTCCAAGGAACAGCCTAGTTTCACCTTCTCCAGAACAGATATGTTTTTATTCTTGGCAGTCCATGGCATGTTCAATAACCTCCTCCAGCACCACAATGCAAAGACATCAATTCTTCTACCATCCTTATTTATTGTCCATCTCTTATGCATAGCAGATAATTACAAAGTCTATGGCTTGGATCAGGCACTCATTTGTCTCTAGACTAATTTTCATTGCTTCTCAGTACTCTGGAGAGGTCCCTGAGAGCAGATTTTCCCAGTACAATTCATCTTTTGGTTTCCCGGCTGCTGGTACCAAGAGTGTTGATTGCGGAGCCAAGCAAGTTGAAACTATTAGCAATCTCAGTCGTCTTTTCTCAGTCTATCACGATGCAGCCAATTGTCTCAGTGATGAAAATTTGTGTTTCCTTGATGTTGAAAGCTGCAGTGCTTGATCTTCTACAACAAATGCCTCAGGTCCTCCTCAGTTTCAACAAGCAAGATTGTGTAATCTGCATAACATAGTTGTTGATGAGTCTTCCTCCAATCCTGATGCCACATTCCTCCTCATAAAGACCAGCCACCCAAATGATATGTTCTGCAAATACATTAAAGAGAATGGGGACCCTATGCTTTCCTGACATACACCTTTTCTGATTTTAGACTATATACTGCCTCTAAAAACCTCTCTAGCATTTCGAATACACCAGTGCCTCTGCAGAAGAAAGAGTGTTGCTATCTTCCTGTGTCATTTAAACCTCTGAAACTCAATGCAAGGTCAGATGCTATGAGTTGGTTCTGACTTAATGAGTGAGTGAGTGTGATACATTATCTTCTATTTGCTAGATTATTTTTATTCATCTTAGCTGCCTCTCATTTCCGATGAAATAGACATGGTAGTGATGACAAAAAATATATAAACTGAAATATACAAACTTTGGGTACCAGCAACCAAGAAATTAAAAGATAGGGTCACTAGGACTCTCAGGCATTTCAACAGCACATAACAACAACATACAAACCAAAATAATTCATAAGTTCAGTTATAGAAAAGCAGACATCAAATGTGAGGATCATATTTATAGAGTATTTAAACATTACCTAGTGCATGTGGAATGTAATTAGAAAAAAAAAAGGAGACAGAATTTTATCAAATTGACCTAAAGTGTGACAAACTCTCTGAACTTGTCTGTAAGTTTTGCATTTTTAAATTTTTTTTTTTAAGTCTACTTAATTCAGCTACTACTCCTGGCAATCTTACGAAGAACGTATATGAACATTGCCTTATACTGCACCATCTTCATAATTTCATGGCCATTCTGGTAGTCACTGTATCAATCCTTCTCTTTGAGGATCCTCTTTCCTTTTACTCACCTTTCCCAGTGTGAAGTTTCTCTCAGAGGACTAGTTCCTTCTGACAATATGCTGAAAATGAGATGAAGTTTCATCAGCCTTCACTCTAAGTAGCACTTTGGTCATACTTCCTTTGAGACCGAATACTTTAGTCTTTTGACAGTTCATGGTATAGTCAATATGTCCTCTTTGCCAAGACCACAACTCAGGTAGTTCTGCCAACCATAAAGCACATGTTTCAAAACTATCAGTTGCTCCATGGGAGACTTGGGGCAATCTCTTAACATGTGAGTTTTGAAAGTCTTTGAAAGCCTGCTGGAGGGTCAACTATGAGTTTGTTCTAACTCAGACGTACACAACAATAAGCTTTAAAAATAGAGATGATAATATTTGTGTTGTTTAGCTCAGAAGGTGGTAGTAACACAAGCAGAGAACAAAACCATTTTTACATAAATGAAAACAAAAATCTAACTCACTATCATTAGTTGGTTCTGAATCCTAGTGATCTCTGTTGGATTTCTGAGGCTATTGTCTTTACGGGAAGAGAGTGGAGAAACTGGTGAGTTCATTTTAACAAACCTTTCTGTTTGTAGCCCAATATATTGCATAACACACTATCAAATATTCAAAGTGCTTTGAATAGAGGAGAACACTTTTTAAATGCTTCTCCTTTATTTCTCCTAAAAGTAGAAAGTGACAGCAGGCAAAAAAAGCCATGGCCACTATTTAAAAAAAAATCACTATCATCAAGGTGATTCCAATTCCTAGTGGCCCACCATCAGGGAATCACTGGTGCACTTGAGCAACAAATGAAAATATTTTTAGAGAGGAGCCTGATACACCAGAGGTTATGCCACCGGGGCTTCAAGGTAAAAAACAAACAAACAAACAAACAAAAAAACCAAAAAAACCAAATCAGGTTAAGGTGGAGAAATGAAGTCCTTTGGTCACATTCATTACATTATCATCATTGCATCTCTTCAAGAAATATTAAAATCAACCCACTTGACCTGACTCTATGACAAAAATACATATTTGTGGGAGAGATCACAATACATTGAAATCCCACACAAGGACATGGCTTAGTCTTCTTTCTCTTTTGCCTTTATAGAACTACAAAGGAGGATCCCAGGGCAGTTTACCTCTATTTTTGCAGCTAAAATATTGACCTTCACTCTAAATTTCTGTAATGGGTGCCAGCTAGAATAACAACAGCAGTCTATTTATACAGAGAGAAGAGGGAGAATGTGTCTGTAGTAAAGATAGAAACATGATAAGGTAAATGTTTCCAAGCAAAAGGTTATCAGCTGGAATACACCAGGTGTTCCGTGAAATAAAGATGGGCAGTCCCCTTCCTGTAAAGACTTACAGCCTCCAAAATGGTAAGAGTCAGAACTGACTTAGTGGCAGCGGGTTGTGCTTTTATTTGTTGCTATTATTTTGATTTGGTGTAGGTTTTCTAACAAGAATAGATTAAGTTAAAACAAGCAAGGTAGAAAAAGAGAAGACTCAAGATGATGATGTCAGGAAGAGAGATGGGACCAATAAAGCTGGCTGAGAAGTGGTCAGCGAGGTGGGAGGAAACCCAGGAAAGTGGGTGTTTTAGAGTTCAAAATTTTCCTAATCAAATAATGAAGCTTTATACTTATTATTGAAAAATACCAACACTTTGTGATATTAAAGGGAAATAGTTGTGAAAGTTTTGTAAAATTTCAAAGCTTTTGATCCTTTGCTGTGCTGGTGAAACAACATGACCTGATCTTTGTAAAAGGTTGACAGTGTACATGCTACAAAAATCAAGGAAAGACTTTAGAATCAGAGGACTATACAATAAATTGTATTTTTTTACTCACATTGTTCAATGTGGAGTACACCTCATTTGAGAATGGAAGTATGGTGTGAGATGCTGATATTTCGCCTGTTTCATGATTATAGTAGCAATGATTTAAGAACAATCATAATGTGTTGTTTCAATCCATATAAATCCTAATAAAGGTACGTCAAATGTTTTGAAAGTAAGTCCAGTTTTATTTTTTAGCAGCAGGATGTCTCTAAATGTCTTCTAGTGACTCTATGAAAGTGGCAAGTGGGATTAAACAAATTTATACAGAAAAATTTGGAACAGTCAAAGATGAAGCTAAGAAGTATTGATTTGAGATCCTTGTATAGCTTTGAGATCAAATGGAAACCAGATGGTCAAAGAATTTAATTTTTTTTTCTTTACAATCTGATTGTAGTTAGGGGAATAGAGTTTGTGTAAAGCCAGTGCCCCAGCCATCCTTTTGCTAGTATATAGATCCCGGAGGACTCGTTACGCATGGAACAGTAAGGAAAAATGTGCAGGATTGTTCACAATGGGACATTTTTTTTCAGAAGAAGAGGTTTGGCACTGTCTTGATGTCCTTCCATAGTGAAACAAGTAAAATACTGTAAGAAAAGTATGCCACTATTTTAAAAAGCAACTCACATTTCCTCAAAAAGTTAAACATAGAAACTCTGTATGACCCAGCTATTTCACTCGTAAGAATACAGCCCAAGGAAATTAGAACTGAGACGCAAATGAAGGTCTGTTCACCAGTGTACAGGGCAGCATTATTTACCACCCTTAAAATATGGAAACAACCCAAATGTCCAACCATAACAAAAAGGATTGAGAATTTGTGGTACATTCACACAATGGAATACTATGCAACACTCAGGAGCAACGATTTTGAAAAACACTACATAATTTAGGAAGATTGAAAAACATTATGCAAAATGAACTAACTCAGTCTTATATGGACAAATACTGCATAAGAGCATTGCTGTAAAAATAGAAGGATAACTAGTTAAAACGTGTGTATGGGAACACAAGGGGTCGGAGTACAGGAGTAAGGATTGGTAGGGGAGAAACTACAGGATTGCACCATTGGTGGGTGGAGGGAGCCAATGAAGAAAATAGGAAGTATCTGGTGAGGATCTGAAAAGACAGAGTAATGATGGGTAAGGTCTAATAGTAATTAATTTTACAAAACATAATGTGTGGGGATGATTTTATGAAGCACAATGTAGATGAAGAATACTGTGAAATTAAATGAATATGGGCTTTGTAAGCAAATTAATATAAAATAAAAAATAATTACTTAACTATACAAATAAAAAATACATAGAATATAAAGGTAATATGGAGTGAAAATATAAGAGGAAGAAGTTTATAACATACTAACACTAACTTACTGCTGTGGAGTCCAAATCTATTCACAGCTGACTAACCGGTCGGTTTTCAGAGGCTGTTACTCATGAGGTAAGATAGTGCCCATCTAAGTCCCCATCCAAGTGCCACACAGCTACTAGGGATTCAAATCTGCAGACAGGAGTCATCTTTGTATCAGCATCCCAGTTTTCTATGGACAACCCAATCAGAGCTCCCTTACAGCACAATAGTCTCAATATTTTAAAACATTCAAATATTACTAACTACTTTGTAAGGATTGCTGTAAGTTAGAATCAATTCACCAACAGTGGATATTTTAGTTATTAAAAATGCACTTACATTTATGCCCAGTCATTCTGATTGTTGTAGATTTGGGACCAACTCATAGCTGACCCTCCATTGGATTTCTGAAGCAGTAAATTGTACAGGAGCATATTGCTCCTTTTTTGTGGAGTGTACTCGCTGATGGTTTAGAACTGCAAGAGAGGCAAGAAGTTTGGGTTAATAGTCCAATGCTATAGGAAATATGCTACCAGCTTCCTACACTCATGTTAAAAGACTGATGTGAAAAACATTGGAATAGGTGTTTGGGGAAGGGGGCAAGATTAAAGTGAAAATAAGTAATAGAAAATTATATAAACTAAAATGGGGAGCTCTGGTGGCTTAGCATAGGAGAAGGGCGGGCAAACAAGGAGTAAGGAATTGTGCTGCCAGCCAAAAGACCTATGATTAAAATCCACCAGCACCTCCACAGGAGAAAGGTGAACACTCTGTTCCCATACAATTCACTAACTCTGAAAACCCACTGCAGGGGCAGCTAGGATTTGGTTCTGACTCTACTATACAGAAAAACAACAAAATGAAATTCTGTTTGAACTTGCACATGAATAATTGATATTCTGTTCCACAGTCAGCATCTGGCCTAGTTTTAACTGCTGATTTTGAGTTTCTTCAGATTCTTTCCTTAGATGTAGTCAATCTGATTCCTATGTAGTCCAATAGGTAAGAACTGTGTGGATAATAGCCATTTTTGGTTACTTGGGTTTTTTTTTAAAAGGCATTTGCAGTGAATAAATCACTGATTGTATAGAATTCAATCTCCAGCCTCCTTTCTGTTACAAAGTCCATAGTTTCTGACTACCTGTCCTTTGATTTTGTTTTCAACTTTTGTATTCCAGTCACCAGTTATTATCACTGCATCTTGATTACATGTTTGGTCAATTTCCAACTACAAATGTTGGTAGAATTTCTCAATGTGCACATTTTTTGTTTTAGTTATTGAAATGTATATTTGAACAATTGTATGAACAGATCTTTCTTGTATGCATATAGTGAGTATTCTATCACCACAGCATTTTACTTCAGTATAGTTCATGAATTTTTTTTTTTTTACTGTGAATGCAATACCATTATTCCTCAATTTTTCCCTGTCAGGCAAAAGTGAACTATATTACTCGACCTCATCCCGTGGTGGTTGTTGTTGTGTATCGTCAGTCAGAAATGACCCATAGCTGAAGGTTTGCAGAGACATGAAATCACACAGGAGGAGATTGCTCATCTTTCTCTGGCAGATCAGTGAGTTGATTTGAACCACATGCCTTCAGGTTAGCACCTCAGCTCCTTACCACTAGGCTACAAGAGCTCCCTCACTAAATGCTGGGGTACTTACAAATTATTGCCTATGCAAAGGCATTTGACTGTATGAATCATAACAAATTCCGGCTAACTTGTAGATGAATGGGAATTGCAGAACACTTAATTGTGTTCTTATGAAACCTATAACTTATACATACAGAACAAGGGAATACTGCATGGCTTAAAATTTAAAAAAAATATGTGGCAGAGCTACATCCATTCTTCATACTCATTCAATCTCTATGCTGAGAAAGTAACTCTAGAAGTTGGACTTTATAAAGAGGAATGTGGCATCAGAACAATTACGGCAACAACCTATATTATGCAGATGGCACAACCTTGCTTGCTAAAAGTAAAGATTACTTGAGACACTTCTAAAGACAATCAGAGACTATAGTCTTAAAAATGGATAAAATCTCAACAATAAGAAGGAAAAAAAAATCCTCATCACTGCACTAGTAGGTAACATGGTAAATGGAAAGATTACTGACATTTTCAACAATTTCATGTAGCTTGAATCCAGAGTCAATTCCCTGGGTACCAGCAGTCAAAAAATCAGAAGCCATGTTGCACTGGGAAAAATCTACTATCAAGGAACTCTCCAAAGTGCCAACGAGCAATGATGTCAGCCTAATGACTAAATGCACCTGATCTAAACAGTGGTCTTTCAAGTGATTGTTATGTATCTGACAATTGTTGTTGTTATGTGCCGTTGAGTTGCTTGCGACTCATAGCAACCCTATAAACAACAGTCCTAAACTCCACTCTGTCCTGTGCCAATCGCACTGTCTCCAATACACCCATCCCAATTGCCCCAGTCACTGAATCAATCTGCCTCATAGAGGGCCTTCCCCTCCTGCGCTGTCCCTCCACCCTACCAAGCATGATGTCCCTCTCCAAGGACTGGTCCCTCCTTACAACATGTCCAAAATATGTTAGACGGAGACTCAGAATCCTTGCCTCCACGGAGCTGTCTGGTTTGACCCTTTCCAGGATGAATCTGTTTGTTTTCCTAGCAGTCCATGTTATTCTCAATACTCTTCTCCAGCACCACAGCTCAAAGGCTTCAATTCTCCTTCTATGGATGTTGAAGGGAGTGGGTAGAAGTGGATGGGTATCCTGGCGGATGGGGGAGCAGGGAAATAAGTGAGTAAAGACATGTGTGCCAAGGGCAGGGACAACACTGATACGAATGGTTAACTCCACAATAAGGGGTATATCTTTCACTCTTCTGTAAAACGCTGGTCTGTCTGATACTTCTCTAAATCTGAGCATTCAGATTAAGACAGACTAGGAAAAAGGATTGGCTATCCACTTCTGAAATAGCAGGCCTCCAAAAACCCTATGTAAAAGCCTATCTGACGATTAGATGATGAATAATGATGGCAGAAGACAAATTGATATCTTTGAGCTGCGGTGCTGGAGAAAAGTAGTGAATATCTCAGGGACTGACAAATGAACAAACAAGTATGTCTTGGAGAAAGTGCAACCAGTGTACTCCTTAGAAGCGCAGACGACAAAGCTTCATCTACCATATTTTGGGCATGCTGTTAGGATAAGCCAGTGGTTGGAAACGGACATCATATTTGGAAGGCAGGAGGGTCAGTGAAAGAGAAGAAGACTACACCGGATGGATTGACACAGTAATTCTAACAATGGGCTTGAGTACATCAGAAATGAGAGTGGAACAGGACATGACAGATTTTAGATACTATGGCACATAACAACAAAATTAAAACTATTTTGGTTTGAATTGTACCCCGGCACCAAAATAAGTTTCAAACCTAATGCCTGTAACAATGGCTATAGCCTTATTTTGCGTGGTCAGGTTCCAATTCATAGATCTCCTCCTTTGGGAGACAGTCTTTCTCTCTCTGAGGTGATGGTGGATTGAAACATCAGAGCTTCACAGTATTTGGATTATCAGTACAACTCACTATATATTATACCTCCAGAACTCTCTATTATCTCTTTAAGGAATAGAAAATTTTTTAAATTATTTTTAATAAAGCAGTGTTAAATATATCTTAAATTGATGTATTTTGAGATATTTGGGAGCTCTGGTGGACTATTATAGAGGATGGTGGTTGTGTTGCTATCCCAAAGAAAGTGCCTCTTTGAGGGATTGAATCCACCAGCCACTCTGTGGGAGAAAGATGGGCATGTGCAGTGCAATTTGCAGCCTCTGAAAACCCACTGCAAGGTCAATTATGACGCAGTTATGATGTCATGGCATTGAGTGAGTGAAATTAAGAAATCAGGCAGGCAAAACAAAAAGAAGGTTAATTTCACATGATAACTAAGGAACAAAAGAGTAGAAGCTGGAAAGAGACAAAGACTTGCCTCTAACAGTGAGAAAAATCCTTGCTCAAAAGCCAGCATGCTGAATTTGGACTTCCAGTCTCTGAAAGTGAGAAAGTAAATTTCTGTTTGTTAAGGCCTCCCACCTGTGAATTTTCTCATATAGCAGCTTTAGATTACTAAGACAGAATTTTTTTAAAGAAGGACTTTAATTGACAGGAATCTGTGAAATGAGGAATAAAAGTGAGTTCTTTTTCTGCATCTACAGATAGTAAATATTAAAAAATTTAAAAAACACTTTTGCTTTTCGAAATCCTTTTAGAAGAAATCACATACAAATCCCACTGAGTGAAATAACCAGCTGTAACAACATGCGGCATCAAGGTAATAGCAAAAGGTAGAGTGTTTTTTTCCCTGACATTTCAATCAGACACTAGATGTTTAGACTAGAGCTTGTTTCTGGTTAAGGAACAGACTGAAGGAGTAAGCAAGTGTTAACAATTATTCAGTGACCTTCAATTTAGAGAAAGTAAGTCATACCCACACATTAGCCATCTTGAGTTGTGAATGGTAAAAGAAAAATGGGATATCCAAACCACACCACATACAACAGAAAGTGAAGATAAATATGCCTCTTCCCTTTTTCTCTCCCTGTCAGCTCTCACGGTGCCTACAGATGTTTTCCTTCTGACTCTCATCTTTGCTTCCCTCTGTGACCCCTCTCCTCATACTGATTTGTTTTTAACTTTCCTTGACTCTCAGCCTCGGCCTCCTGACTTCCTTGTAACTAACACCATATCCCTGTTGGCATGGCATCCACTTTAAGATTATTGCTTTGCACTGGCATCTGAGAACTTCCTCCTCTCCTGACCCTGACAGTAACTATTCAATGCTGTATATACGGGCAAGAGGGGAAGGGTAGAGGCTCCTACACAGAGATATCTGTGTCAGCATCCATTTTCTCAGAATAACTTAGAATATTTTTCTCTATACAATGCTGGCTATTAGAATGGGCCTAATGTTGCTTTTTAATGAAAGCCATCTTGACATTTAGAGAAAATCGCATTCATATTTATAGAAGACCTTCTTGTGCGAGATCTCAATGTTTGTGCCAAAGTTTCCAAAAAGTCATAGGCTAAGGAGAAGATAAAAACCGACATAGTTTGGTATTAAGGGCAACAGGATGACAGGGCTTCTTTCACAATTTAGCACTGAGTGCCCTCCTTATATGACCAAAGGCTAAATTTTCTTCAGATTGAGTATCTGTTTCCTGTTCTGATAATTAGCACCTGCTCCAAATTTGGATGAGAATGCCACGTGTAGGGCCAGCATATGGTGTCCCATGCCAAAGTGAGCTTAGAAGGCTCCATATGTGATCAGAAATGGGGAAACTTCCTGGCTGAGGTTTTCATTAGGCAAATGAAAGCTTTAGGGTTTCATTTCACTTCAAAGACAAGATCCTTCGAGCAGTACATCCTGTTGAGCTGGTAGTGATGATATTATATTAATAGCCATGAGGTATCAGAGCTGAAGAGCAGAATACAAGATCCAAATCACAGACACAATATGTGAGTAGCTGAGCAGAACTAGTGGTTTAAGAGATGATTAAAATTTTTCTGAAGTCGTCTGAAAGTTTCCCTCAAAATCTATTTACCTCATTGAGATAAGATAAACCCTGAAAATATTTCAAAAACCAGAGGCTAACTCAGCCAAGTGGTGAAACAGGAGTTCAAGTTAAATCAATTGTTAGGAGCAGCTAGTCTAAAATAATTCTCTGACTTTCCTTTTCCTTTGCTTACCTTACCTAACTACAGAGCTCTAGTGGTGTAACATATCATATTCTGTGCTGCTCAACAGGTCAATGGTTCAAATTCACCAGCTTCTTGAAAGGAAAATGATAAGTAGTCCTCTAGGAAAGATATACAGATAAACCTATATCTATCTATCTATCTATCTATCTATCTATCTATCTATCTATCCATCCATCCATCCATCTATATCTGTATGTCTATATCCATATCTTTATATCTAATCTATCTATATCTATATCTGAAGTCTGATGAAGAGTCACTATGACTTGGATTCTACTCTATGGCAATGGGTTTGGTTTGCAGAGGGTTATCTCACCTAACTAGTACTCTCTCTGTCATTCTAGTCAATTGAAGTAACATTGCACATAAATTAGTTACTTTTTGCCAGATATTTTGTTGGATATATGCTATGATTTGCCATGTGATATTTTTGCTTTTAAATCCTTTCTCCTATTCCTGTACTCTGTTATGAAGTAACATTCCCAAGCTGGTTTTCCTCTGAATCAGAAAGATTTGACCAATTGAGCTATTACTTTCCTTTTTACTTGCAGAGACATCTAAACCTACTTTTTGTTCCAGGTTATGTGAACCAACTACTCTCTCCGCTTTTGCTGGCCTGATTCTTCCTGGTACAAGTTAATGCCACACAATCCACCACTTTGTAGTCAATTCTAACTCATGACAACTTTCTGTCAAGTTGCTGAGGCTGTAGACCTTATAAGAAATGTCCTTTCTTAACTCTGTCCTGAAGAGTGGCTAGTGTATTCAAAGTACCAACCTTTCAGTTAATAGCCCAAAGTGTAATGCATTCTTCCACTAAGACCTTATATTTCTATGAAGCTTCATTTTACTTTTATTCTTTCTGGAATTAGGGCAACCTCTTAGAGTTACTGTTAGATTGCCTTATCCACTGTCATTAAGTTTATTACAATTTTTGTTTTTGTTATGTGTTGTTGAGTTGTCTACGACTCATAGTGACCCTCTGCTCCATAGCTCTAAACTCTGCCCTGTTCTGAGCCAGTCTCACTGTCTCCTACACACCTAACCCTATTATCCCAGTCACTGTGTCATCCCATCTAATCCAGGGTCTTCCTGTCTTTCACAGTCCCTACTTCCTACCAATGATAATTTATTTCTTCAAGGACTGGTCCCTCCTGGCAATATGGCTGAAGCATGTGTGGTGGAGAGTCAAAATCCTTGACTCTAAGGAGAAACTTGATTTCATCCTCTCCAGGATAAATCTGTCTGGTCTCTTAGCCATCCATGGAAAGGTCAGCAGTTTTCTTGGAGTGTTCCTTGGAGACAAGGATGGTGAAACTTTATCTCACATATGTTGGGCATATTATGACGAATCAGTCCTTGAAAAAAAGACATGATCTTTGGAAAGTTAAAGGGTTAGTGAAAGAAAGGACAACCCTCAATGAGATGAATTGACACAATGACTTTAATAATGTTGTTGTTATGTGCCATCGAGTCACTTGTGACTCATAGCGACCCTATGTACAACAGCCATAAACTCTGCTGTATCCTGTGCCAATTTCACTGTCTCTGATACACCCATCCCAATTACCCCAGTCACTGGATCAATCCATAGAGCGTCTTCCTCTCCTGCGCTGTCCCCCCACCTTCCCAAATGATATCCCTCTCCAAGGACTCCTTACAAAATGTCAACATATATCAGACAAAACCTCAGAATCCTTGCCTCCAAGGAGCAGCCTGGTTTAACCCTTTCCAAGATGAACCTGTTCATTTTCTTAGCGTGCATGGTACATTCAATATTCTCCTCCAGCATCACAGCTCAAAAGCATCAATTCTTCTTTTATCCTCCCTGGTCATTGTCCAAATCTCTGATGCAATAACAAGTGATTGCAAAGACCATGGCCTGTATCAGGCGCACCTTAGTCTCCAGAGAAACACCATTGATTAGCTCAAGTCTATCAGAGATGACACAGGATAGAGAACTGTTCAGATCCATTGTTTATGGGTTCACTATAAGTTATAATTGACTCAATGGCCCCTAACAACAATAGCATAGGACAAAGCAGTATAGTCCATAGGAAAACTGTAAAATAGAGCAAGATTAGAGGAAGACTCATCAACAATATGCAGCATGCAGTAGACACAAGTTTGCTTGCAGAAAGTGAAGATGATTTGAAGCACTTTCTAAAGAAGACAAAAGCTACAAAATAGACTCTATTTCAAAATCAAGAAAGCAACAATCCTCATAACTGAACCAATAAGTATCATCATGATAAATGAATAAAAGGGAATATTGCATATACTGTAAACTGCCAAACAAAATTCTTCTTAGGAGAAGTGACACTAAATTACTTCTGAGGGAGGATGGTGAGCCTTTTATCAGAAGAGGGCAGTTGCTGGAGAAGGACATCACGCTTGAAAAAGTGGAAGGTCAGTGAAAGAATAAAGATCCTAAAAGAGATAAACTGGCCCAGTGACTGGAACAATGAATGAGCTTAAGCAGAGACTGTTGAGATGGTGCAGGATTGATGGGGTTTTATTCAGTTTTATTAAGGGTTGCTGTAAATTGGAGCTAACATGCAATGCCTCATAATATAAAATTGGAAATACATTAAGAAATTTCTTTAATTCTTCAAGTTTTTAAATACATGTTAAAATCCCCAAGTATATGTCTGAAGTACATCTCCCTATGTTAAAAACAAGCATACATTTATTTTTAATAAAGAACTATTGTTGTTGTTGTTATGTGCAATTGAGTCATCTGTGGCTCATAGAGACTATATGTTCATTAGTTCTGAACCCTGCCCTATCCTGAGCCAATATCATCTCTCTGACAGACGTAATCCCATTTCTCCAGTCACTGAGTCAATCCATCTCATCCTGGGTTTTCCTCTCCTGCGTTGTCCCTCCAACCTCCTAAGCATGATGACCCTCTCCAAGGACTGGTCCCTACTGGCCACCATATGCAAAGCATGTAATAGGGAGCTTCAAAACCCTTGCCTCCAGGGAGCAGTCTGGTTTCACCCACTCTAGGATAGAATTTTCTGTTCTCCTGGTAGCTTACGGTATGTTCAGCACTATTCTTCAGGACCACCACTCAAAGTCTTTGATCCTTCTTCTATCATCCTTAGTTATCATCCAGCTTTCTGATGAATAAGTAATTTAGAAGATCATGGTCTGTATCAGATGCATCTTAGTCTCCAGACTGACAACATTGCTCTTCACTACTCTAGAGAAGTCCCTGACAGCAGACTTTCCCAATTCAATTAGTCTTTTGATTTCCTAACTGCTGGTGCCAAGAGTGTTGATTGTGGGACCAAGCAAGCTGAAGTTATCACCGATCTTAAGCTCTTCTCCATTTATCATTATACTGCCAATTGGCTCAGTGGTGAGAATCTTTTCATGATGTTGAGCATCATTCTATATCGAAGATTATATCCTTGATCTTCTGCAGCAAACACCTCATGTCTTCCTCAGTTTCAGCAAGCAAGGCTGACAAGTATTTCTCCAAGGTTTTTGCCACATTCCTTCTCATAAAGTTCAGCTTCTTAAGTTATCTATCCTGCATATAGATTGCAAAAGTATAATGGAAACAGTGTACAGAGGCACTATACCAAAAAGAATTGACTGATAAAGAATTTGATGAAACAACATATGATCTAGAGCCTATGGTGATGAAGGAAGAAGTTCAAGCTACTCTGAAGGAATTGGCAAAAAACAAGACCACAGGAATTGATGGAATACCAATATTTCAGAAAACAGATACTGCTCTGGACGCTATCACCAGGTTATGCCAAGAAATTTGGAGGACAACTACCTGGCCAAATAACTGAAAGAGATCTCTTTTATAAAAAAAAAAAGTGACCCAATAGAGTGTGGAAATTATCGAATGATAACACCAATATCACATGCAAGCAAGATCCTGCTGAAGATTATCCAGAAATAACGGAGCAGGGCACTGCCAGATGAGCAGACTGGGTTTAGAAGAGGCTGTGGTACTAGGGGCATTGTGGTCAAAGTAAGGTGGATCTTGGTTGAAAGCAGAGTGCAAGAGGAATGTCTGTGTTTCGTTGACTATGGAAAGGCATTTGACTAAGTGGATCACAGCAGATTGTGGCTAACATTGAAAAGAACGGGATCACAGAACACTTAATTGTGCTCATGTGAAACTTATACTTGGACCAGGAAGCAGTATTCAGAACAGGGCATGGAAACACTGCATGGTTCAGAATCAGGAAAGGCGTACATCAGGGATGCATCCTATCTCCATACCTTTTCAAAGGACTATGAGAAAAGAGTTTTTGTTTGTTTGTTTGTGGTTTTTTGTTTGTTGTTGTTTTTCATTTTCTGCTAGGTAGCTTCTTTCCTACTTGCTAAATTAACTCTTATCCACTTTTTAGATTGAATTTCATATCTGGTTTCAAGGAAATCTTCTTTCATCTGTGATCCAGTTTTCTTTAACTCAATTGCTAGAAAAGGAGGATATCATGGTTGGAAAAGTGGAAAATCAGTGAAGGAGAGGAAAACCATAACTGAAAAAGATTAACACAGTGTCTGTAACAGGTAGAGCACATCAGAGTTTGTGAGGATGGTACAGAATCAGACAGGTTTTACCTAACAAAAATAGGTTATGCAAGAGCACCAGGCACTATTCCATCAGAATCTTTTGTCAGGTTATAACTATATACATTAATATGACTACTATATAGAGGCCTTAAAGGACAGGAGCACTGGACCAAAACCCTGTCATGAAGCAAAGTTTTATTGCATAATCTACACTTAATAATTTCAACTTGAATGAATGAGCGAATGAAAAATCACAAAGAGAGAGCTATTGCTTTGGAATTGAAAGGAGTTTGAAGAACATGATTTTTAAATGAGAGAGAATTTGCAATTCGCTATTTTCCTATGGTTGTTTTGAAGATCAAATTATTAGTAGGAAAAATATCTGGAATTTCAGGAGTATGAACCTATGTTTCAAATGTAAAGTATTTTGTTGTTGTTCATTTGTTTGCTTTTCTTTTTTGTAAGAGAGCAATGTGGCCCTCATTTCAATGTCTAATATAATGTAGTGATATCTGTTCCTCTCCATCTCTCTATAATTTCTTTGGTGCTTTCCAGAGTAAATTTCTCTTTTCTCCTCAATTTCTAAAACAGAAATTTTATATGTTGATAATTCATGGATAAACATAAATTAAAGAAATAAGTAACAAATGTAAGAAAAAAAATTATATTCTTACTGTGATAGCTGCTTCACATGAATTGTTAGTTATTATACAAATTTTTGGTAGAAAACAAACAAAAAACTAATTTAAAAAATCATCACAACATTGCAAGTAAAATATAGTAACTGGTTCCTGTCAAAGAAATGAGAGTTAATTAAATGACATAATGTTTTATCAAATTCATTGCTGTAAATAAAAATTCCATTATTTAGGAAGATTGTATCTGAATGTAGTTTGCAAAAAAGAAACAATTTTAAAAGAAAAGAGAAATTAGAATTTTGTAATTGAAAAGGAAAAGATTCTTTCCCATAAGAAATATGCAAACTAAATATAGCCAAAAATCCACAACCAGGATAGGATAAAACCAACAAATGAGACCTTCTAAAAAGTAAGTCCTTGTGTGAAACAAAATCTCTTTCCAATAGGATGAAAAGGAAACCTACAGATTTGGGGGGGGAAAATCACTTGGCAATGAGATCTCATAACAAGAGTTTACAGAACACTATAGGGTCCCCACCAGAAAAAGACTGATAACCTAATAACAAAATAGACAAAAGACATGAAAAGACCTTTCACAAAGGAAGACATTGGGACTGCAAACAGACATGTGAAGACATGCTTAAAATCACCGGCAATCCCAAAGATGTAAATCAAAACAACAGTGACGTACCATCTACTCTACCAGTAGTAGCAAGTTTAACAGAACAGCAGGTAATAAATGTTGGAGAGAATATGGAGAGACTGGAACTCTCACTCACTGCTAATGGGATTGTAAAATGGTACAACCATTCTTCAAGGCAGTTCAACATTCCCTCAAAAATCTAAATATTGAAATCCCATATGATTCAGCTATTATGTAGTAGCAGCTTAAATGTAAAGCATTAGAGAAGCCATTTTATATGAACATCAGAGAAGTCATTTTGTTCTGACGGCTATGTTAAGAAATGTATGCCTTAATAATTTTGGCAATAATATGTGTTGCTAAGGTTTATGTTCCCTAGTACATGCTGACCCATTTTGGTTACCACTCTCTGACTTCATCCTGTACCTGGCTTAGGGCCTGGATACCCATGACAAGTCAGAAATAATAATGACTCCCGAATGTAAAGAAAGTTTATTTCCAGCACAATAGACTTCGTGTAACCCCAATGCCCAATCTCTGTATATAAAGACTCTCTTTGCTTCTCCTCGGGGTCAGAGTGGTCTGGGCAATAGCTGACATTCTTGACCTGAGCTTAATAAAAGATTTGTTACTGGTCAATATCGGCTGAGTGCTTAAATCTTACATGTTCTGCCGTAACAATTGCATTTCTAGGAAATTAGACCCCATGGAAATTAGAACTGAGATAAGAAAGGAGATATGTGCATCTATGTTTATGTTGTTGTTGTTGTGTACTATCAAGTCGAAACCAACACAGAACTGACACTCTGACAGGTTTTCAGAGGCAGTTGATTGCATAGGAATAGATTGCCCATTCTTTTGACACTGAGCATCTGATGGCCTCGAACTGAGTGCCTTTGGTATACAGCACAGCTTCTTGCCACTAGGTCATCAGCACTCCTTTGTTTGTTCACAGCAATGTTATTCACAAGAATAACGGAAAGAGCAAGAATATGCAAAAATCCTAAATGTCCATCAGCAAATTAATGGATTGAGAAATTGTGGTGCTTTCACACAATGGAGTATTATGCAGCACTAAGGAAAACAATTTCATAAACATGAGTGAGCCTAGAGAGCATTATGCTACATCTCATGAGGACATAATACAGTCTCATAAGGACAAATCCTGCATATGGCAATTACTGTACCACCCAAGCAGATATATGCACATCCATGTTCATTGTGGCTTTGTTCACAATAGCAAAGAAAAACAACCCAAGTGCCCCTTAACAAACAAATGGATAGAGAAGCTGTGATATATTCAGACAATGGACTATTATGTTGCACTGAAAACCAAAGAACTCATGAAATATTATAAAAAATAAGTGACCCTGGAGGACATTATGCTGAGTGAAATATAACAGTCACAAAAGGACATATACTGGATAGTGCCACTGTTATAAAATGGACTGACATAAGGGTTGGGGGGAACCTAAGAAAAGAGGGGATAAATAATGTATACTGCATTGAAACAGATGGATAAGAAAATTGTTTAAAAGGAATATAGGATTAAGTATTATTTTCATGACAAGATTACAGAAGAAGAAATGCAAAGTAAAGTAAGGGGACTGTGGACTTCGGGGGATGATTGTATAACAATGAAAGAACTTTTTTTTTCTAGTCAAAGAGAAAATTTAACTGGGGTTGGGGTGGGCAAGGAGGAAAATGTGCAACAATGAATGAGTGAGAAAAAAAATAAATGGAAAGAATATGCTGTAAAAAATAAATATGTGAATTAAAAATTATTAATAAAAATAGGGAAAAAAGACCATTACTATAAAGATAGGATAACTAGTAAGAAGTGAACAAATGTCCCCAGAAGGGGAAAAGGAAAGGGGAAGAAGGGAGGGGTGGAAGTCACTAGAATCGCAGAGTTTAGTGGGCTGATGGTGAGGTGAAATAATAGGAAAGATTCTGTGGAGACTTGAAAAGATGGGGTAAATAATCACAGAACAATAGTAATTAATTATAGAAATCGCAATGTATGTGAATGATTATATAAAACACAAATAAATGAAATATTGTGTAAACACAATGTATATTAATGAAACAATGTAAATAAATTATTGCCTGCAAGTCAATAAAATATTTAAGAAAAGAAACTCTAAAAAAAGAAATCTGCATACTATGAACAAGTCCATTTTTGTTATTGTGTACCATAGAGTCATAATTGACCCATGGCTGACCCTCCAGTGGGTTTTCAGAGGCAATCAAAATAATAACTAAGGTTTAAAACAGGATTGAGGTTATCCCCAGGTTCTTCACTGGTATTTTTCATCTTGACATGACTTCCACCATGCATTACTGACTATTGTGAAATCAGTTCACACTCTTGGCAACTCCCTATTGGATTTCCAAGACTAAATCTCTACAGGAGGAGTTTGTCTATCTTTTCAGGATCCGCTGGTGGATTAAAACTCTTGACCTTTTGGGTAACAGCTCAACTTGTAACACACAAATCAAGTAAGAAGATCTTCCTCATGCATTTGTTGTTGTTATTATTAGGTTATTGGCTCTGGCATTTTGTTGTTGTTGTTTTTATGTGCCGTCGAGTCGTTTCCAACTCATAGCGACCCTATGCACAACAGCCCTAAATCCTGCTCTGTCCTGTGCCAA
>NW_006399819.1:2396922-2405661 GCF_000299155.1 Elephantulus edwardii
CATTTCATTGTGCTAATACGAAACCTGTACTTGGACCAAGAGGCAGTAGTCAGAACAGAGCAGGGTAACACTGCATGGTTCAAAATTGGGAAGGGTGTACGTCAGGGATGCATCCTGTCTCCATACCTTTTCAACATGTATGCAGAGCATATTATCCGAGAGGCTGAGCTCTATGAGGAGAATTGTGGCATCAGGATTGGTGGAAGATCTATTAACAGTCTCCGTTATGCAGATGACACAACCCTGCTTGCTGAAACTGAGGAGAACCTCATGCACTTGCTGCGAAGGGTCAAGGACTGGCATTTTATGAAAGAATAAAACATTACCTAATCTTGCATCATCCACACAATCTCTACTGTGCTCAAGTCCATTTTTCTAGTCAACTATGTGTATCTACAGCATTAAAGGTCTTCATCTCCTTCATTGATCCACTATTTTTATAAGCATGAAGTCCTTTTCCAAGGACTGACCCCTCCTGACAACAATCCCAAAGTACATGAGATAAAGTTCTTTGCTTTTAAGGAGCATTCTGGCTGCCTTTTTCGAAGACAGATTTGTTCGTTCTTTTGGCAGTCCATGGTATATTCAATATTCTTACCAATATCACAACTTGAAATTGCATTTTCTTTCTATTGTACAAAAACTAAAACTTGAGATTGTCTCTTGCTTCTATTATAGTAATATTTTATGTTAAGTGTTGTTATAAAAAGGGCTTTAATATATCATCTATATTTAAAAATAAAAGTACCATACAATTGTCAGCCAGTCCCCCAAAGAAAACCTGTAAAAAAAAATCTTTTTATATGTTCTTTCATTATTTTATTCTTTATCATGTTAGTGTGACCTTATTATAACTAAATAGCAAAGAAAGCTAAAGGAAGATTTTTCATTATCTATATATCTATATCTATATATAACATACATCTTTGTGTTATAAATACATATAGGCACACATGTCTGTGCCTTTGTATATACTTATTATTTATAAGGCAGTTTCTTCACCCTAGATGTTTCTGGTGTTACATTAAAAATATTTTTTTTAAAGTCAGCCTTAGAAATGAATAACAGTCCAAAAGAGGCCTGGGAGGGAAGGAAGTTATATTGTTGGGGCCGGAGCCAGCCTAGGAAGAAAGGTTTCTAGCCCCTCCCTTTCCTCCTGGGAGACAAAGATGAAGGAGTGGTAGCCTATGATCCAGAGGGAAGGACACTGAGTCAGATTCCTTAGGTGATTAAAAGACATAAAGTACAAAAAAAGTAAGGTATTGGCTGAGAATCAAGATAGATTATAAAAGACTGCACATAGAAAAGGAGAGTCTGCTTGCAAAGATGCTGGACTTTTTCTTTCTTTTTTTCACCCTCTCTTCTCTTGAAAATGAGCCATAGAAAAAGTGGAATTGAAATGCTTTTATCTAAAAAGAAAGAAATGAATACATGTAATTTCTGGGTCATCAGAATAGCTCAGCAGCCAATCCCAGTTCCACCCTCACTGGAAAAAAAGTGGTCTAATGACCTTGAATGTCTCTTTTCATCTGCTGGAGATTGAAACGCCCTCATCTGGGACTATGAGAGACACAGAGCCCCTCCAAGAGCAACTCCAGCTAGGAAGTAGTCTGGGGAGCTTGGAAAGGTTAGCTTTCCCTGGCAGTAGTTCAGTGCCTTGGGGACTGCACGATGTTATCACAAGTTTCGAAGGTGCCAGAGAAAGTCAGCCAGCCTCCCTGGGTCTGGTTTTCCTCACCTGTAATACAAACTGGGGAGCTTCTTCCATACATTACCATTCTCAAAGTCTCCTCCAGCTGTTTTAGCATATCGGAAACATCTTTTATAAATCCCAAAGGCCTAAGTTTAAAACAGTAATTCTGACCTCAAATTCTTTTCTGTCAGTGTCAAACTCAGCACTTTCATGAAGAACAACTCCAGAAAAACCCCTCAGTAGGCTGAACACCATGTGTCCAAGAGGTTAAATGGGAAACAGAGTGTGAATTACTTGGAGAGCTATTTTATAAACAAACACATGCTAGGCTTGAACTCTGTACTGGTTTGTAGGTGACTTAAGTCCAATTTCCTGCTCCTTCCCACTCTTTCCTTTCAAGAACAACAGCAAAGACAGTCCCCTCTCTGCTTCCCCCACCCTCTTTTCCTTAGATCCTGACAGGAAGGGACTGCCTTTTGTCACCATTTGACTGACCTGACCGGTGAGTGACATCGAAATGCCCCATCTTGCTCAGCCTGAAGGACAGTGGCACTAATCCTAAAGGACAAAGAAAGTAGCTTTAAAAAAAAGGAAATGCCTTTTAAAAAACTGGCCAAAATCTCCTTCAATGGAGGATTCTCCTGAATGACAGCTAGTAAGAGGCCTATCAATCAATCCAAAGGTCTCCACATACCTGCATTCTATTTCTATCAATGAGATTTTACCAAGCCCATTATGATGCAAAGTGGTAGCTCAAGACAGGGCATTTCAATAAATCTCTTTCCCAGTCAGTGGAAGCCCAGGTCAAGTGAGGGTGAGCCCCAGAACCAGCAGGCATTACAGAGCACCTTAGGGCTCAGAGCAGACCATTTTCTTTATCTGCCTTTATGTAGCCAATCTCCTTCTGCAGTCTTGGCTGTGATCTTAGCTTCTCTCATTCTGTCTTGGCGATCTGCCTGGACTCCTGCTGTCCTCATCTGTAGGAGCTGCACAGCTCAGCAAGAAACTGTTCTTAGTGTGCCCGTCACAGCACTGCAAGAAAAATAATACCCAGAGTTGCCTGAAAAGCAAAAGCAGCTCTTGTCGCAGTGCTGAACTCACTCTTTCAAGGGCTTATACATTTGGAAAAGGAAATTCCCCCAAAACAAAAAGTTAAAGATGAAAGGTAGCATCTCAAAATTGTCAATGCTGGTTTTTACACTCAAGTGAAAAGTATGTAAGAATCAAGAGCAAATACTTTCCCAATGGTTATTGGTTTGCTTTCTAGACACCAGTTTGGTGTTAGTTGAGAGTAATTCTTCCTTATATATTGCATGTGAATGTCTTCTCACTAAAATGAAACTATTTAGCCATGTAGTACTCTGTGTGACTGCTATTATTTATTCTGGAATGACTGTTTTATTTGATAATTATGTAATGGAATAAAATATGTGAAGACAGTGATCCTGATGTGTAAATAGGCTGATCCTTCTGGTAATTATATCTGTTTATCAGAGACCTGCTGTTTTATTGGTATTTATTCTTTTTAATAGGGTCAATATATCTTGCTCTTTGTTTAGAAGCAGAAGCATCAAAATGCCATTCACCTGTGACACTATTCTGATGTGAATCTTATTTAATGTTAATTGGATTATAAAGCACCAACTAATGTTGAACATATATGCTCTATAATGCATACTATGAGTCTTAATAATCAGGGAAGCTATTAAATGCTTGGTCACACTCAATAAGTACCTTGCCAGTTACATCTGCGATTATTTTCTTCATATCAGAAGACGTTATTTCAGTATCAATGAAGGAGTGAGGACTCAGAGAACGTTTGGGCTCTTCAAGTTTTTACAAAGCAAATGTAGTGATGACTGCTTCTTGAACTCACACTAAATGTCTTGGGCAAATATATGAGAATAGGAGCTCAAATTTTACTGAAACAAGTTTATTTTACTCCTCTGGGAAATAAGGAAGGATAGCTGTTTCAGAGTTTAGGGTAGGTGGTCAATAAATATTAGTTGATTTCTTAAGTTCTGACTAAAGAAAGTAAAGAAAAATTTAAACTTTACTATGTCATAACTGTGATTCAGGTAAGAGCTAAATTGATATTGTTGTTGTTGTTGTTGTTGTTAAGTGTTGAGTCGTATGCGACTCATAGCAACCCTATGAACGAAAGACCTGAACACTTGTATAACTTTCATCCTTTCTCCAGGTTCATAGTGTTTCCGAAGGCAAGCTATTTCGGAAGTGGATGCCACTCCTGCTTCCAAGCTTGTTTTAATCAGGGAGCTCCACAAACACTGTCCACCATGGGTAATCATTATTGCATTTGAAACATCAGTGCCACAGTGTTCAGCTTAGCAGTAATCACGAGTTACCTCTGTACGTCAAGTGGACAGACCAGAGCTATACAACCTAGAAAAATGTTTGACCAAAAACAATTAAAAACAGGCCTGAGGGCCACGGATTAAAGTCACCCTCCTTTGGCTTAGTAGCATCACTTTCTGTCTTATACTCACTTATTATGCAATTAGTAATCCAGATAAGGTAATTGCTTTTGGAAATTTATCATCAAAAACAATTTTTCTTGGCCTTATATTTTTATTATTTTGGTGTTTCTTTTTTTAGGAGAGAAGAATAAAGCATGATTTACCTCTAAGGGACAAAAAGGCTTTCATTATTTTATGAAAATAGAAATAGTCAATAAAGCCACACATTCTCAGTATATATCTAGCTCTTGTTTTCAAGATGATTCAGAAATTCAAGTTCATTTTGTAAAAAATTCTCAAGCCTTTAATTTCAATATAATGGGGGTTAGAAATAGAACTAGAAAGAAATCAAAGGCTTCTAAAAGGTGATTGGAAATTCTAATTTTTCAGACTTATAAAGATGACTATTTTTACCACTTCTTAACCTCAACTATTTTTAAATATAAACGGATGACATATGACTATTGCTTTGTTGTTGTTATTAGTTGCTGTTGAGTCCATTACAAGCCATGGCAGCTTCCTCTGTGCCAGAAAAGAATTATACACACAGGGGATTTAACAGCTGTGCACTTGCAGAAGCAGATTGCCAAACCTGACTAAAGCACCTCGTCATAGTTTGAACCACCAAACTTTCTGCTTAACCCTTTGCATCACCCAAATCCTTAGAGCTTTGCTATTTACCACACATATGTATACAATCTGCACATTTAGTTAAAAAGTAAAATCAGCATGAGGTTGTTGTTTTAGACTCCATTGTCTTACAACAGTTGGAAATCTTGCTCTATCCTGTGCCATCTTCAGGATCTTTACCATATTCAAGCCCATTGTTGCAGTTACTCTATCAATTCATCTAGCTGAGAGTCTTAATCTCCTTCAATTATCATTTTCCCCCCAAGCAACATAAGTTAAAGGACCTGTATTTTTATTTCAGCTGTGCACCAGCTAACTATGAATCTTGAATAAATCACTTAATCCTTTTTCATCTCTGATGCCGAGGCACAATAGATAATATCTACTGACAATTGTGTTTACTATTTTAGAGATGGTATAATATTTTCTGAAATAATAACCTTAATGGATTTTTATATGTTGATAGGTTTTACTATGTGCTAGTACTGTGTGCTTACCAGTATCTGTTTAATCATATATAGAATTAAGTAAATGACAGTAGACTTAAAGTTTGTACCCATGCACTATGACTTTATTATTTCAGTAAAACTGTCTAAGAATTACTAAAGACCCTGTATATAATGAAAACATGAACTCAGGAATATTATAGGCTGACCTCTCTGGGGATCAGGCTGTGAGATAAAAAAGAAAAATCAGATTTTTTAGGTGATCCTTTCCTAGAAGAGAAAGTAAAGAAGTAGAATGGAACAGAGGGAGAAAGTGAACCATAGTGAAATCTCAGTGAATTCCTCCCCTGGTCCTACACAGAATTCTGAAAATGTGATCATCATTTGGGGTTGTCTGAATTTCAAGCTAAGAGTGGAGACTTCATAGCTCCACTAGCTCCACGTTCGATCAATTGCTGAATTTGAGAAACTCTGAAGAGCAGAATGGGCTTGGGCTTGACAGCTCTCCCTGAAGCTGTCACCTGAGGACTCTCAGCTGGCATCCTTCTCTTCAGCTGAGTAAATAAGTCTTCCTTTCTGAAGATATCAAGGTGATACCTCACAGCCTCCAACATGTAGGGAAATGTAAACACAAGAAATATAGGCTAGTTATACATATTCCAAATACTGTTGAGAAGCAAAGCAGAACAGTAAAATATGCATAGGTTACATCTGTGATCTATTAACACTTTTGGCACCAACAGTCAGGAAATCAAAAGATAGTTGCATTAGGAAAGTTTACTGTCAGAGATCTCTCCAGAGTTCTTGGCACCAACAGTCAGGAAATCAAAAGAGAGTTGCATTAGGGAAGTTTAATGTCAGAGATCTCTCCAGAGTTCTCTACAGCAACAATGTCAGCCTGGAGACTAAGGTGCGCCTGATCCAGGCCATACTTTTCTCTATTACTTAACACATGTTGTCATAAAACTTCACCTTGTCTTCCTAAGCTGCCCTTTGAAATATTCTATGTAGCTCCTTAACTTCCTGATTCCTTCCCTTTGCTCTGGCTTCTTGGTGCTCTAATACAATATTCAGGGTCTCTACTGACAAATGACACTAATAGGGATCTAAAAATGATTGCCATCTAGAGAATGAGGTCCTTTAAAATAAAGGTGACACTGGCATACAAATGAACTCGTGACTAAAGAAAGAAGGCACATAAGGTACTCTGATGGGCAAGGAGTCTTTGTCTAGTTGCTAAATTCAAGTATAACTCTTGTTTCTTCAGACTGTATCTAACTGAGAGGTAAAATAACTTCACAAAAACAGTGACAAAAATATTCTCCCCTCCCAGATTCAGTCTTCATTCACAGAAGCGGGAAAACCTCAGTAGCTCTCATTCAAACTAACTGACTGATGCAGGAATTCCCAGGAAACGTTTCCTGAGTATAGAAGTATACAAAATTCCTGCCTAAGGTCTTCTCCTGTCTATTCTTTCTTTAGCTTTAGCTCATGAATGTGTATCAAGTCATATTTTGTTATATTTTACATGACACGTGAAATTAAAAAAAGTTTCAGTGTTGTCTTTTGGAGATTTTTAATAAAATAATTTTTAAAACTATGTTTAATAGTTCTTTCTCATAGCATTTGTCATTGACACTATGAAGAAATGGATAGGACAGCCTGACAACCAACATTATCTACTCTCTGAAATTGTTTTCTGGATTCAAAATTTGTTCATCATACTTTTTCTAATATTTATCTCTTCATGGTGCTTTCTCTCAGGGTAATTTTCATTCTGCAAATAGTTCCAGGTCAGAACATACATCAACTTTTACAGCATGTCCAGAACGTTTTAAAACATGAACATTTAAATGAGGTATCTTGTGGCATGAAAAATGTAAAAAGTATTATTTTTCTTGCTTAATTTGCTGACCATAATAACTTGTATCATTTATGAAATGTGTAATTTAAAGTAAAAAAGTGTATTTAAAGTAAAACCTTAAAATTGGTAAAATCCAAACTATAAAGAGTTTTATTGTCTTTAGATGATAAACACTTCTTCCAAGACATATTTGCTTCTTCTTTTGGTAATTTATGGTATATGCAATAATTTTCACTAACACCATAATTCAAAGGTATTTATTCTTCTATCATTCTTATTCATTGTTCAACTTTTAGATTCATAGATAGTTACGGAAAATGTGCCTGGAATCAGGTACACCTTTGTCCATATACTGACATTCTTGCTGTTTAGCACTTTGGAGAAGTTCTTACTGCAGATTTTCCCAGTGCAAAATATCTTGACTACTACTACCAGTAGTAGCAGTTGATTGTAGTGAGTGTTGATTGTGGATCCAAGTAAATTTAAATTATTGATAACTTAAATTTTCCCCATCTGTCATTACATTGATTATTGATTAGTGCAAAAGATGAGTAGCTTTGTTTTCTTGATGTTGAGATTGTAGTCTTTGTTCTTCTTCTCTAGACTCCTTCAGCCTTCTTCATTTTCTGCCAGTAAGATTGTGGCATTGCCTAATGCAGATAGGTTGATGAGTTTCCCTCCAATTCTGATTCCATGTTCTGCTTCAGAAAGTTCAGCTTTTTGGATTATTTTCTCAGCAAACATATTGAATAGCTATGGAAAATAATGCACCTTTCCTGATTTTTATTTTGCTTTTTCAATCTTTCCTGATTTTTAAAGGATGCCATTTAAAACAATACAAATTGGAAACATGTAGTCTAAATCCACGCAGTCTGACAGTTAGCTTACATTTAATTATGATTTGTGAATTCAGTGAGAGAGTAATATTATCCCCATTATACTTAAGAGAAAACAGAAAATATAAATCCTCCTACCTGGACCAATAGCCAACACAATAAAATGAGGAGAAAAGATTGATATAAACCGGGATTTCATATTATTGGATGAACAAGCACACCCATGGAAGCATCATTTAAGAACTCAAATGATACTTTGTATTGGGCAAATCAACTGACAAGAACTTCTTTAAGATATTGAAGAACAAGGATGTCAGTTTAAAGGTGTTCCTGAGCCAAGCCACAGAATTTTCAAATGCTTCATATGTATGTGAAAGTTGGACAATGAATGAGAAAGACAGAGAATTGATACCACTTTTTGAGTTGTGGTGTTGGTAATGAGTATTGACTTACCACGCATGGACAAATGTTTGAACACATTTGTCTTTAAATAATTGCAACCAAGATGCTCCTGAGAATGGTGAAATTTCCTTTCAACTATTTTGAGTATGTTTTAGGAGGAGGAAGCCCCTGGATGAGTCATGCTTGAAATAGTATACCATGAAAAACTATACTCAAACAAATATGAAAATCTAGAGGAAATGGACAAATACTTAGAAAAACACAACCTACCTAAACTTACACAAACTGAAACTGAACATCTCAACAGACCCATTACAAAAGAAGACATTGAAAAGGCAATACAACAACTTCCAACCAAGAAAAGCCCTGGACCAGATGGTTTTACAAGTGA
>NW_006399819.1:2408696-2422803 GCF_000299155.1 Elephantulus edwardii
GCAACAATGAATGAATGGAAACCCAAAATCTCTGTAAATGTTTATGAAAATTAATAAAATATAGAAAAAGAAGAAATAGTGAAGAGTCAAAAAAGAAGAGGAAGATCCTCAATTACTTGGAGTTATAGATTAACTAAAACACTAGATTTAAGCAAAACAAAGTTTGGGACACCACCACAGAATTGGACAGGGTTTTATTCTGTTCTGTACAGGGTTGCTATGAATCTGAGTCCACGCCAAGGCACCTAATAGTTGAAAAAAGTGGAATCTCATAATTATTAGTTACATTCTATGTCCTTATTTATTTTTAATCCCAACTAAATTGTTCATGGGAAATGTTTTGGTCTGAAGGTTAAAAGTCTCCATCCTTTGACCTTCTTTTATTTTCTGCTAGAAGATATGGAAAGATTACTTATTTTATTGATGGCCAGGAGGTAGTCATCAGAACAAAGCAAGGAAACACTGCCTGGTTCAAAATCAGAAAGTGAGTGCATGAGGGATGCATTCTGATTCCATATCTTTTCAATCTATATGCAGAACAGATCATTTGGGAGGCTGGATTTTATGAGGAGGAATGTGGCATCAGGGAGAGAGATTCATCAAAAACCTGCATTATACAGATGATACAACCTTGATTGCTGAAACTGAGGAAGGCTTGAAGCTTTGCTGCAGAGGGTTAAAGACTGCAATCTTCAATATAGAGTCAATCTCAATATTAAGAAAATGAAGATTCTCACCACTAGGCCAATTGTTAGCAACATGACAGATGAAGAAGACATTGAGATTGTTAACAGTTTCAGCTTGCTTAGTTCCACTCTTAGCACCAGCAGTCAGGAAATAAAAGGGGGGGGAAAACCCAAAAAACCAAATTACATAAGGGAAATCTGCTGTCAGGGACTTCTCCCGAGTGCTAAAGAACAATGATGTCACTCTAGAGACTAAGGTGTACCTGATCCAGGCCATGACCTTTGCAATTACTTGTTATGCATCAGAGAGCTGGACAGTGGCAAAAGAGGACAGGAGAAGAATTGATTCCCTTGAGCAATGGTGTTGGAGAAGAGTCCTGAACTTACCATGGACTGCCAAGAGAACTAACAGATCTGTCTTGGAGAGGATGAAGAAAAATTGTTCTTTGGAGGTGAGTATTTGGGGACTCTGCCTCATATACTTTAGGCAATTTGGCAGGAGGAACCAGTCTTTGAAGAAGGACATCATGCTTGGAAGGGTGGAGAAATAGCACAGGAGAGGAAGAGTCTGAATGAGATGGATTGACACAGTAACTGGGGTAATGAAGGTGGATGTGTCAAAGACAATGAGATTGGCCCAGAGTAGAGCAGGATTCAGAACTTTTGTATATAGGTTGCTATGCGTCATGGTTGACTCTCTGGTACATTATAACAACAGCAATATCCACTATTCTAATATTATGAAGCTTTTAGAAAGATTAATTAATTTCCGTTTAAAAACTTTCAACTGAAAATTTCTTCATAAATATACTGTTTAAAAATATTATCTAAAACTGTTTTATAGAAACAAGTTTTAGAATAACCATTGAGCAAATTAATTCTTCCACATGTACAATTGAGAAAGTACACACATTTGTGATCTCATTTGGATCTCTATTACATTTGAACAACAGTAGGGGTTACATAGATTTCTTAGATGAATTTGAGAATTTATCTACAAAATGTAGTCAATTGAACTGGTTCCTCTAAAGGATATTAATGTGTGAAGTGCTCTATTAAAGAATTTCTTTTTGATCAAGTTCCTTTGAAGCCATTACAAAAGTACCAGATCTGAGCAGCTGTTAGACATTATCAAGTCAATCCATGGCTTTTCATGCCAGATATGTAAACATTATTAAACATTAACTGGATCTTTGAAGCTAACATGGTAATATATGACAACTCCATTCTTTCCAACAATTTTTCATAATAAATGAAATCTAAAGCTTGACCATAACAGGTCAGACATTTAAAATTCCTCTGTTATCTACAGTTCTAAGAAGAGCAAGAGTGAGGCTATTAAATGCTTGGTCACTCTCAATAAATGCTAGTATTAATTATATTCAACAATGATTATTACCTGTCAAGATGAGACTGGAAAACCTAAAGCCCTTATGTTCTTAATATACATGTGCATATTAAATGAGTGAGGGACAGAGGAAAGGGCTGTTGTACAAAAGCAGCATCAGATTTTTAAATATTTAGTACTCCGGTACTTTCAACCATACAGTTTTAAAACACTGAATTCTTCATTGGCCTCCAAATGAGGCTTAGTTCTGTGGAGGAAAAAAAAAAACCACAACAAAATAGTTTAACTTTTGTGCTTTGGTGGCCTAGTGGCAAGAAGCTGCACTGCAATCCCAAAGGCACAAACTTCAAAGCCACTAGCTGCTCTGTGGGAGGAAGATGAGCAATCTCCTCCCATGCGATTAACTGGCTTGGAAAACCTACCAGAGGGTGAGCTATGGGTCTCTTCCGACTTGATGATACATAACAATATATTTTTAAATATCATATTACCACAAACTCCACTCATAGTAAATCACTTTCATTATCCTTTCTCTCAAATAAATTCTAACTTTAAAATCCCTTGTTTTTAACTCGTCTTCAAATTCTTACTTTTTGCTTTACTTTCAATACCAGTTTGTTTGAACTCCTAATCATTCAGCTTATAACTACATTCACTTTTCCTGACCCTGTATTTCACATGCCTGTCTGCACCAATTCTTATTTCGAACAATCCCAATAATGACTATTAACAGCACAGGACATAAATATTAAAGCACATGGATTTTAGATATAAAGGTATAGGACTTTATACAGTTTTGTTATGTGTGCCTTGTGGTGTTGTTGTTGTTGAGTATCACTGAGTCAGAACTGAACTATAGCTGACCCCAGTAAATTTATGGAGTCAGTTAATCACATGGCAGAAAATTGCCTGTATTTCTTCCACAGGAAAGCTGGTAGATTTGAGCTGTGTGCCTTTGGGTTAGCACCACAATTACTTACCACAAATATTCGTATGTTTGGTATATAGATTTTTTTAAAGTATAGTAGCATCTGTATACACAATAAACAATTCAATGTGTGAAGAGTGGATTTGATAACTGAATGATATTCATTCCAGTCCTTCATCTCTCTCCTCTGTTATGTATGATAGCAACCTCCCAACTAATCTTCCTGCCTCTCTAGTCTTACTGTCAGCTTATTAGTCTAAGTGACATTGTTAAACCCTATACACATATATATGTGAGTTCTCATCTAGATAAGAAGTCACAGAAACAATATTACTTTAATGATAAGTATATGCAGAGCCTAGATCTTGGTTACATAAAGAATTCTATAATAAAAATACCTAAGAATTCTTAGTCACAAGGTGTTTGCTTCTGGAAACTCTATGGACATACAGAAATGATGACAGTTACAGTACAAGGTTCAGATCTTTTGTTCATAGGGTCACTATGAGTTGTGTTCAACTCAACGACATTTAACAACAACAATTATTTCTGAAGTGTGTGGCCAGTTCTGCTGATTAAAGTCTGGCAGGTTGACTGGAACCTGTCCACCAGGGGTGTCCCTACTGGTATTTCAAATACTGGTGGCAGAGCTTCCAGGATTACAGAACATGCAAGCCACTGCAATGCAGCAAACTTAGGAAAGAAATAGCTTATTCTATGGTCAAGATTTGCAGAAGTTTACTCTTTAAGAAGTGAATGATCAACCCTGCTTCCTACTATGTCTACATCCATCTTAATCTGGGGGTTCTGCTAAAACTTACCCACCATGGGCGACCCCTCTGCTGTCTGTGCAAGTTTAAAATACAAGTCCATAGGAACCATGATATGATCATGAGTCTATCCCATGTGAATTTAAGTCATCTTAAGAATAAGTTTGAAGCGTTAAACACAAATGACTAAAGAAGAGTGTAGGATGACATCAAGGATATTATCCATGAAGAGATTCTGTCAGTTCAAAGACAGAGAAAAAGAAAAAGGAAAATGGATTTCAGAAAAGACCCTGAAAATTGAACTAGAGCATCAAGAATTTTAAAAAAAGGTGAAGAGATGTTGAAGTAAAACAGCTGAACAAAAGATTTCAAAGGGCAGCTGACGAAGACGAAGCAAAGTATTAGAACAGAATGTGCAGAGCTGAAATTGGAGAATCAAAAGGGAAGAACTCTCTTGACATTTCTCAAGCTGAAAGAAATGAAAAACAACTTCAAACCTCGAGTTAAAATACTTGGAGATGGCATGGGCAAGATTTTGAATGATCCAGGAAGCATCAAAAGAGGATGAATAGATGGAATACACAGCATCACTGTGCTAAAAATAAATGACTGACACTGAAAACCCTATGAACCTGGAGAGAGGATGAGAGACACACAAGTGTTGAGGACTCTCCTTCATAGGGTTGCTATGAGTCGCCTGCCACTCGATGGCACTTAACAACAACAACAAGCATATAATCAAGAGTAAATAGTAATGAAGGAAGGGGTTAAAGCTGCAATTATATTTTGCATTTTTGTCACTGAATTTTATATTGGTAAAAAACAAATCTCTAGAGGGCTGGGCGGGGAGAGAAGTGCAGCAATGAATGAATGGAAATCCAAAATCTCTGTAAATGCTCATTAAAATTATTATAAAAAAATAAAGCTTAAGAAGAAAAAAACCCACTAAATCTCTAGGAATTGATGAGGTATCAACTAACATGTTTCAAAAGACAGGAGCAGCCTCACCAGTCAAAACCATGAAATCTGGAGGACAGCAGCCTGGCTTACTGACTGGAAGAGACACATATTTGTTTCCATTCCCAAGATAAGTGAACCAACAGAACATGGAAATTACCAAACATAGTAATTTTTTTATCAAATGCAAGGCAAATACTTTTGAAGATTATTTGAGAATGGATAGAACAACACATGGACAGAGAACTGTCAGAAATTCAAGGAGGATTTAGAAAGGACTGTGGCACCAGAGATACCATTGCTGATGTCAGGTGGATCCTGGCCCTGCCTGAAAGCAAAAATACCTGAAGAATGTCAGCTTGTGCTTTATTGAATATGCAAAAGCATTTGATAATGTGGATAATAACAGATTATGGCTAATATTGAGAAGAATGGGAATCCTAGAATACTTGATTATGCTCATATGGAATCTGTATATAGACCAAGAGGCTCATGTGTCTAGAAGAAGGTATTCCTTTGAGAAGGTGATTATGTTTGGGAAGGTGGAGTAATGGTGAAATAGAGGAAGACACTCAACCAGGTGGATTGGCATAGTGACTACAAGAATGGACTCAAGTATATCAGAGATTGTAAAGATACCACAGGATAGGATAGGGATCAGATCTGTGGCTCATTGGGTAATTAGGGGTCATAATTTACTTCAAGGAACCTAACAAGAACAACAATAGGTAAGATATGAAAATATAAGAAAAATGTAGCATATTTATGGTCCAAGAAAATAAGGAGAAATTCAAATACACATTCATTAATGAACGCATGGTAAGTGATCACAGGAGCCAATAAAAGAACTCCAAGGAATGAAAACTGGAATAATCTGAGCCAAAGAATGTTTAGGCTCAAATATCAAACTAAGTATTTGTGAGTCCCTGTTTCTATAAATTGATAGATAAATAAAAAATGGATAAACACATAAATAAATTATGTTGTTATTGTTATGTGCCGTCGAGTCACCTGCAACTCATAGGGATCCTATGTGTAACTGCTCTGAAGCCTGCTCTGTCCTGAGCCAGTCTCACTGACTCCAACACACACTTACCCCCATTGCCCTAGTTACCGGATCAATACCTCTCATCCGAGTCTTCGATTCTTGTGCTGTCTCTCCAACCTTCCAAGCACAACGTTCTTCTTCAAGTACTTGTCCTTTCTGGCCACATGCCCAAAGTATGTGAGAAGGAGCGTCAAAATCCTAGCCTCCAAGGACAAATGTGGTTTCACCTTCTCTAAGACAGACCTATTTATTTTCTTGGCAATCCATGGTATGTTCAAGACTCTTCTCCAAATACCACAACTCTCAACTTTTTTCTTCTGTCATCCTTAGTCATTGTCCAGCTGTCTAATAGAGAATAGATATATCTCTGAGGAAATAGATTTTAATTAATTTATGTAGATATTTTTCCCTTTGGGACTATTATGCCCCAACTCTTAGAGTGGTTGTCAAAATTTTCTTCCAAAAAGTACAATAAAAAAGAGAGAGAGGAAAACCAAAACAAGAACTCTACATTTAAGAAGAAGAAGAAAAAAATACCTTTTTTCAGGTGCCCAAGGCTAATATCAAGAGTGCTAAATCATGATGAAGTAGTTACTCTTATTGTGGTGAGATTCACAATTTATCCCCATGACTTTATTTCTCAAAATATCATAATTCCATCAATAGTTTGTAAAAAGAAAATCCATTAAACAAACAGAAAACAACCATCCTAATTCTTATCTAAACACAAGAGAAAAAATCTCAAAAAATCTGACAAACCCCAATTGAAAAACTAGGATAACTATATATTGCTCATTAAAATCTCAGTCATCAAAAGCAAGTAAAAGCTGAGAAATGCTCATGTTCCAGCGAAGCCTAAGAACAGCAGATAATTAAATATAATATAGTATCCTGGATGAACTCATGAAGCAGAAGTGTGTTAGCTAAAATCTAAGGAAATGTTTGAAAATCCTTGCCTCCAGAAGGATGTTCATTTGTTTTTTTGACTATGCAAAGGCATTTGACTGTGTGGATCACAACCAAATGTGGCTAATATGAAGAAGAATGGAGTGTTGTATGAAAGGAGAGAAGGTTAGCACTCCCCTTGACAAGGATGGAAGAGGCCCTTGGGCCTTACAACACGCATACGGTTAAGGCATTGCCACCTACTTCGTGGCATCTAACCACTGTTTTGGGGAGCTCTGGTGGCCTAGTGGTATGGAGCTGCAACTACAATCCCTGAGGCACACGGTTCGAATCCACCAGATGCTCTGCCGGGGAAGAAGGGACAATCTCCTCTTGTACCAGTCAGATCTGATTTGATGGTACACTCATACAAAAATAATAAAAAATAAAATTTAAAAAAAAAGAATGGAAAACCCAGTACACTTGATTGTGTTTATGTAAACTCTGTACCTAGAATAGGAAGCTATTGTATTAAGCAAGCAAAGAAAATATGCCATAGTTCAAAATTAAGAAAGGAGTGTATCAGTATGTATACTTTCTCCATATCTTTTCACTCTTTCTGTGTCTCCAGAACAGATTATTTAGGAGAATAAAATTTATGAAGAAAAATGTGGTATCAGGATTGAAGGAAGATTTATCAACAACCTGTATTATGCAGATGACCCAAACTTGCTTGTCCCAAACTGAAGAGGACTTAAAGTATTTGCTGCAAAAGGTCAGGGCTATAGACTTTGATAGTAAGTGCATCTCAACACCAAGAAAATAGAGATTTTGAATAATGCTGCTAAAAACATTGGTGTACAAGCCTCTGTTTCTGCCTCAGTTCTCATTTTCTCAGGGTATATTCCAAGTAGTGGAATAGCTGGGTCATATGGAACCATCGCAAGAACATGGAACCAGCCTAGATGTCCAACCACAAACTAATGGATTGAGAAATTATAGTACATTCACACAATGGAATACTATACATCACACAGGAGCAATGATTTTGTAAATTATTACCTAACTTGGGAGGGACTGGACAGCATTATGCTGAGTGAACTAACTCAGTCTCTCAAAGACAAATATTGTATAAAAACATTATTATAGAATGAGTATAAGGAACTAAGGGGGAAGAAGGTGGAAGCAAAGGGATGGGGATGTGCAGGGGGAGGGAGGATTAATCATGGGGTTATCCAATTTGATAGGAGGGTAAGGGAAATTGGAAGAATCTGCTCTGGAAAATAATTTATTCTAATTTTGTAAATAAACTAGTATAATAATAATAATAATAATAAAGAACTGTTGTTCACAGGTCATTATGAGCTATAATTAATTCAATGACACCTAACAACAGTTAGAATGAATGAGGAAGCAAAGCTTCATGGTAAGGTACATTACAGAAATAAATGTAGATATTTATTTGAAAAATCTTCCCCAGAAAAGAATATATAAAGAGAGAAATCCATAAGCAAGGAACCTCATAATAGATTGTCCTTTAAAGTCATGGGGAAAGAAAGCGGGCACATTGCTTTGCATTGCTTCAAAAATAGAATGAAGACAAGAATCATCAAAAAGACCTTCAACTCAGCCCATCACTGGCCACAAGACTGAATCAAAGTGGTTGCATCAATTTGTTGTTAGGGGTAGAGGCCAGCTCATGGCAACCTTTTGCACAATGGGAACAGGCTATCTTGATTCATAGGTTTTCAATGACTGATTTTTGGAAACAGATCACCCAGTCTGTTTTCTTAGTTTTTCTTAGATTGGGAGCTCCATGGAGAGCCCTTCAACTTTATTACAACATGCAGGCCTCCATTGATACAATATGAACACTGGCCAGGAATCAAAATGAGGTCTGCTACAGGGAAGGTAATAATGGTATCAGTGAATCACGGCTGCCTACGGCTTACATGTGCCTCCACAATAGTTGTTCTTATGTGCTGTTGAGTCACTTCAAACTCATAGCAACCCCATGTACAATAGCCCTGAACCCTGCTCTGTACTCTGCCAACCTTATTGTCTCTGACACACCTACCCCCATTATCCCAGTTACTGAATCAATTCATCTCATCCAGGGTCTTCCTCTCTTGCACTTTCCCTCCACATTTCCAAATATGATGTTCCTCTCCAAAGACTGGCATTAATGTGAATAATTATTAGCTCTATTTTTTTAAATACTACTAATCACAAATGAAAAATTTGCTGAGTTTCAGACAAGTTAAACGGATTGCCCAGACAAAACTAGAATGATGCCAACTAGGATTGAAAGCAAGTCTGTTTGACTTCACTGACTATACTTTATTTGTAAGAATTGGGAAACAGGAAATCTAACCCAAGTCAGGTTACAAACATACTCCTGTGCTTTAACTGGGTTTGTTTTCTGTTTGTTATTCCATTTTACAATTTGGTATTTGTTTTGCTTAATTATGCCTTACAAAGTGGATTAAGTGCTTTAAATTTGTTATAAATAAGTCTCTTTCTTGTACATAAACAACTCTGTTTTATTATTTCCCAGGGATTTCCCTGGGTCCAGTCCAAAAGTCCAAATAAAATTTCCAAGACTATGCTGCTTTGATAGTTAAGCTACCCTACAATTTCGCACTGCTGAGTGCAAGGGGGAATGCCTGGTTCAGAGTGCCTGAAAAGTCACAACCCACAAACAGATTGAAGAGGCACACTGCCAAACCCTCCTTATTTGTTTAGCTTTAACAAATAGCACCCTGAACCAACCTACACTTGAATCCTTCAGCTTGTTCTGAATAATTCATGATTATTTAATTTTGGCCCCTATCAAAAGATTTACAATGCATAATCTTTTAAGTACAGAGATTGTAAGTATGTCACAGGGCTTATTTAAAGCCTCCCTGTTCTGTTTAGTGCATTTAACTTTGCCAATGAAAAGATCCACAAAAATTGATGTATTCTTATCCAACTTGAGATTAGATAATACAAGTGAATAAAGAATGACATCTGATATCACCAAATGTCTCCCTTACTATGCTTGGTATTTGGAAGTCAGAACTATCCAAACAAATGTGTGAAAATCCCTTTCAAAAAAAACGGAAAAAAAATATTTTAAAAAGACAGCCTTGCTTCCTGGCTCTAGCCTCCTGCATAGTAAATTTAGAACTAATGAAATGTTTATTCTAGACATCAGTGTAACAATATGACTAGCCAAAAGATATATACTTATATGAATTGATGGTGTTTTATAATATGTAAGAAAAGCAGACCTACCAGAATTTATACAGCCTTTAACTTATTTTAACTCAGTAGAATTGGACTAGCAATTCCTATAGCCCCATCTGATCCACATGGACAGACAACCAGGGGCAGGGACAGAACCAATGGCAGTTAAATTCTCATTCGGTCACTTTGACACCTTCCGCCCTCCCCATCTTGCATGCCTTGTTGTTAGTACACAAATGGTATCTTTGAAGGATTGTCAGTATACATACAAAGTTTCATATACAATGCATTCTAAAATGCAAATTTTTATAGAAAGATATAACAAAAGTTTCTTTTGTTAAATTAATTACAAACAATGTAGTTCAATGGGATAAAACTGATACACACGGGATACTGTTTTGGTTTAGTGGATGCCAAGAGGCAAATATTGAACGATTCCTTATTTTATAGCAGAAACAGACTTCTATCAATTTTTAAAAATTTAATATTTTAAAAAAATTCTGTTTGTGCATTCTTGATTAAAATGCAAGATATATCAGTTTGGAAGATCCTCCTCCCTAAGGAAAAAGGTAATCTCAACCATGTCAGCATGAGGAGTGTGTTGCATAAAATAATAGGTTGCTTTGTCTGAAGACAACAGGAGGCTACCTCCCAGTGCAAGCACGTTCATAGTATACATTCTTGATATAGTTTCTATAGTCTCTCATTTCTCCTTTTCTTTTTTTTTCCTATTAATTCAAGTAAGTATTGGTCAAACAAACGATCTTTTTTTTTTCCTTCTTGAAAAATGTGAACAAATGTCAAAAAAGCAAGCACTTAAGTTACAAGTGCCCCCAGGCAAATGTAACTTCATGCTGGGCTTAAGCTACTATCATAAACACCACACCACAGGAAATCACTAACACTAACCATGACCACGCCAGTTGTGTCTTTCTAGAAATAACGCATAATTGCCTTAATGAACTCACACAGCATCTGAAAAGTTCCCAGTGTAAATTCACTAAAGTAAATAGTGTTCCACATAATGGTTTTCTGTGTTTGGTCACAAAGCGTTACGCATTATTTTGTCATTTTAAGGAGAGGGGAATACCAGGTAACTGATGTATTCTTTTCACTGGACAGCCATCAAGACAGCAGCATTAAAGTTATTTTCATATTTTTCTTGGGTGGAGCAGATGTCTCAGAAGCAGAAAGCATGAGATGAATAATACAATTTCAACTCTTAAGGATGTTGCTTTATATACTCCTATTTAGGCATGGAAATGAACAATAGAAATGAGGAAAGATCAAGTAAGCAACCCAGTTCACATACACAACCCAGCGGGGAAATTTGCTTCCTAAAATAAACCTTCTAATATTTTAGTGCTGTTGACTTTTGTAAGTCCCTGGTGATTAAGCTTCTATCACTCACTTTTCCTGCAAGACTATTCTTGTAACCCAATATTTTCCTATGTCAGGAAGTTCCTTAAATTTCCCTTTCTCAATTTCAGCCTACAATCCCAACACTCCAAAGGACATTAGGAGAATAATGAAGCAGTTGTAAATCATTTTAAATATTTTAAATTAAGGCAATCTACGATACTTAGAAACAAAGGAGGAAAAATAGTCCTTCTCTATAATTTTAAGATATTAGTATTTTTTTCCTCTCATGATGTATTATGTAATTGCAAGTTTAGAAAAGAAATGAAATATTTTAAACAGGAACTTGAAGCATAAGGTGATTTTAATTAACATGAAATGAATTTTTAATTTGGGAACCCAAATTAATCCTTTCCTTTTCTTGGTTGATGTCTTGTTCTTCCCTGAACTTCCATAGTTTCAGCAATTCATATGGGACAAATAATTTCATAATTCAACCCTACAATTAAAATAATTTTAATAAACAACTTTCACATAATTTACAAATTTCATATTTAGAGATAAGTCAGTCCAGTCATGGTGATCTTGACTTCACTCTTCTGTTTTTATTTTTGGATTCAATCTTTAATTGTAACATTTGAGTGTTTGTTGTTAATGTACCACAGTGTCAGATTCAACCCATAGGTGACTCACCACTGGGTGTTTTTCTTTAGATGCTGTGAATTTCATGGAAGTAGACTGTGCATCTTTCTCCTGCAGAGCCACTGGTGGATTTGAACCACCAGAGGGCTAGAAACTTTAGGTTAGCCAAGCAATTCCCTTAGAGCAGGGTTTTATGTTTTCAATACAAGGTGATAATGGGCATAGATTGATGATAATTGGTTTTATAAAACACAATGTATGGGAATGTTGTATGAAACAGTGTTAAGGAAGGAATGTATGAACTATAATGTGTACTAATGAAACACAATACATACAAAGTTTGTATGCAAACAAATATAAAATAAAAAATTTAAAAAATTTTGAAAAGAATATATACTTGAACATTAGCAGAAATAACATTTCATAATTTGCTAGCTTCCTTTCTCAAGAATTATTTTGATAGTAGATATTTAATATGTGTTTGTTTATTTTTGTGCTTTTCCCTAGATTACCACAAAACTCTTATTATTTTTCTTGGTCCCTATGGTTACATTATTGAGAATCCCAACAAGTGCTTACAAATTGCTTAACATTACTTGTCTTCTCTAATCTTCAATCCTTACTTATTTTGTAGAAAACTATTTCATTTTATCTTTGACTTCAACATAATGCATAACAATAATATAATACATATGGCAAAAAATACAATTTGAACTAAAAATGTATTCCCACTTGCATAAAGCACTTGAGTTACAAAACAAATATGTTCCATGCAGGATTAGAATTTATAGGGTAAAGAATAATATTACAATATGATACTAAGTTTTAGAGGCTATATGTATTTTATGCTGCACCAATTTTGTCAGCGAATAAAATAACCTTGAAAACTCAAGACTATAAGCTTATAACTAATTCATTTTAATAGCTAGTAATTTATCAAGGTTTTCTGCATTTGTCATAAGTGTTATGGGAGTCAATTGAAAAATATAACACTATCACTATTAAATTTCTTTTTAAGCCTCCAAGGCCATCTAGTTAATATAATGCAAAAGGTCTCAGATACCTTCCAATTGACCACTGACTATTTCATCACATATAAATGGCCAACAGTGGTTGCTGAGCAAAACTTCATGATCTTATGCAAAGGTATTGAGATTTTTATATAGCTATTTATTCTCCTATTTTTCTTTAAAAGGTTAACAAATAAAGAGTAACATTAAATATGATGTATTTTCCACTAATAAATAGATTACCATTAAAGTGTATTTTACTATCTAGAGTATAATTTTTATAACATTAAATACACAACATAATACTTAGAAAATGATGACTGGTAATTTCCTATGTTCATTTTGACTCATAATTTATAATTTAAATGAATTACACATTTGTGTCTAGAATTCATAAACATTGAATTTCAAGGAGCAAAAATTAATAGTCTTAGGATTCTTATTAATCATTGGAAGATTACCAATAAGAAAATTCCTTGTTGTAGTGATTAATTTCATTTATGAGAACATGTCTTTAGGATGTTGCTGTTGTTGTTGTGTATCATTGATTCAGAACTGATCCATAGCTGAACCTCCATCATGTTTTCAGAGGCAGTTTAATCACATGGGAGGAGATTGCTCATCCTTCTCCCGTGAACCCCATAAAGTCATATTGCCCACAGTTTCTCATCAGTAGCCCACCAGAGCTCTCTTTAAGATATTAAAGAACAAATAAATACATTTCCCCTCTGTGATGTAAAAATAAAACTAAATGATCCTTACTATTTAAGTAAGGATTTCTGCAGTTCATTCTGATCAGAAGAAATTCTAGTAATCATAAATAGTGAATATCCATTGCTATCAAGTCAAGATCAGCTCATAGTGGTAGCACAGGGTAGAGTAGAAGTAATTCAAAGGGTTTGCAAGCTGAAATCATTATGGAGCTGTATTGCTGTAAAGAAGTTGGTCAGTTTATAGTACTGTCATGATTAACAACTAAAGCCTTTAACTATGGGCCCAACAAAGCTTCCTTAATAAAAGCGTATAGTTGCTGAACTTTCAGTTTTAAAAGATAAAAACAATGATTTTCATTAAAATTTTAAAGTGAATAAATGTTAAATATTTAATTAATTACTGAGAAAACCAATGAGATATTTAAATGATTCAAAAGTATTGTTGTTGTTGTTGTTATGTGCCGTCGAGTCGTTTGCGATTCATAGCGACCCTATGCACAACAGCCCTAAACCCTGCTCTATCCTGCGCC
>NW_006399819.1:2425744-2435148 GCF_000299155.1 Elephantulus edwardii
TGAGTTGTAAAATTAGTTAATACACTCACTTCTCATTAATGTGCTTAGGTTCAGGTGATCTGATTATTATGTGGAAATGGAGGATGACCACACCAGATCACAAAATAGAGGATGATTACGTAACTGCCAAAACTGACATTCAAAGTCCAGTCAAGCAAGCTAACACATAACTTTATCCCTCATAGGCAATGTTACTCTTACCTTATACTTCATCATTCATTATTGCCAGATATTATAAATATGAAATCTCAGATACCAAGAGAGTTGATAATTAAGCAGTATATGAATTCTTTAGAATAGAAGTCTGTAAGTTTTTTTGTATAAAGATTTGAAAAGTAAAGATTTTAGGCTTGATGGACCACATAATGATCTATATTTACAAACTGTTTGCATAATTTATTTTTCTTCCCCCTTTTTAAAAGCATTTCATTAAAAATGTAAAGACCATGCTGAGCTTATGGACCATGTTAAAACTAGAATTAGCCTGCAGATTGTGGTTTGATCACCTGCTCTATGAAGTTATATATGTCCTATTTAGAGATATCTTTTCTGTAAGACAGAAATTAATTTTATCTATTTCTAACAATATTAATTTTTAATTCTGTCTTGTGTTTTTGCCTGCATCTTGTTGTTGTTATGTGCCATCGAGTCACTTGCGACTCATAGCAACCCTATGTACAAGAGCTCTACATGCTCTTCTATCCTGTGCCAACCTAGCCATCTCAAACGCACTTATTCCCACCTCTCTAGTCACAGAATCGATCCATCTCATCAAAGGTCTTCCTCTACTTTGGCGCCCCTCCACTCTGCCAAACATGATGGCCCTCTCCAAGGTATATTCAACACTCTTCTGCAGCACCACAGATCAAAGGCATCAATTCTCTTTCTATCAAACCTAGTCACTGTCCACAGCACGTAACTGTGAAAACTATAGCCAGGATCAGGCGCACCTTAGTCTCCAGTCTGACATCGTTGCTTTTCAGTACATAGGGTTTTCGAAGGCCTGTCTTTTCAGAAGTGGATGGCCAATCCTTCTTCCTAGTCTATCTCAATCTTTAAATACATGTAATAGTATCTGACAGACAAGCATTGTTGCCTCTATAGGCAAAATTTGTTTGCTTTCTCTTTCATTTATATTAGTTAACATCTATCCTTAAAAATACAAGGGGGGCCTAGTAGTTCAGTGGTTAAGCATTTGTCTGCTAACCAAAACATCAGTGTTTGTAATACGCTAGCTTCTCTGTTGAACAAAGACATTCCTATCTGTCTCCATAGAAATTAGAACTTCAAAAGCACTATGGGTCACTCCTATGTTCTATGGATTACAATGAGAAGACTCTATAGTAATGATTTTTTTTGTTCTGTTTTGGTTTTCTTTTTTATTTAATATTGGTTTGCTTACAAAGTTTGTATACATTGTGTTTCACGCTATTATTCATTCAAATTGTGTTTCATATAATCATTCCCATGAATTATGTTTTATCAAATCAATCACCATTGGACTATTCCCATCATTACTTTGTCTTTTCACTTCTCCACCAAATGTTTCCCATTTCCTTTATCCCCTTCCTCCACTCACCAAATTATAGCAATGGATTTTAATGGGTAATAACATTTTAGGTTGCATTCTCTAGAGAAGCAAAACCAGTGAAACTTACATATATAAGATTTATTCCAGGAAAGTGGGTAGTGTGCCTGTAGAGGCTGCCAAGCCTTGATTCATGTAGCTGGTTACTCATTAACTTCGAGTCAGAACTGACTCATAGCTGACTCTCCTGCAGTTTTTTAGAGACTGCAAATTACATGGGAGGAGACTGTCCATTCTTCCCTGGCTGGAGACATTACTGGATTTGAATGGCCAGAGAAGCACAACCTTTGGGTTAGCAGTACTACCAGAGCTTTGTCTTGTAGGTGTATGAACTAATAAACTCAGTATCAGCAGTTCAGAAAAGAAGTTGCCTTGTGCAGAGGCTGACAAATTGAAGATAGGCTGGCAAGAAGGCAGGTCACTGGCTCATAGCTAAAGAACTAGAGGTCAGATAGTGACAAGCCAGATATAGGATGGCAATTAGTAAAAAGCAAAAAAGCTTTGTCAAATGTGAATGTATATCTATGTTGTTGTTATTGTGTACCATAGAGTTAAAGGACCCATAGCTGACCTTCCAGTGGGTTTTCAGAGGCAGTTAATCACATGGGAGGAGATGGCCCATCCTCCCACAGAGCAGCTGGTGGCCTCGAACTGCCTGCTTTCAGGATTGCAACACAGCTTCTTGCCACTAGGCCACCAGATGTCCTCTATATCTACACACACACATACACACACACACACACACACACACACAGAGAGAGAGAGAGAGAGAGAGAGAGAGAGAGAGAGAGAGATTTATATTTTTAGCAAATGTAAATTGCAGGTCATACCTTCAAGAAAACTTCCTTTTAGCAGGTTCATTCATTGTTTATAGTTGTTACCATTATGCTCATCAAAAGAATACCTACAGGACTACTGCCTAACAGGAGAATCATGTCAGTGAACTTAGCATACAACCTTAATCACCACAGTCTATGGAAAGACAATTAATGAGGACACTTCTATAAAGTTAGAAAACTCCCAGAGGATCTACTGAACAGTAGACAACATTCCAGTGAAAGGCACCCTGAGATATCTTCTGTTTCTGAATCTTTGTCATTATTTTCTTTCAAAGATTTCTCATTAGTGGATTAGTATTATACTTTTTAGCTATTAGCTAGCTTATTACTGAAGTGCATGAACATCACTTAAATCTGAGATTAAATCTCTAAAAGTCTATTTATGTGGTATTTGACTTTGATCACTTGAAGTCCAGTCTGTAGAAACTTGCGCTGGTAACCCTAAGGCAGTGGTTCTCTGGTGGTTGGAACCCACCAGTTGTTTTTTAAGGAGAAAGAGCTATCACCTGCCCATTATTTATAGCCTTTGAAAACTGCTGGAACATCGCTATGAGTTGGTTGCAACTTCATGGAAAATAGTTGATTGAACTTTTCTTTTACTTTGAATAAATAACTTCTGTAGGGGTTAAACCAGCCAAGGCACCACCTACCTGGATTAAAAGAATAATATGAAGAATGTAATCAGGGCAAAACCAGCTAAGGAGTTGGGGTATGCAAAACTTGATTCGACTACTGATGTAGTCTTCTGATAAAGATATGGTTATGGAAACAAAGAAGGTCAGCAAATAAGAAAAATGGGGAAAAAAGTCTTAGACATCAGTTAACATGTTTTGCTGCTTATATAATGAGAAATATATCAATAAAAGCTATGATATGTCCTCTTGGGAGGACACGCAACCTCTCCCCTTCATGACCAAGGAAATTCTTGAGTAGTTCATTCGATTGCCTTGAACTTATAAAAGTGCGACAGATTTCTATGGGTCTTACAGTACTTATTTTTCCCCCTGTAAAATAATGTTACTAGTGCTTTATTTGTAATTTAATGATTAAATAAAATAATATAAACATTGCATGTCATCTTTTTGTTACTCTCACACTTTCTTCAGTTCTCACACATTTACAGTTCCTTTCTAAAGTAAAAACCTCCCAAGGCTAAATGTGCAAAGAGCTTTTGCTTTGCAATTGACAGCTGAAAAGAACACATTCTTAGCTCTATCCCTTCATTATTTCTCTCTTCTTAAAAGGGAAGGTGCTACTCCATTACAAAATGACATTACAAATCAAGCACAAAGCTGCAACATTGGATAGCATTCAATCAGTCCTTTAATTTCATGCAAGCAATACAGTCCCAAGGCATAGAGAGAGCCCTCAGGTTGGTGAAAACCTGTAATTGATCTCCAGATAAGGACTCCAAAGTGGTCCTGTAACCCCTCATGACTCTCTGAAATCAAAACTATTTCCATGAAAACTATAAGGCATTATCTTCCCCTTACAATCTTATTCTCTTAGAGTTTTCTGGAGATTATAAGAATTGTGATAGCAAGTGTTGTGAAGGGACAAATCAATACATAAGAAGTTGGTAAGGCATTACAATTAGTTAATTGCATTAATAAATGACAACTTTATAAAATGCCTGCAAATGATTGTATGAACAACAAATGTGATCTATATAAGCTTTCATTAAAAAAAAAACAAAACAACAACCCAACAGCACTTTCCCCAAAATAAAGCCATGAAGACAGGAAAAGGAATTGTGATGGTAACAGATTGAATGAAAAAACGGCTATTATAATCCAGCAGTCATCTAGTAAATGAGCTTTCAAAAATGCACCAAAAATATATAAGAATGCTCTTTTAAAAATTTAATTTTTTCCTAGAAAATGTAGTTTTCTTTTTGGTTAGTATTTAGCATGTAAATAAATCAACTTATTACTGTTATATTTAAAAGAATAAATACATACATACATACATACATAAATGGATGGATGAATGAATGAATGAATAAATATTATTTTTAAACTACTGCATTAATTTCTTATACCGTGAAGATCTGTATGACCTACATAAACAAAAACTTGTTACAAGTCTTAATATGTTTTACAATGGTAAAGTAGCTCTAAAACCAAAATGTTATATTAGACTATAGCTGTGGCCCATAGCTAACCTTCCAGTAGGTTTTCAAAGGTAGTATATTGCAAGGGAGAAGCTTGCCCAACTTTCTTCTACAGAGCAACTGGTAGATTTGAATCACATACCTTATGTTGACAATACAATTACTACTAATGAAGGTAATAAAAAAATTTAGAAGTAGATGCGAGGGAGGACTCTCTTCCTATTGGAATAATTATATTTACTTTGAAAATTTAAAAAAGCTCTCCCCTTATGCTAGAGCTACATTAAATAAACCCACTGGAGGATTAGTTATGGGTCACAGCTATCGTTCTGCCTCATTGATAACTCAACAAAAAACACTCACCCAGTGGAGCAATGTGTAATCTATTGATTGCTAACTGAAAGGTCAATAGTTTGAATCCACCAGCAACTCTCAGGAGATGTACAGGTTCCTCCCATAAATATTTATAGTCTTGGAAACCCTATGAAGGGTCAGTGTATGTCAGAACTGAGTTGGTAGCAGTAAGATTTGGGTTATTACTATCCTACAGATTAGAAAGTTTTTCGTCTTTGGTCTGTGGGAATGGCTGAACATATGACACTGAAAAGGCAAGACTGACAGCAATGTATCACATATATTCACAAGGAAGTAGGACCTGGCACTTTGCAATGTTGCATAAGGTTGTACATGGAAACAGAGGCAATATCTAAGCCTCTGGTTGGCAAATAAAAGAGTATTCAAAGGGTAATGTATTCCCAAACCCCCACGCAATTATGTAATTGACTGTTGTTGTTTTTACTGTTGTTGTTAGGAGCTGTCCAGTTGAGTATGGCTCATAGCAACACTAGGAACAAAGGATCTGAACTCTGTTCTATCCTATCTGTCTTCACAGTTCCTGATACATTAGATACACTAGAACCCATTGTGGCAGTCACTTAACCACCTGGTTGAGGGTCTTCCTCTCCTTCACTGACCATCCACCCTTCCCAGAATCATATCCTTCTCCAAGGAATAGTACCTCCTAGTAATATGTCCAAAGTTCACTTCTGCTGAACTCTCATTAAGACATATCTGTTCTCTTGGTCATGTATGAGATGTTCAGTGCTCTTCTCCAACACAACACCTCAAAGGCATGAAATCTTCTGTCATTCTTTTTCATTGTCCAGTTCTTGGAAACATAGCAAGTTATCAGAAAGATTATGGCCTAAATCAGATACACGTTAGTCCTCAAAGTGATATCATTACTCCTCAATAATTTGGAGAGGTCCCTAACTTGCAGATTTTCCCATTACAATCAATGTGTTTCCTTATTTTCTGACTGCTTGTACCAAAGGTGCTAATTGTGGATTGAAGCAAGATGAAGCTGTTGATAATTTCCATCTCTTCTCCATACATTATGATGTTGTCTATTGATTCAGTGGTAAGAACCTTTGTTTTCTTGATATTGAGATGCAATCTATACCAAAGGATGAATCTCTTGATCTTCTGCAACAAGTACTTCATGACCCCTTCACTTTTAGCAAGCAAGATTGTGTTATCTGCATAATATAGGTTATTGATGAGTTTCCCTCTACTCCTGATGCCACCCTCCTCTTCATAGAGTCTAACTTCTCTAATAATTGGCTCATAATACAGAATGAATAAGTGTGAAGAGAGAATATGACCCTGCCACCCTGTCTTCTCAATTTTAAAACATGTAGTGTTCTCTTGCTTTATTCGCACAACAGCTTTCTGGTCCAGGTGCAGGTTCTACAAAAGAACAATTAAGTGCTCTAGCACTTCCATCTTCTCAATGTCAGCCACAATTTATGATCCACACAGTCAAAAGCCTTTGCATAGTCAATAAAGCACAAATAGATATTGTTTTGGTTTTCTTGCTTTTGACCAGGATCCATCCAACATCAGGAACGATGTCTCTGGTGCCACAGCCTCTTCTAAATCCTACTTGAATTTCTGCCAGTTCCCTGTCTGTGTAGTGTTCTAGTCATTTTTGAATGATTTTTGGAAGTATTTTGCTTGCAAGTGATATTTATGATAGTATTCAATAGCTTCCAGAGTCAGTTAGATCACCTTTCTTGGAAATGGGAACAAATACGGACCTCTTACAATCCATTGATCAGACAGCTATTCTCAAAATTTCCTGCCATAGACTGGTGACTGCATCCAAGGGTGCATCTACTCATTGAAACAAGTCAATTGATAGCCCATCAATTCCTAGAGTATTATTCTTTCTCAATTCCTTGAATGCAGCTTCCATTTCCTCCTTCATCACCATTGGTTCCTCTTCATATGGTACTTCTGAAAAATTTTCAGTGAAGATCAGTTCTATATGGTAACAGTGATTCTGTGTACTCCTTCCATTTTGTTTTGATGATTCCTGAGTCATTCAATGTATTGCTTATAGCATCTTTACTATTACAACACTCGGCCTGAATTTGTCTTTTGGTTCTCTTAGCTTGAGAAATCCAGAGTGAGTTCTTCCCTTTTTAATCTCTAATTCCAGTTCTCTGCACATGCCATTATAATAAGTTGTTTTGTCTTCCTGAGCAGCCCTTTGAAGTCTTCTTTTCAGCTCTTTTACTTTGGCATGCTTTCCTTGTATTTTGTCTTTTCGACACTCTAGTGCAAGTTTTAGTCTTTTGACATTCATTTCAATTTTTTTTCTTTCTCCTTTGTTTTTGTGAATGACCTTTTATTTTCTTCGTGGGTATCTTTGACATCATCCCATAACTCATCTGGTCTTCAAATGTTAGTGTTCAGTGTTTCAAACTTATTCCTAAAATGACCTTGAAATTCAAATGGAATTGATTCAAGAATATATCTTGGTTCCTTTGTTCTTATTTTCATTTTCTTCAGCCTTAATTTGAATCTGCATATGAGTAATTGATAATCTGGACCATAGTTAGCAACTGGTCTAGTTTGAGCCAATATTGAGTTTACCAATGATTTCTTCCACAAATGTAGTCAATCTGATTCCAATACATCTCATCAAGTGAGATCCATGTGTAAGGTCCTTATTTGTATATTTTTTCTTTTTTCTATTTATTTAGTTTTCATTTCAATGAACATCTACAGAGATTTTAGAATTCCATTCATTCATTGTTGCATGCTTCTCCCCACCCCCTCCCCCACACCCCGTTTACTCTTCTCCCTGAAAAGCAAAAGAAAAACTCCATCATTGGTACACAATCCCCTCCACACATCCCCCAATCCCACCCCCAACCCCAAATATAATCCACTCTGCAACCCTCATTCCGTACTCTTATGATAAACATAATGCCCTAAAATATAATACTTTTAAACTATTCTGTATTTGTATCTTTTTAAAAAGGTATTTGCAATGAATAAATCATTGTAAATACAAAATTCTGTCATTCCATTTTTAGCCTCATTTCTACCACCAAGCCCATAATTTCCAGCTATTATTCCATCCTCACTGTTTCCCACTTTTTCATTCCAGTCACCATTATTCATTAACACATCTTGATTGCATGTTCGGTCGATTTCAGACCACAAGATTTAGTAAAAAGTCTCTATTTCTTCCTCTTTGGTTCTAGCTGTAGGAGCATACGTTTGAACAATAGTCATGGAACATAGAATGTACGTAGCTTGAATGTTGGGAAACTGGAAATTGTTAAAAATTAAATAAAATGCATGAACTTCAACATACTGGGCATTATTGAGATGAAATTAATTAGCTTTGACCACTTTGAATCAGATAATCACATGGTATACTATGCAGGGAATGAAAACAAAGGAAGAATGGTGTTTTGTTCATAGTCAAAAGGTTCATTTCAAGTTCTATCCTGTAATACATTGTTGTGAGTGATAGGATGTCATTGACTAGTTTGTGTAATACTTTTAAACTCTTAGGAAACTCAAACTTACTACTGAGGGATAAGTAGAAACTGTTTAAGATATTTATGGAAGCAAAGTGAGAATATTGGGTTTTTTGAGGCCTTTTGGATTCTACCAATCTTAAGGCACCAGAAATTATTCTTAATTTGTACGCACTCATTATATTCTAGGCACATTCCTTATGATGCGTTACTTCCTTACATGTATTTCATTTCCGTGACCAATTGGTAGGAACATTTTTTGGCCTTCCAGTGTTACTACCTTATTACAGGAAAGGTAACAAAATAAGAAAAACCAAGAAAGGTCACATGACTATCACAGTGTTAAGGGCATTCAGATCTCTCATATTGCCAATATCCATTTCCTCAAATATTCCTCAAACATTCCTCAAATATTCCTTTAGGGCTACACACTCTGATTCTACACTGATCGGTTTTATTTTATATACTATCATAAAATTGGACACTGGAGGTTTTCATAATATACTTTAATAATTTTTTTCAGTAAGAATTTGAACTGGTTATTAATTTATTTGGCCTCAATTTAGCCATCTGTTAAATGGTGATAATTTACTATTCCTCTTATAATTTATGAACACAGCCTAGAAAGTAAATAAATACTTGATCAATGTCAGCATCATTTCTGTTGTAACCTTATATTATAAACCTATATTCTGTGAAATATATTTCACATTATTTTGGGCTCAGGGTGGTGTGTACATTGGAATGGAAAGGAACTGGCAAAAAAGTTTGGAGAGATAATGAAGAGAAAATGATAAGAGAATAAAACACCATAACAAAAAATGCTTCATATCACATTACATGCTTTAACATCAACTACTTTTACAAATTTGTCAGATCAAAGTATAAAAGAATTGTCTTTAATTTTTTCTATAGTAACTCTATGAAGAATAAATACTTTGCCCTACTGTATGCCATCTTTATATTTTCTGTCATGCTCAAGTGCACTGTGGCAGTCACTGTGTTTAACCACCTTCTTTGGGGTT
>NW_006399819.1:2435743-2439000 GCF_000299155.1 Elephantulus edwardii
TGCCCAAAGTATGTCAGACGAAGCTTCAGAATGCTTGACTCCAGGGAACATTCTGGCTTCACCCTCTCCAAGACAAACCTGTTTGTCCTAGCAGCCCATGGTATATTCAACACTCTTCTTCAGTACCACAACTCAAAGGCATCAATTCTCTTTTTATCATTCCTAATTTATAGGACAACTAAAAATCAAAGTTGACTCAATGACACCCAAGAAAAATGACAAATTCTAAACTCTTCATGGAAAATTGTGTAATGCAATGATGTCTACTTAATAATAAGAGATAATTATGTATGTGATACCAGATGTTTGGAGGCTTGTGGGATGGAAATATATCTAAAGTCTTGAGATGGGGAAAAAGATATTTAGAAAATTCAGCTTTGAGAAATTAAGTCTCAAAAAATGCATAACATTTTGCTTCTGCTTAATGAAATGACTTTTAAATCATTCTGCATGTATGATTTTTAATCCGCTTTTATGAAAAAGCCTTTATTGTCAGATTAATTCTTAATCTGAACATTACATTCATCAGCTGTTAATATGTATAGTCTCTCAAAGAAATTTAATGGAAGATTTAGTATTTTTTAAAAATTAAAAAATAGTTTTATTTTTTTAAGTTATTCAGTTAACTTAAGGGAAAATATACTCTTAAATCTTCACTTAAATTAAAAAAACTGATAATTTGATGTTGTTGTTGTTGTTTTTGTTATGTGCCATTGAGTCATCTGTGATTAATAATGACTCTATGTGAATTAGCTTTAAAACCTGCTCTATCCTGAGTCAATCTCATTACTTTTTGACAGATTTAATCCTATTTCTCTGGTCACTGAGTCAATCCATCTCATCCTGGGTCTTCCTCTTCTGCGCTGTCCCTTCATCCTTACAAGCGTGATGTCCCTCTCCAAGGGCTGGTCCATCCTGACCATGTGCCAAAGAGTATGAAACAGAGCTTCAAAATCCTTGCCTCCAGGGATCATCCCAGTTTCACGCTCTCTAGGACAGACCTGTTTGTTCTCATTGCAATCCACAGTATGTTTATTACTCTTTTGTAGCACTACATCTTGAAGACTTTGATCCTTTTTCTATCATCTTTAGTTATTATTGTCTAGCTCTCAGATGCATAGCAAGTAATTGTGAAGACCATGGACTGGATCAGGCACACGTTAGTCTTCAGACTGACATCATTGCTCTTCAATACTCTAGAGAAGTCCCTGACCAAATCTGTCTTTTGATTTCTTGACTGCTGGAGCCAAGACTACTGATTATGGATTCAAGAAAGCTGAATTTATGAACAATTTCAATCTCTTCTCTGTCCATAATGAACCTGCTAATTTGTCTAGTGGTAAGAATCTTTATTTTCTTGATGTTGAGCTTTAACCCATGCTGAAGACTACAGTCCTTTATCTTCTTCAGTAAATGTCTCATGTCCTCCTCAGTTTCAGCAATGTTGTATCAAATGTATATCACGGTTGTTGATGAGTGTTTCCCCAATCTGCCACATTCAACCTTATAAAGCCAAGCTTCCTGTTCTGCGTATAGATTGAAAAAAGTATGGAGATAGGATGCATCATTGACACACACCTTTCCTGATCCTGATCCTGATCCTGATCCATGTCATGTTTCCCTGGTCTGTTCTGAGACTGCTTCCTGGTCCAAATATAGGTTTCACATGAGCATAATTAAGTGTTCTGGGATCCCCATTCTTCTCAAAGTAAGCCACAATTTTTTGTGATCCAGACAGTCAAATGCCTTTGTATAGTCAATGCAAACACAGATAGACATTAGTCTGGTATTCTCTGTCTTCAGCCAGATCTATCTGGTGAGTATATCCATAGCAGCATCTATTTGTTGAAATATGTCATTCCATCAATTCCCAGAGCTTTGTTTTAGGCCAATTCCTTCAGGGAAGCTTCAACTGCATCCTTCATCACCATAGGCTCTTGATCAGATATTGTTTCATGAAATTATATCAGCCAATTATATTTGGTATAATGCCTCTTCTTACTTCTTTTTTTATTAATTTTAATGAAAGTTTACAGAGACTTTGGATTTCTATTCATTCATTGTTGCAATTTTTTTTCCACGCCCAACTTCCCCCTCCCTCAGTTTGCTCTTCTCTTTGAAAAGTAAAAGAAAAATTCGTTCATTGTTATACAGTCCCTCCCCTCAAGTCCACTCCACTACGCAGCCTTTGTTCTGGACATCTGTCATGACAAAAATACCTAATCATATATCAGTTTTAAACAGTTCTCTCCTTCATCTGTTTCAATGATGTATACAAATTTTATCCCATCTTTCTTAATCTTCCCCCAACCCTGGTGTCAATCCTATTTTACAACAGTGGCACTATGTAGTATTTGTCCTTTTGTGACTACAATATTTCACTCAGCATACTGTCCTACAGGGTCACCTATTTTGTATAATAATGGCATAAAATTGAGAATTCAGAAATCAACCCATCTACCTATGATCAACCGAGTTTCTATAAGAAGATGAAATCAATTTAGTGGGGAAACTATAGTTTTTTTTAACAAATTGTGTTGGCAAAATTAGAAAACTATCTGCAGAAAACTCAAACAAGGTCCACACCTCACTCCATACACAAAAACCAACTCAAAGTGGATCATGAACCTAGGCCTAAAGCAAAGGACTATAAACTTCATTTAAGAAAAGCTTGGAAGAACTCTAGAAGTTCTACTCCTCACATAAGCAGTCTTCCAAGTATCCTGAAAAATCTACAGTCAGAAGAGGATAAGACAGATGAATGAGACCTTCGAAGAATCAAATTCCTGTGCACATCCAAAAACTTCTCCAACAGTTTAAAAAGGAAGCCACAGATTGGGAAAAAATATTTGGTAATGATATGTCAGAACAGAGCAAGGAAACACCGCATGGTTCAAAATTGGGAAGGGCATGCCAGGGATGTGTCCTGTCTCCATACCTTTTCAACCTGTATGCAGAACAGATTATCTGGGAGGCTGGGATGTATGAGGAGAAATGTGGGGTCAAGATTGGTGGAAGATCTATCAACAATCTGCGATATGCAGATGACACAACCCTGCTTTCTGAAACTGAGGAGGACCTGAAGTGCTTGCTGCAGAGAGTCAAGGACTGCAGCCTTTAATATGGATTGAGAATTAATGTCAAGAAGACAAAGATTCTCACCACTTGACCAATTGGCAGCATCAGGATGGATGGTGAAGAGATTGAGATTGTTCACAGCTTTAGTTTGCTTGGCTCCACAGTCAACACTCTTGCCA
>NW_006399819.1:2440625-2450780 GCF_000299155.1 Elephantulus edwardii
ACAAGACACATTGGTTATCAGTCGGGAAACAAAGGCACATGGGTTATCAGTTGAGAAACAACATCTGTTTGTTTGCCCTGTCCTGTAGTTAGCCATTCTTGAAATACTGTTGCCCTGGATACAACTGGGTGTGGGGCTCTACCCAGGACAATGGAAAAATTCCTGAGTTTAACTTAGCTGAGAACTATAGAAACCTGAGATTAATTCAGCTGAAAACTATAGGGACTATTTTAATTTTAATCTTTCAGAATGCTATGCTGCATTGAAAAACAAGGAACTCCTTCCACCTTCTTTTGATTCTACCTAGGTCATTCAACATTCTTCCTTCAGCATTCTTAAGTATTGCAACTTGAGACTTGAATTTTTCTCAACATTTTCTTCAGCTTAAGGAAAGCTGAGTGAGTTCATCCCTTTGATTTTCTGACTCCAGCTCCTTGAATATTTCATTATAGTGCTTTGTTTTGTCTTCTCGTGCTATCTTTTGAAATCTTCTATTCAGCTCCTTAACTTCTTGGTTTCTTCCCTTTGTTTTGGCTTTGTTCTCCTCTCTTTGCAGTGATTTTTTTTTGCATTTCTCATGAATGATATACTTGATATCCTCCCACAGCTCATCTGGTCTTCTCTCATTAGTGCTGAAGGTTTCAAATCTGTTCCTAAAATGGTGTTTAAATTCTCATGGGACCGACTTGAGGTCAAACTCTGGTTCTTGCAGATTTGATTCTATTTTCTTTAGCTTCAGTTTGAACGTGCATATGAGTAACTGATGGTCTGTTCCACAATGAGCAAAAATTTATATAATTTGCTTTTTCACTAGTCAATTATAATTTGCTGGAGTTATGTTTGCTTTTTACCTAATAAAAATGTTTTACTACTTATTTAAACTTCTTTTCTAATATTCTGAGAAAGAAAGGAAATAATGATTAGATTTATTATATACTTGTGGACTTTGGGAGAATTACAGCATTATTCACATTTTCAAATGCAAGCATATAAAAGTTGACTATTTTTCCTCAGGAGTCTCTTTACACTGATAATTGAATCAAATTCACTTTTTCAGAAATTTGTAGATTCTTGGTTAATTGAAAAAAGATTTTTTTTACTACAGGTTCACAGAAGATAACGTGAATGGGCTAAATATAAAAATAAATATCATTAATAATAAAAAAGACAACACAAAGATTGTTTTGTCATTAAGCTCTTCTTGATGACTTCTCAAAATCTAGTTAAGTAAAACAGAGAGAAAGATGTTGTCTATGCCAATTAGTTATGACCAGCTCTGATAAGTCTTATATTTTCTTTGAGCCTACCAACTACTTATTGCATTACCTAATCTATAATTTAGATTAATGTATGTTGAAATTAGAAGTAAAGTAATTCTGTGATAAGAATTAAAAGTATATACAATAAAATAAAAATAGGTATAAAAATGTTTTCAAAACTGGAAACATAATGGCAAGAATCGACACTGTACTCTCAAAGACACATGGTTCAAGGCTACCAGCTGCCCCCTGGAGAAGGGTGGACAATCTCCTCCCATGTGTTTAACTGCCTCTGAAAACCCATAGAGGGTCAGCTATGAGTCAGTTCTGACTCTAAAGTATACAACAACAACAATTTATTCACTTAAGCATTTTATATTTCGATTAATTGTCCTTTACACATACCATACCCCCAGTAAAGTTTGCTTTTCAAGTTCCTTAACATTTTGCATGTGTATTTCCTCTCTTTGAGTATTTAACTTCTGATATTTATGCTGTTTTGTAAAGGAGGGGGGAATCCTTATTAATGTCTTAGTACAAATGATGGAGGGCCAGTCAATGTTTCATTCCTTTGCACATAGAGTCACTATTAGTCAGAGCTGATTTGTTAGTCTCTAACAACCATGGCAACAGGACAACAGTTCTTAAACACTTCATGACGACACTAGGATTGATCTAAACAAATACATATGAAAAGAGAAATTCAAAAGTTAACATCAAAGAGCCAGTTATCACCTATCCTAATGACAGTTTGTCATGTTGTATTGGCTTGCATGTTGCTATAATGCTAGAAGCTATGTTGTCAGTATTTCAAATACTGTCAGAGTCACCTAGAGTGGACAGATTTCATCAGCTTATCAAGACTTAGACAGACGAGGAAGAAATGTCTGGTAACCAACTTTCAAAAATTTAGCCAGTGAAAACTCTATTGACCACAAAAGACTGGTTCAGTCCTGGTAGACATCTCAGATTGAAAGTTACAGGAAATAGATGGTAACCACAAAAACAGGCTTGGGTATATCAGCAATCTCAAAGTTGTTACAATGGCAGGTAATGTAAGATTACCACATTGTTGTTGTCAGGTGCCATCAGGTCACATATGACTCATAGCAACTCTATGAACAACAGAACTGAATCCTTTCCTATCTCTCACCATTGTTATCATCCCTGACACACTCATTGCTGCAGTTCATGTATCAATTAATTTTGCTTAGAGTCTTTCTCTCCTTTATTGATTCTCCACCTTTCCAAGCATGATTTTCCTTTCCAAACAACAGCTCAAAGTATGTGACACAAAGGTTTGACATTCACTAGCAAGTAACAACACTTACAATGAAATACTGCATACATTCTTAGAGCCACTTCTAGTTGCCAACATGTGTAGCCCATGCCAAGGAAGGCAACTGTCAGGGTTATATACTAACCATTACATACTGATTGATTATGTAAGAATTCATTTTTCTTCTCTGAAAAAAACTATGCTATTTGCCCCATAGCCATTGTAATAAAAGGTCAGATGTCATGATAAGACCTATAGGTCGCATTGAGTGAAAATCTTGATGATTACAATCAGGACAAATAAAGAAGTAGAATAAGTGCTAGATGACACAATGGTTAATAGTTTGAGTACTAGTCAAAAGTTTGAACTCAACCAGAGACCTCTTAGAAGACAGATGCTTCTGAAAGATCAGTTTGAAAATTCCATGGAACAATTCTATTCTGCTGACACTTTTTAGTATAAGTCAGAATTGACAGCAACTGAAAACAAAGGCACAGAGATAAATTATTACAGATGAGATAAATATATACAAGGTTTAAAGAGGCAAAACTTTTGCAGATTTTGTTTGAAAATCAACTCAAATAAAATCTTTACATGGTCTTTGCATTTTCTTTTTCTCTAACAGCAAATCAAAGCTTCTTGGTGGTGTAACAGCTAAACAATCAGCTGTTAACCAAAGGTTGATGGTTCAAACTTACTCAATGATTACATTGGAGAAAGAATTAGAGATCTGATCCTTTAAAGATCAAAGTATAAAAAAATTATTTTACACAGAGTTACTCTGTTACATGGGGACCAATATCAGTCAAAACTGATTCTACAGTGCCTAATAGCAGTTAACACTAAATTACTTCCAACAACCCTGTTATACTACTATTGAGAAGATCTGTAATCCTTCTGCAGGGACAGATTAATCATAACAGTCATGATCATCAGTTAGAAAACCCATTGATGACTAATAAAAGAAACTAGCAAGACAGTGCATGGCCTTATAGTTTTTAGTTGTGACACTTCAGTGTTCACTTACTAAAATACACTATAATGATTAAAACAGTTAATCTTTTCCTATCAATCCTTAAAGGGACAATCTTTTAATAATTAATGTTGAATTGATTCTAACTCATGCAACTCCAAGTGTTTTAATTGTTTAAGCTGAGGATTTTGTTAAAATATTTTACATGCCAGTAAGCATATACTTTGGGTTTTTAGATAACACAAAACATTTTAGGCTTGATAGTTCAAACTCAACCAGTGGATCCATGGGGGAGGGGAACCCAAACCTAGAAGTCTGTTTCTGTAAAGATCATAACCAAGAGCAAGCCAGAGAACACTTTTTTTCTACAAAACATTTGGAGTTGCATGAGTTAGAATCAACTCAACAGTAATTAAAAGCATGTTCAAAAATAGAAGGATAACCAGTAAAACATGTATGAGAACTCAAGGAGAGGAGGGTTGAGGATGGGTAGAGAAGAAACCATGGGGTTACACAGTTTAGTGGATGGAGATAGGAAGAGGAAGTAAATGGGAAGGACTAAGGCGAAAAGACAGGGTAATGATAGACATGGTCCAATGGTGATTAATTTTAGAAAACATAATGTATGAGTATGTATGAAACACAGGTGAACGAAGAATAGTGTGGGACACAGTGTATGTGAACTCTCTAAGCAAAACAATTAAAACACAAAGTGAGCAAAAATCACCACAAGGAAGCTGTTATTCCTTAATAAAATATGTCCACACACACCCCAAAAATCCTCAATAAACAAAAATCAGTGGTACAAACAAAGCAAGATTAAATTATCGTAGAAAAGTTGTCATGCTTCTAGCACCCTTATCTGTCTCAAAAGATGTCTCTTTCCAAACTACATTAAAGTCAGTTTAGAACCTTTGTAAAAATTTTCGTGACTACTCATGAATACTCCATAAAACCAGCCATACTCATTAAAACAACGTTCTTTCTCTTGGGCATTATCATCATCACCCAGAACTTTAGAAGATAGCTACTTGACTAACCAACTGGAAGAGATCTGTATTTATACCAATTAAAAAAAGTGTTGATCCAATACAATGCATAAATTATCTCACAATATAATTAATATCACACATATGGAAAGTTTTGTTAAAGTTAATTTAAAAATGATTGCAGCAGCAAATTAGCATAGAACTGCCAAAAATTTAATTCAGAGGAGAATACGGAATGAGGGCTAGCAGTTGGTAATGTCAGATAGGTCTTGGTTGAAAGAAAAGAACACAAAAAAAGATGTTTACTTATGTTTTATTACCTATGCAAATAAATTTAACTTTGTAGACCATGATAAATTATTGATTTTTATTGCAAAAAAATGGAAATATTTAATTGTAATCATGCAGAATTTGTACATAAGCTAAGAGATAATTGTTCAAAAACAACAACAGAGTGACAATAACTTAAAATTAAAAAATGATGTATATAAAAGCTGTAGCTTTTCTCCAAAATTATTCAATATGTTGTTGTTAGGTGTCACCAAGTGGACACCTTATAAAATCTTGAATAGTCTGGGAAGCATCAAAAGAAGATGAAGAGGATGCACAAAGTCACTGTAACATAAAAAATTGGTTAACACTAAAATATTTCAGAACGTAATAATATACAATCAAGAGCCAGTGGTAATAAAGGAAGACATTCAAGTTGTACTAAAGGCTTTGGGGAAAATAAGGCTGCAAGAAACAATGGATACCAACTGACATGTTTCAAATGACCATGAAGCCTTGGATGTGCTCACCAGTCTATGCCAGGAAATTTGGAGGACAGCTGCTGGACCAACTGAGTGGGAGAGATCCACTCCACAAGATATACAGGGTAATACTTACCTGGTAGGGGAAAAATCACAAAGGTGGTATTCCCAGGGTGAGGCTTATTTGTGGCATTTTGGATGTGCAAATGTGGAACACACAACTGTATAATTTGTGGCAGGGGAAGAATGTGTTTGCACTGTCCCCTGTTTAAAACAAAACAAAAACAAAAACACACAATAGGACAGAGTTCAGGTCTTTTGCTCATAGGAAAGCTATGAATTGTCCTCAACTCAACAGTACATGACTACGACAATAACATTAAGGACCTGAACTTTGGCCTATCTTTTGATATCCTCACTATCTCTGATGCACTTGAGCCCATTGCTAAAGTTACTGAGTCAATCCATCTTGTTAAGGGTCTTCCTCTTTTTCATTTCGCCTCCACTGTTTCAAGCATGATGTCCTTTTCCAAAAAGTAGCCCTTCCTAACAACATATGTCAGCTTCTTAACATATGTCAGCTGATGTTTCATCATACCTGCGTTTAAGGAGTACCTTGTTTGCACTTTCTTCAATTCATATTTGTTTATTCTTTTGGCAATCGATATAATATTCAAACTCTTCTCCAGCATTAGTCATATATTGTCCTTTAATTCAGACTCATCAATTCTTCTGTCATCCTTCTTGGACAATGAACTTTCAGAAGCATAGCAAGAATATGAAAAGACTGTTACTTAAATCACATACACTTTAGTATTTAAACTGGTATCATTGCTCATAGTCTTTAACATTAGATTCTCCCAGTACAATAAAACATTTGATTTCTTGACTGCTGGTACCAGAGGTGTTCATTGTGAATCCAAGTAAGATGATGTAATCGATAACTTCTATATTTTCTTTATCAATCCTGATATTGCCCATTGGCCCAGTTATGAGGACTTATTTTGCTTAATGTTGAGATGTAAAGGCTTTGACCTTCTGCAACTAGCATTTTAAGGCCTTTTCACTTTTAGCAAGCAAGATCATGTCATCTACATAACACATATTGTTGATAGATCTCCCTCTAGTTGAGCCTGATGTCACAGTCTCTTGAATTATTTGTTCAGCGTAAGAACAATCTCCTCCTGTGCGATTAACTGCTTCTGACAACACACCAGAGGTTCAGCTATGGGTCAATGTCAACTCAATGGTACACAAAACTAACAACAAAATAGAGTAAATAAATATGGAGAAAGGATAGATCCTTGATGTGCAACTTTCTTGGTTTTAAACCACATAATGTTCCATCATTTTCTCAGGATAACAGTTTTTAACTATTGGTTTTATAAGAGCACAATTAAGTGTTTTGGGATTCTCATTTTTCTCAATTTAGTCATAATTTGTTATCCACATAGTCAAATGTGTTTGGATAGTTAATAAAACACAAATTGATGGGTTTTTTTGTTGTTATTGTTGTTTGGATATTTTCTGCTTTCAGTCAAGGTCTATCTGACATCAGCACTGTTATTCCTGGTTCCATAGCTTGAATTTCTGACAGCAGTCTCTTTATGTACTGTTTTTAGATAACCTTCAGCAATATTTTGCTTGCATGTGATATTGGTGATATTTTCTACACTTCCACATTCTGTTGGATCACCTTTTATAAGAATGGGAACAAGTACAGATCTCTTACAGTCATGGTAGTTGTCAACACAGACTGGTGAGCACAAATAGGGCTGCATTTGTTTCTTGAAATATTTCCATTTATATCCTATCAAATCAATACTTCAGATGAATAAATAATCTGAGAGACGTTACTGTTTGAGGAAGACTTCATCAGAATTAGAAGGAAATGCATTAAAAACCTATGATATAAGAATGACTCACTTTAGTTTCCAGAAAGTAAAAACAATTTGAAACACTGATGAAGGTCAAAGGCTTTTAATATGGATTACAACTCAACATAAAGAAAACAAAATTCCTCACACCTAGATCAATAAGCATCATCATGATAAATGTGAAAGTACTGAAGCTATTAAGTATTCCATTTTATTTGGATACACAGAAAATATTTGGGGAAGCATTAGTCTAGGAGTTAAACAATATACTGCCTTAAGCAGATCTACTATAGAAGACCTCTTTAAAAAAATGTTATAAAACAAAGATGTCACTTGAAGAACTAAGATGTACCTGATCCAAGTCATGGCACATTTAGTCACATCATATGCATGAGAAAACTTGACAATGAATAAAGGAAAAAAGAAAATAATTGATACCTTCAAATAAAGGTGTTAGCAAGGAATTTTAAGTATATCACGTACTGCCAGAAGAATGAATACATTTTTAGAGAAGTACAACCAGATTACTCCTTAGAAGAAAGAAAAGGGAGACTTTGTCTTGTGTACCTTGAACATGTCCCTGTAGAAGGGTATTGTGGTAAAGTAGATGGTCAGCAAAAAAGAGCAAAATTGTTAATTATTTTGATTGACAACAGTGGCTGCAACAATGTTGTTGTTGTTGTTATGTGCCATCCAGTTGTTTTCGACTCATAGCGGCCCTATGTACAAGAGCCTTAAACGCTGTTCTATCCTGTGTCAACCTCGCTGTCTCAAACACATTCATTCCCACCACTCCACTCACAGAATCGATCCATCTCATTGAGGGTCTTCCTCTCATTTGCTGTCCCTCCACTCTCCCAAACATGATATCCCTCTCCAAGAACTAGTCCCTCTTTGCAACATGCCCAAAGTATGTCAGATGAAGCTTCAGAATCCTTGACTCCAGGGAACATTCTGGCTTCACCCTCTTCAGGACAAACCTGTTTGTTCTAGAAATCCATGGTATATTAAACACTCTTCTCCAGCACCACAGCTCAAAGGCATCAATTCTCTTTCTGTCAACCTTATTCACTTTCCAACTCTCTGATGCATAGCATGAATTGCAAAGACTATACCCTGGATTAGGCGCACCTTATTCTCCAGCCTGACGTCATTGCTCTTCAGTACTCTTGAGAGGTCCCTCACAGCTGACTCTCCCAATGCAATTCATCTCTTGATTTCCTGGCTGCTGTTACCAAGAGTGTTGACTGTGGAACCAAGTACTACTAAAACTGTTAACTATCTTAATCTCTTCTTAAATATCATAAAGAATGTGAGGATAGTATAGGATCAGCAGAGTTTTCTTTGGCTGTACATTAAAATGTTGTATATATGTGTTGAAATTGATTTGATGATTCTAGCAATAAAAATCTTGAAAGAATGCAGTAGATGCATAATTACTACTTTCATTCACTAGATTCTAATCAATTCTCAACAAGGAAAACTATATACATTTCCTTTGAAAGAGTCAACTGCTATAGAAACTGAGACACATGTTTTGTAGCAGTCACAGAAGGTCTGGATGTTGCAGACATGAACCTTTGGTTCCCTACACTTGAAAGCTTTTCTTTGCATACTGTAAGCATAAAAAATAATAATAGATGCAGAACTGCATCTTATTGCTGTGCAAATCCATAGGCATTCATCTCTGATTACAGAATTTGATGTGTAAGCACTTAGAGGAAACTGGTTTCTGAGAAATACAAATTCTCTTGTCCTTCATAAGGTGTGTGGCTGCCCACAGACATCCTAGTACATTATTTAGTTTTTTCATCCTCTCTCTGCAGGTAATAGGCTTATGCAGTACAGATAAAGTTAGCTAGCTGAAGTCACGTTTCACAGCCTGACATCTCTCAGGAGAAACTGAATCATGCTATCCATGGAAAGAGTAGCCAGTGAACCATTTCTATTTGACGTTGTAAAATTGGGCTTTTATTTATTCCGAGAAGCTGAAGGAAAAAAATTCTTCTGGTCAAACTAAGTCTTTAGGGGAAGAATTCTCAGTGAGTTGTAAACTAAGTTGAACAATGCCGAACATGATTTTCTGTGTTACCTATGTCAATACTTCATTAATTCTGGTCAGAGAATATCCTTCAAAGTTTCTTGGCTACCTGGGAGAGATTCCTTTTATATATGAACTGTACAATGGCACAATGAATTAATAAATTGATAGTCTCTGAGCACTTGCTGAAACCCATGCATTAGAATTCCTGCTCTCAGAGAACTTGAATTGAAGTTAAAAGAAAGATGTTGCCAAGAAATGTGGTAAATGTTTTAGCACCAACTAGTACATTTTCTTTTCTTTGTGAAACTATTTCTTTTGTGAACAGCAAAAATATTTTTAGAGATGATCACATATTTTAAATAATAGTATCTATTAATCATTTACTCTCTAGCAGAAATTGTATCTATCTTTTGACAACCAAGTACCTCACATGTTTATAAATATATGCACCAACAAAAAAGTCAAAAAGGAGGAAATAGAAGATTTCTATTTTGCTGATTGTGGAACAGATTATTAACTACTCATATTGAAATTCAAGTTGATGTTAAAGAAAATGGAATTAAATCCACAAAAATTAAAATTTGACCTTGAGCCCATCCTACCTGAATTAAAAAAAAATAAATAAATCTCAAGAACAGGTTTCAGGCACTGAACACTAACGAATGAAGATCAGATGAGCTGTGGGAGTATATTAAGAATATAATCCTTATTAAACTTTGCCACTCTTACTGGAGTGAGATGGTAACCTCATTGTGGTTTTGAATTACATCTCTCTTACTGCCAGTGATTTGGAGCATTTCTCATATGTCTGTTTGTCATTCAAATATCTTCCTCCATGAAAAATTTTTCCATGTCATTTGCCTATTTTGTAATTGAGTTATCAGTCTTTTTCTTGTGGAGGCCCAGGAGTATTCTGTAAACTTTTGTTATAAGACTCTTGTCTGAGATGGAATTATCAAATGTTTGTTCCCAATCTGTCGGG
>NW_006399819.1:2451575-2457868 GCF_000299155.1 Elephantulus edwardii
GTATTAATCATTGGGTTGTATAATTTGATGGGGGGGAGGGAGGGAAATGGAAAGAATTTGTTCAAATTTGTATTTGAATATTGTAAATAAACTAAGGGGGGAAATGAATTTAATACATGAAGAATGAAAAAGGTAATTACAAAGACAGAGGATAAAGAAAAGACTGAGATGGATATCAGAAGAGACTAAATTTTTCACTTGAACACTGAGAAGCCAAAGCAAATAGAAAAAAAATCAGGAAACTAAAAAGGTGAACATAAGATTCTAAAGGGCAGCTTGGGAAGAGAAAGCAAAGTATTACAATTAAATGTGCAAAGAGGTTGGTGTAAAGAAAAGAAGCTGAAGTAATTGAAAAACAAATTCAAGCCATGAATTGCAATCCTTAAAGATGCTACAAGTAGAATTTTGAATAATCCAGTAAACATCAGAAGATGGAGTACGCAGAGTCACTGTACTAAAAAGAACTGGTTGACACAGAATTTCATGAAACAATATATGATTAAGAGGCAATGCAGAGGAAAGAGGAAGTTCAAGCTGCTCTGAAGGACTTGGCAAAAAACGAGACCCCAGGAATTGATGGGATAGCAATTGACATATTTCAACAAACAGATGCAGTCCTGGATGTACTCAATAGATTGTTCCAAGAAATCTGGAGGACAAGTACCACTTCCTTATGGACTGCCTGGGAGAGAACTATATTTATTCTCATGCTCAAAAAGGTGATCCAATAGAGTGTCCAAACTATTGAACCAAAGCACAGATACCATATGCAAGTTAAATCTTGCTGAAGCTTACCCCAAAACAACTTGAATATATCAACAGAGAACTACCAGAAATATTGGCTGGATTTAGAATAAACTGTGTCACTAGGGACATCATAGCCAATGTTAGATGGATCTTTGCTGAAAGCAGAGTACCAGAGGAATGTCTACCTACATTTAATTGACTATCCAAACACATTTGACTATGTGGCTCTAAATTGTGGCTAATTTTGAGAAGAATAGGAATCTCAAAACACTTACTATGTGAAACCTATACTTGGACCAGGAAACAGTCCTCAAAACAGAGGAAAGAAACATTGCATAGCTCAAAATCAGGAAAGGAATGTGTCAGAAATGTGTCCTGTCCCCATATTTTTTCAACCTATATTCATAACAGAGGCTGAACTTTATGAGGAGAAAGATGACATTAGAATTGGAGGAAGATTCATCAACACACTTTATTACACAGATGGCACAACTTTGCTTGCCAAAACTAAGAGGATCTGAAGCATATGCTGCAGAAAGTCAAAGACTGTAGTCTTCAATATGACCTGAAGCTCAGTATCTAGAAGACAAAGATTCTCATCAGTGGGCCATAATAGATGGAAAAGAAATTGAGAGTGTTAAAGATGTCAGCTTGCTCAATTCCACGATCAACACTCAGCAGCAGTAGTCAGGAAATCAAAAGACAAGTTACATTAGGAAAATCTGCTGTCAGCAACCGCCCCAGAGTGCTGAAGAGTAACGATGTCAGTCTAGAGATTAAGGTGGACCTGATCCAGGCCATGGATTTCACAATTAGTTGCTATGCATTAGAGAGCTGAAGAATGACTAAGGATGACAAAAGAATTGATGCCATGGAGTTGTAGTGCTGGAGAAGAATATTGACATACCATTGACTGTCAAGAGAGCAAAGAGGTCGTTCCTAGAGAGGGTGAAACCAGGTAGCATTTTGGAGGCTAGGATTATCGAAGATCTTTCTCACATAGTTTTGGCATGTTGCCAGGAGGGATCAGTCTTTTGAGAAGGTCATCATGCTTGGACTAGTAGAGGGACAGCACACAAGAGGAAGAGCCAGGATGAGATGAATTGACAAAGTGACTGGGGTAATTGGGGCAGATGGGTCAGAGACAGTGAAATTGACTCAGGAGAGAGCAGATTTCAGAGCTATTGTGCATAGAGTGACTATGAGTCATAGGCAACTTAATGTCACATAAGAACAACAACAATAGCATGCCTGAAGTATATGAGATGAAGTCTCATAATCTTTGCTTATAAATAACACTCTGACTGCACTTATTCCAAGACTTAATTGTCTCTCTCTCTCTTTTTTTTTTTCACTTTATGGCATATTGAACATTCTTTTCCAGCACCACAATTCAAAGATTCAAAGTTATTCATTCTTAGGTCTTCTTTACGTACTGTTCAACTTATTTGTGAACCAATTCAAAATACTGTGGCTTGAGTCAAGCAAACCTTAGTCCTCAAAGTGCTATATTTGGTATTTAGCACTTCAAATGAATTGTTGACAACAGATTTTTTTCAATGTAGTTGTTATTGTTGTTAAGTGCCATTGGGTAGGCAACTCATAGTGACCTTATGAACGAAAGTCCTGGACACCTGTGTAACTTTCATACTTTCTCCAGGTTCATAGGGTTTCCAGAAGCAAGCTATTGTGGAAGTGGATGCCACTCCTGCTTCCAAGCTTGTTTTAATCAGGGAGCTCCACCCAACACCGTCCACCATGGGTAACCATTCTCGCCCTTGACTCATCAGTGTCACAGTGTTCAGCTTCACAGCAACCACAAGTTACCTCTGTACAGCAAGTGGACATACCAGGTTTACACGACCTAGAATGTTTCACCAAAAACAATTAAAGGTAAGCCTAAGGGCCACAGATTAGAGTTACCCACCTTTGGCTTGGGATCATGACTTTCTGTCCGCTAGGAGGCCAACTGCGCTCACCCGTTTCTCTCTCTCTCTCTCTCCTGTTGTTGTTGTTGTTAAGTGCCGTCAAGTTGTAGGAGACTTATAGTGTCCCTATGACACCTGGACACCTGTATTACTTTTGTCCTTTCTCCAGGTTCATAGGGTATTGTTTGTTGTGTTGAGTTCTTTTCTTTTTTTAAAGTCATACTTAGCCACCTCTGGTCTCCAGTCTTAACTGTAGACACATGGTATTGCAAATCATTATGGTATTGCAAATCAGTAACAGGTGTGGGAGGAGGATAAGAGAGAGTTTTCACATAGAGAGTAAGCAAGACTTGAGGTAAGTGAAGCTTCTGGCAGCAAACCCTGGTGGTAGAGAGACTGTGTCATTGCTGTGAACAAATGATGGCAAAGTGTGATCTGAGGCTTCTTGCATTTGTGATGGCCACAGTTAAAGATTTGGCTGTGCTTGTCAGATATTTAATGTAGAAGCTGACTTTTAACTGCTATGAGGCAACCTTGCTGGATGATCTGAATTTGACTGTTGAACTGAAAGCAGAGCCTGATGTAGTGAGGAATTGTACCTTGGAATTGTTGGGCTAAATCTTTGCTTCCCCCAGTCACTTCTCTAGTGAACTCCATTGTTGGTACCATAATTGTGACTTTGTGATTCAACAGCAAATAAAAGAACCTTTTTAGCTGGGGCTCTAGAGACACCATAGCGCTGGGCTATTGGCTCTTTATACGCTTTCTGCTTTGGGCTAGTGAGGAACTGTGTTATTCATACCCCCTATGGCCCTTTCAGAGAGCTGCTCATGGTCTTGTGCCCCTATATGCTGTTTTTTCCTATTTAGACACCATGTAACATATGTTTCTTGTCAAATTAAAATATCATCTAGTTTGAAGAGTCAAGTATTTCCACAAGGCATGTATAATTTCAGATTTAGGCTTTAACTACTGACTTTGAACTATGGAAGATGGGAGATGGAAATCTTACTCTCAATTCTTTCTCTTCTTCTTGGATCTCACAGTTTCATCCAGAGTTTCCTCTCTGTATCCTCTTCAGATTGTTGTTGTAAGTTTCTGAGACTCATGGCAATATTATAAGAGAGGAAGATACTCAACAAGATTTATTGAAACAGTGATGGCAACAATTGGCCCAAGTATGGCAGGGATTGTGGAATGAAGGTTTTCATTCTTTGTTCATCGCGTCACTATGAGTTGCAGCTGACTGAATGGCCCCTAAAGACAGCAAATTATAAACGTTCTTGTTAGTGTCCATCAAGTTACTTCCAGCCCACAATGACCTCATGTGCAACAGAGTGAAGTCATACTTTCTTGACATTTTCTTGACAATAATCTTAAATGAAACAAATCATCAGGCCTTATTTCCTGCAGTACAACTGGATGAGTTGTAACTGGCAATATTTAGGTTAGCAGTTCAGCACAAATTGTTTGCCCCACCTAAAGCAAGATACTATAAGGAAACGTGTAGAGAGCTGGAGTCAGAAAATCAAAAGGGCCAGACTCGCTCAGCATTTCTTAAGCTGAAGGAGCTGAAAAACAAATTCAATCTATGGGTGGCAATAGTTAAGGATACTTTGGGTAGGATGTTAAATGATCCAGGAAGTATCAAGAGAAGATGGAAGGAATACACAAAGCCACTGTATCAGAAGGAATTGGCTGACACAGAAGAATTTCATGAAATGATATATGAGCAAGAGCCTATGGTGATGAAGGAGGAAGTTCAAAGTGTTCTGAAGGAAGTGGCGAAAAACAAGGCTCCAGGAGTTGACAGCATACCAATTGACATATTTCAACAGACAGACACTGCCCTGGATGTGCTCACTAAGTTGTGCCAAGAAATCTGGAAAATAGCCAGCTGGCTGACTGGAAAAGATCGATATTTGTTCCCATTCCAAAGAAAGGTGACCCAACAGAGTGTGGAAATTATTCAACAATATCATTAATATCAATTGCAAGCAAGATTCTGTTAAAAATTATCAAAAATGTTAGGAACAATATGTCAACAGAACACTGCCAGATGTCCAAGCTGAATTTAGAAGAGGTCGTGGTACTAGGGATATTACAGCAAATGTTAGATGGATCTTAGCAGAAAGCAAAGAATACCAGAAGAATATCTATCTGTGCTTCATTGACTATGTAAAGGCTTTTGACTGTATGGATCACAGCAAGCTGTGGCTGACTCTGAGAAGAATGGGAATCCCAGAACATTTGATAGTGCTAATGCAAAACCTATATTTGGACCAAGAGGCAGACGTCAGAACAAAGCAAGGAGACACAACATGGTTCAAAATCAAGAAGGAGGTTGTATTCTATCTCCATACCTTTTCAATGTGTATGCAGAACAGATCATCTGAGACGCTGGGCTATACGAAGAGGAATGTGGCATCAGGACTGGTGGAAGAGTCATCAACAACCTGTGTTATGCAGATGACAAAACGCTGCTTGCTGAAACTGTGAAGGACCTGAAGTGCTTGCTGCAAAAGATCAAGGACTGCAGCCTCCTATATGGACTGAAGCTCGACATCAAGAAAACAAAGATTCTCACCACTGGGCCAGTTGACAGCATTAGTATGGATGGTGAAGAGATTGAGATAGTTAAAAGTTTTACTTTACTTGGCTCCACAATCAACACTCTTGATAACAGCAGCCAGGAAATCAAGAGACGAATTGCATTGGGAAAGTCAGCTGTAAGGGACCTCTCAAGAGTACTGAAGAGCAACGACATTAGGCTGGAGACTAAGGTGTGCCTGATCCGGGCTATAGTCTTCGCAATTATGTGCCATGCATCAGAGTTGGACAGTGAATAGGGTTGGTAGAAAGAGAATTGATGCCTTTGAGTTGTGGTACTGGAGAAAAGTGTTGAATATACCATGGCTAGGAGAACAATACTATCACATTGGCACAGGACAGAACAGCATTTAGAGTTCTTGTACATAAGGTTGCCATGAGTCGCAAGCGACTCGATGGCACATAAAAACAACAACAACAACAATGATACTTAATTTATTATGTTTAATAGAGCAAAATATTATCTCGGTTTGTCCTGAAGAAGGTGAAGTCAGAATGCTCCTTGGGTCAAGGATTCTGAAGCTTTATCTGACATACTTTGGGCATGTTGCAAGGAGGGACTGGTCCTTGGAGAGTGACATCATCTTTGGCAGAGTGGAGGGGCAGCGAAGGAGAAGATTTTGATGAGATGGATCAATTCTGTGACTGGAGCAGTGGGAATAAGTGCATTTGAGATGGCTAGATTGGCACAGGATAGAATAGCATTTAGAGCTCTTGTACATAGGGTCGCTATGAGTCACAAGTGACTCGATAGCATATAACAACAACAACAATGATACTTAATTTATTATGTTTAATAGAGCAAAATATCATCCAGTCCTAAACTGGATCTTTGATGATGATCTTTGTTGTATCTGAGCTCATTGTTGAGGTCATTATGTTGATTCGCATCATTTAAAATTTTACTGTTTTCACCTAAGTGCCCATCAACAAATGAATGGATAAAGAAGCTGTGGTATATTCACACAATGGAATACTATGCTGCATTGAAAAACAAGGAACTCATGC
>NW_006399819.1:2458292-2458785 GCF_000299155.1 Elephantulus edwardii
CTAACCTTTTACTTACTGTTATACTGTGATGTGGTTTTAAATTGTGTACTTTCTAATAGATGCTACTTCTTTATGACAATTTAAATGTTAGAAAAAGAAAAGTTTGCCATCTTTGTTTCAAAATGTACTTTAAGTGCATTTTCCCCTGAAGACTGGCAGTTTATTCTTCTGACAGTCAATAGGCCAAGCTCATCACATTCATTGCCATCAAGTTGATTTCAACTCAGAGACCCTCCAAGTATAGCTATAAATCTTAACGGAAGGGACATTCTAGTAGGTCTATATTAATCTTATTTGCAGCCACTTGAATGCTTCTATCATATTGTTGTTGTTGTTGTTATGTGCCGCTGAGTCACTTGCGACTCATAGCGACCCTATGCACAACAGCCCTAAACCCTGTTCTATCCTGTGCCAACTGCACTGCCTCTGACACACCCATCCTGATTACCCCAGTCACTGAATCAATCCATCTCATAGAGGGTCTTCCCCTCCT
>NW_006399819.1:2459995-2481398 GCF_000299155.1 Elephantulus edwardii
CAGAGACAGTGCGATTGGCACAGGACAGAGCAGAGTTTAGGGCTGTTGTACATAGGGTCGCTATGAGTCACAAGTGACTCGACGGCACATAACAACAACAACATACTTTGATGCTTGGGCTCTTATGGCTTTATTTTTGTCCCAAGTGTGTGTCAGCAGAGGGGACTTGCCAGATGAATTGGGGGGTCTCTGGCACAGAGTCAATCAGCATTTGGGTGTAAAATACTGAAATGTTTGGCCATGCCTATAGGCTGAGGGCTGAGGGCCAGTGTGTTGTGTATCTCGGTTCTAGCTAGACCTTAGGATGGCCTCTTATATCTTGAGGAGGGACACGTATGAAACACTTGGGCTTATGGCTTCTTTACATCCCAAGTGGGTGTCAGCGGGGGAGACTTGCCAGATGAATTTGAGTCTCTGACACAGAGTCAGACCTATTTTTAATTGTTTTTGGTCAAATATTTGCCTAGGTCATTTAGCCTGGGTCTGTCCACTTGCTGTACAGAGGTAGCTTGTGGTTTCTATGAAGCTGAACATTGTGGCACTGATGTGTCAAATATGATAATGCTTATCCATGGTGGACAATGTTTGGTGGAGCTCCCTGAGTAAAACAAGCTTGGAAGCAGAAGTGGCATCCACTTCCAGAAATAACTTGCCTCTGGAAACCCTGTAAACCTGGAGAAAGGATAAAAGTTATACAAGTATTCAGGTCTTTCACTCACAGGGTCACTATGAGTCACCTATGACTCGACAACCTTTAACAACAACACATACTTTGATTCATGCAATCACTGCCCATAATTTAATCATCTTCAATGTATAAAACCACATTTGCTTTACTTTTTTCTCATTATATACTTTTTCAGTAGTTATCGGACAAGCTTTCTGAGTCTCTCTACATGAACAGAGTAGCTATCATGTTAGAATTCATCATCTTTAGATGATTCTGCTGTTCCCTGGACCATTTCTGCATCTTTGTATTTATTTTCTTGTACCATGCTCTGTAGGAGCTTTCTAAGAAAGCTTTTGTGATAGGTAAACATTTTTATTAATTGAATGTCTAAACACAATAGATTCTTTGTACTTATTGGTTATGTAACTTTTGTTTGAACCTTATTTAAATTTTCTAAGAATTAATTAATTATCTTTCAGATTCCAGTGAAGAGACCTAATATTATTCTGACTTTTAATCACTATTAGAAAATTTTGTTTTGTAAAAATTGTTGAATAGTCTTATTCTTCAATGTTGAATTACATCATAATAACTGACTTTGTAAATATCATTTTACTCATTGTTTGGCCCCAGCAATAGCTTAATCTAAACACATATCCTTACATTATAATACATATTTATTTCTTATTTCCTTAATGTCTTCCGCCCTCCCCTCATTTTGTCTATTTTCTCTTTCTGGACTTGCCCTTTATTATTCTCTCTCTTTCCTTTATAATTTTCTGTTTCATCTTCAATTTTGTCCCTTTACACAGAAGAGACAAAATAAACTTTTATCTTTCTTTTCTATTCCATCTCTGCTTATTTTTCACAATCATACTTTAAATTTTTAAATTTTCAAATATTACTTTTGTTTCTATATTAAATTATATTAATACCATATTTCAAAGAGCAATATCTTTGTAAATCTCTTTAACTTTCCCAGTCTTTTTTTTTCCTTGCAGAGTTTCAATGCTATTTAAAGGATTTTCTTCCCTTTGTATGCTTGTCTTTGACTCTCATGGTGGAGAATTTCCTCCACTATCTGTTGATTTTTGGCTGTCTGCTCATAATGGAAAGCGAATGCTAGTTATCATATTGGAAGCATAGAAAACAGGGATTCTTCATTGCTGGATGCACTGTAAGATGACCTGGCTAGTAAATTATTAGATGTGTACAACATAATAATGTTCAGGTCTTTTTTAGTTTAAACTCATCAAATTCCATGAAGAAGAGTAATCCAGTCTTTTACATGAAGAATAGTAGTCTGGTTGCCAGCATTCTGGGAGCCAAAGAGTACATGAAGACTGAGAGCTATTAAAACTTTGATATGTAATATTAAATTTAACCTCTCTAATGCTTATAGAAAGTGAAGAATACGTAAAGCACCTACTTATGAGGATCTGAGACTGTGGCCTTCAATATATATAGCATAATCTTCTTTAAAGATAGGTGTGGCCCAAGCCATGGCATTTTCTATTGCTTCTAATGAATCTGAAAGTTGGGCTATAAATAAGAAAGACCAACAAGGAATAATTCCTTTTAATTATGATGTTGAAAATTATTGAATATACCATGGATTGCCAAAAGCACAAATAAATCTATTTTGGAGGAAGTACAACCAGTGTGCTCTTTGGAAGCAAGGATTGTAAAACTTCATGTCCTATGTTTTGGATGAATTGTTAAGAAGCATTGGGGAGGGGGGTGGAACCCACAAAACACCAAAAACATTATGTTAGGGAAATTAGCTGGTCAGCAAAACAGGTGAAGGCCATCTACAGTGGGCTTGAGCATAGAGCAGAGAGATCATCAGATTGAGCCAGGATAGGATAAAGGGGTTTTTGGCACGTAACAACAGCAACAACTTTCACTTAGTGATTTGATTAATATGTTGGCCTATTAATCAAAACTTTGTTCATTTAAATTCATCAACTGATTCAGAAGAGAACTATGTTCCTGACAAGATTTACAAACTTCAGAGAGCTGATATATCATCACCAGAAGTCAGAACTAATTGAATAGCAGTGCTTTTTATTTTCTTTCTCTGTTTTTAAAGCTGTGTTCTTACACCCCATTATACCATAGTCCCTTGGTTTTTGTCTTTTACAGAGAAGAAATTTCTAGTGATCTGCCATGGAGGCATTATTGTTGTGTACTGTTGAATAAGAATCAGCTCATAGATGACCCTCCAGTGGAATTTCTTCAAGGCTGTAATTTCACAGGAGATTGTTCATTTTTCTACTACGCTTCCTTTTGAGTTGGTAGCATAACTCCTCAACATTAAGCCAATAGATCTGTCATGCTAGGGAGGAACAGTTGCTTAGCTACAAACACAGAAGAATGAATAAGTGTATAAGTATTTCTTCAGAGAGCTCCTAGCCAATTATCCTTTCTTAGTATTGACCTCATCCACTGTCTCAAAAAATTTGTAATAAACTTTTTTTTTGAGGCTCAACTACATCATTTATTGTTCTTAAGTCCTGGACCAAATTCCGTTTAACATTGGGTTATTTTACAGCTCAGAAGTCCACATGTAAGGCAGAGGTGAAGTAAGGAACTACTTATGAGGTTTTCCATCGATTCCAAAAACTAAGAAATAGTGAGAAGAGTTGGAACCTCAGAAGTCTTTTAGAACCATATAATAGGCTCTTGTGTCCAGAAGAAAAGGAATATACTTACCAGTAATGTTAATGCTCACCCACAGCTCTTCTGGGAGGATCTGAGTAGTTGAAGCATCCTCCTTTGTTTCCAGCTGGGAACCAGGGACTATCAGTCCTATCAGCCACGAGGACCCCATGTGGGCTGCCCTTGGCCAAGTGTCCTTCGGATCCACACTTAAAGCAAGTGAGTGGGAGGTTCCTCTCTACTCCCTTGCCAATCTTTGGCTCTCACCTGTGACACTGTCTACTGAAATGGCCCAGCTTTCCACAGTGGAAGCAATTCTAACCTCCTTTATTACCTTGGGTGGCATTGCTTATGAGTAGGACTTCCTTTTCGTGACACAGGCCCTAAACTGGCAGCAATAGCTGCTCTAATAATTTTGGCCATCATCTAGTCTTTTCTTTTCTATCTAGATCCCAGTTGTTAAAAGAGGGAAAAAAATAAACAAATATATAACAAATAATTTTGAACAATATAATCTTTTAAGTTTAAGGCTAGAAATATTATCAATATGATTATTTCCAATCCAGAGATACATGTTCCAATGCAGTTCCTGTTTTCCGTAAATGGTTTTGGTAAGAAGAATATTGTAAATGTGGGTACAATTCCACTATTCCTCCTCCATGCCATGATATAGTGTTATTATTATGAGCAGTTATAAATCGATTGTCTTCCCTACTCTAACTTAATTTTTTAAAATTTAAATTTATTATTAATTTCAGTAAAAATTTACAGAGACTTTGGATTTCCATTCATTCATTGTTGCACATTTTCTCCCTTCCCAACCCTCCCCCCAAGAACACTACCCTCTTAGAAAAGTAAAAGAAAAATTCTTCCATTGTTTTACAAACCCTCCCCCAGGTCCACTCCACCATGTAGCCTTCGCTCTAGACTCCTGTCATGACAAAAGTATCTAATCATATATCCCTTTTAAACAGTTTTCTCCCTCACCTGTTTCAGTAGAGTATACATTATTGAACTCAACTTTCTCAGTGTCTCCCCAAACCCAAGGTCTGTCCTGTTTTGCAACTCTGGCACCATGCATATTTGTCCTTTTGTGACTGTGATATTTCACTCAGCATAATGTTCTCCAGAGTCAACCATTTTGAATAATATTGCATGAGTTCCTTGTTTTGCAATGCAACATAGTATTCCATTGTGTGAATATACCATAGCTTCTCTATCCATTTGTTTCTTGATGGGCACTTTGGTTTTTCCACCTCCTTGTTATTGTAAACAAAGCTTCAATAAACATGGGTGTGCATATATCTGCTTGGATGTCAGTTATGGTCTCTTTGGGATATATTCTCAGTAGTGGAATTGCTGGGTCAAATGGTATCTCTATTTACAACTTTTTGAGAATGCACCATACTGCCTTCCACAGCGGCTGCACCATTTTACACTTCCACCAACAGTGAATAAGGGTTCTAGTTTCTCCACAACCTCACCAGCATTTGTTGCTTGTTGTTCTGGTAAATTTTGCTATTCTGACTGGGGTGAGATGATATCTCATAGTTGTTTTAGTTTGCATCTCTCTTAGAACTAGGGATTTTGAACATTTCTTCATGTGCTTGTTGGCCATCTGAATGTCATCTTCAATGAAGTACCTGTTCATATCCTGTGCCCATTTTTCTGTTGGATTATTTCCTTTATCTTGTTGTGGTGCTCAAGTATTTTATAAATTTTGGATATAAGTCCCTTATCTGATAAGTTATTACCAAATACTTTTTCTAATAAACCTTTATGCATTCTATAGCATAAATAATTTTGCTAGCCACTATTTGTCATTATTGCCTTATGTTACTGTGGTAGCCTAAGTCAAAAGCCATTCATTCATGTCTTTTCTGTCCTTCACATCAGTTCTAGCTTTGCTGTTTATCTCCCTTTCCCCCATTTTTTGGCTTTTATAGCTATATACCCTTTTAGAAAAGTTTCTTTATTACCATTTTATTAGCATTATGAGGAAATTTATATCTAGACCTATATCTATATCTATCTATCTATCTATCTATCTATCTATCTATCTATCTATTATCTATCTATCTATCTATCTATCTATCTATCTATCTATCAACAATCTTGGCACCAGTAGCCAGGAAATTAAAAGATGTATTGCCACGGGAAAGTCTGCTGTTAGGGACCTCTCCAAAGTACTGAAGAGCAGTGGTGTCTCTCTGGAGACTAAGGTGCATCTGATACAGGCTATGGTCTTTGCTGTCACTTGTTATGCATCAGAGAGTTGGACAATGACCAAGGAGGATAGAAGGAGAACTGATGCTTTTGGCTATGGTGCTGGAGAAGAGTATTGAGGGTACCATGGACTTCTAGGAAAACAAACAGAGTCATCCTGGAAAGGGTTAAACTGGGTGGCTCCTTGAAGACAACGATCCTGAGGCTCCATCTAACATACTTTGGATATGTAGTAAGGAGGGACCGGTCCTTGGAGAGGGACAACATGCTTGATAGGGTGGAGGGATAACGCAGGAGGGAAAGGCCGTCTATGAGGTGGATTGATTCAGTGACTGGAGTAATGGGGATGGGTGTGACAGAGACAGTGAGATTGGCACAGGACAGAGCAGAGTTTTGTATAATAAACTGTTTAGGGCTGTTGTCCATAGGGTCTCTATGAGTCGCAAGTGACTTGACGGTACATAACAACTATATATATATATATATATATATATATATTAGCAACTCTCTCTCTCTCTGTATATATATATATATGTAAAATCAGTCAGTCATCTCTAGACCTCCAAATCCACTCGTTACTCTTTTGCATTGTTGAGAGTGTTAATAAATATTTTTCAGACTCGTTTGAGGCTTATATTAAATCACACATGTAGAAGTGCTATGAAGAAAATTTAGCATATAGTAAGTATTCAAAAATATTTTTTGCTCTTTCCTTTTGAAGCAGATACTAGTTATCTTCTTCATTCTGTGTTTGCCTTAGATATAGAGATACTGAGTTGCAAATGGGTTCATATGAGTTAGCTAATGACACACAAAACAAAGATACTAAAATCTTTTCCTTTGTTGTTATTGCTTCTCTAAATTCTCATATGTACAAAACTAGGCTTCTAAGTTACAGCTACAAAAGATGTTTATAGAAATGGTCAAATCACTGAATTTACAGGGAAATATATGTGATCAGTCAAGTCAATAGCCAGCATGTTGAACAGGCAGTAGTCAAGTCCATAACTGGTCTATGAACTACTAATCATCATCTTAAAGTTCCCTTAAAATTTGAAAACTTCCCCACAAACTGTTTATTGCAAAAAGGATCACAACCTATAAAAGAAAGTGCTTCCACATCGTGGTGTATGTATAAGAATCAAGAAAACTGTCAGATTTACCCAGTAAATGTTAAAAAGACATTCGCTAAAAACACGTTCATTGTTTAGCTATTCTTACTCTAGATACCTAGACAGAAGTCAAGATGTTAATTCAGGTTTACAGTTTAATTCATTTGCAGACTCTTTCATTATATCTTGGTAAAGTACATCATGTAGATAGAATAGAAACAGGGTGGCATTTTCTTACTGTTTCAGTCAAATATCCCAATGAAAGTTTTTATTATACTTTTTTATTGTCTCCAAAATACTGTTTTAACAATTTTTCCCACAGAGTTTACAAATCCAGGCACATTCTATAACCCTGGATGATTGAACAAAAGGGGGACCAGAAGTGGAAAGGAGGACACGTGGGGCATTTCAGCTTTTTCATATAACACAGTAGATCTCCAGCAGAGTTGAACATTATGAGCTTTCAAAACACGATGATCATGAAAGTAGCTTTGCTGCTATGAAAAATTTAAGAGTGCTAACCACGAGAGTTGGTCCTCCATGATGATAGATGTTGGCCCTCCATGAAAAACATCGTCACCTGAAGATAACTGTTCACCAAATCTTTACATAATTTTATTTTGTAAAAATGTTGTTTATTATTCATGAGGGCTTGAAATTAACAAACTCTTTATTATTACAGTAAAAAAAAATCTCCTGGACAAAAAAATCAAAGCCTTGATCATTACCCTCTTTGTTTTCTTGATGAATTCAACTTTCATATAAACAGAAATTCTTGTGAGTTTAACATAAATATCATCTGCTATTTTACAGATGCTAAATTCTAAATGAATGTGTCAAGTAGAATCACACTTTTTTGTCTTTTTAAAAAATTGTTTGCTTACAAAGTTGGTAAATACATTTTTATTGTCAGAAAGAAGTAAATATTATGCTATCTATTAAAAAAGTACTCATTTTATTGGCAAATAAACTGATATTTAGAAAACCTAAATATCTTACCTAAGGTCACACACATATCCTAATACTTGGAAAAGTTTTATTTACACAATACTACTTTTCCCAAATTACGTCCTTAGGGAATATCTGTGTCAAAAATAGGTGTAAGTGTTGTATTTCTTAGAAAAGAAAGAGTATAAACATTTGTATAGAGTTACTACCAAAAATAACTGTGGACAATCTCTCCTAATATAGATCTGTCTATGTGTAATTCTAATTTTATGGCTATAAATGTTTCTAAAAGATCCATAGGCCACTTCAGAAAATTATCTCTATCTTCTGAAGCTAAATTCTGTCTATATTTCCAAGCAATTACTTTTGTGAAAGTTATTTTGCTAAATCATGTTAGCTTGGTGGAGATTTTTCTCACATGTATGTTAGGATAACAATATCCAAAGCCTCACCTGTGAATAGAGATGATATTGTAAGAAAGTTAAAGAGTATTAAAACGTTGTATCCTAAGGAAGTAGAACCAGATTGATGTTCTTCGGAAAAAAATATTTTTGTAGTTTCAGTTTCAAAGTTGTATTTGCTGCAGCAGCTCTGCAGGGGCTGCTACATTTGTGTATGAGATCTAGGAACTAGACCGTTGCATTATTATGACCACTTTCGAAATTTTCAACCTTGATCTATACAGACTATTTCTCCACTTGCTTTAAGTGTGCTATTATTACTCCCATTCCCCTGATTTCTAGTTTTCCTTTAATGTGCCTTGAGCTCTTCAGATAAAAGAATTATCAGAAGTACAAAGTGTTGTATTATTACTCCAAGCATAAGACCTTATCCCTTTAGTTCATCAGTTAAACTTTGGTCCATTGACTAAAAATGGTCAAATATTTTTGAAGTGTGCTACCAACGTATTTCTAAGAACTTAAAAAATTTTGAAGGACATATATAGAAGTGTGTTATGTCTTTTGAATGCTCAAATACATGTCTCTAGGATTATATGTTTAGCCCTTCTGAAGATATGTTAACTGTAGGTTTGTTCTTTTTTCCTAAGAAGAGTAAATGATTGTGCCCATCTATCCTCTTCTTAGTTTGATAAATGTAAATAAGGTGCTTGTTTCTAAGTACTGAGAATTCTAATCAGGGCTGCCATTAAATAAGAAGGTAATTAAAAAAGAGTTTGTGAGGGAGCTCTAGTGGCCTAGTGGCAAGAAGCTGCAACTGCAATGTCAGACGTTAGTGGTTCAAACCCACCAGGTACTCTCTTGGAGAAGGAGGGGCAATATCCTCCTGTACCAGTCAGATCTGATTTGATGGTACACGCACAAAAATAAATAAATAAATAAAAGAGTTTGTAAAAAAAAAATACATGAGTGTTTGCTTTGCTAGATTTTGTTGTAATACTTGATCTTATATTTTGTTTAGAGCACTTGAACTGATGAAATAATCTAAAGAGAGCATGTAAAACGTACAGAAATCAGTGAACCCAGACAACAGCATCAATTAAAACACATTAATAATTTCCTTCCAAATATAGAATTTTGCTTCAACCCCTTGTATTACTATTTCTCTCCCAGGAACCACTAAAATGATAATCTGCCAGATAAGGAATTTATTTACAGTTAAATTATTCTTTCACCCTCCCTTCATTGTGAGTCTGCATTCCCTGATCAATGTGATGTTACTTCAATAACTCTCTCTTGTAGCCTGTTTAACATGCTTACATGATAGGCAAAATACTTAAATCTTGAGTACAACTAAGGATATCTTGGAAGAAAAAAGAATGTATTTCCACAAAATTAATCATTGACAACCTGATGAATCATAGTCCTACTGTAACACACATGAGGTATCATGATTAGGAGTTGACTCAAGCAATATGATTGGTTTCCTGTATCCCCTTATTATTCACTTTTGCTCTAAACTCCAGGTATTTGCATAGCTTACCATCTTATATCCGAATATTATATTTTATCTAATTTTTAAAATTTAATTTGTCTTTTGACTTTGGTTCTAATTTTGTTAATGGCAGTCACTAGGATAATGCTTTCTTTGTGCCCTCAAACACACTACTGAACACCCCAATGGGGCTCAAAAATAAACATTAATTCTTTAATTAAAGGCTAGAGATAGTGAGAAGGGCAAAAAATAAGCAGTTAAAGGAGATATCATAACCCCTTGAATTTAGTTCTAGAAATACCAGATTTGGCGTTCTGACAAGTTCAATATACCTGATCACAATGAGACAAAAGTGGTACAAGGATGTTGATGCTACTTGGAGCCCTAAGATGGGTTAGGGTAGCAAAAGAAGAGTGAGTAATTTCTAACATTCATGCTGTATTTTGACTCTACAGGTCAAGGTTCATTTGACATGACTAATGCCCAGACTTGGAACTCTAGACTCCAGAATGATAAAAAAATTAATTTCTGATATTTAAAGTCATTAATTTTTAGTATTTGTTATAACCATTCTACACATTTCTAAGATGGGGCTCAGATCTGTTGTTCATATGGTCATTATGAGTCTTTCTTGAATCAACAACTCCTAACAACAAAACAACAACTTACCTAACAAGAATATTGAACAGTAGAAGGAAAAACAGAGTCATAGTGTGATGACTTTTATGGATAGACTGATATGCAGGCTATTGATTTTGATACAGTGACTGTAACAATGGACTCAAGCATGTCAAAGATCATGAAGATGATACAGAATAAATCATAGTTCATACGATAACTATGAGCCATTGTTGACTCAATGACACATATTAACAACATATGCAGAAAAACCCTCACATAGAACTGTTTAAAGAAATTGTGTACACAAAAATATGGGGAGCAGAAGATGTATTGATAAGGAGTGGTCATGAAATCATTTGGGAATTTATAAGCTCTAGTTCTCAGACAGGGGCAGAGTAAGAACAGCAATTCTATGGCCCAGTGCCCCAGAAACAATTGAAGTCTTCATTGCCTTTATTTCATCCACCAACATAAAGCCAATCGTTTTATATATAAGTGGAACAAGAAAAAGACAAACAGAGTTATAGGCATCTATGAACTTTCAATTTTTGAAAAAGAGGTTATAGAACTTGACAAGCAAAATGCAATCAAACAGAAGAATAGAAGGGTTAAGCCCAAACCAAAGGAAGCGGGGGGAAAGAATGAAAAAGAAATAAGTGTAGCAATCAAATATAATAGCGTGGAAGTAGAGACCAAGTGGGAACTGTGATGTCAATGCATGTATTTTTGTTGTTGCTGTTGTTTTTCTGTGCCGTAAAGTAAGCTGCAAGTCATGGAGACCCTATGTACAATATAGGGTCTAGCCTGAGCCAACCTTATTGTCTCTGACACACCTACCTCTATTACTCCAGTCACTTAGTCAATCCATCTTATTGAGGGGCTTCCTCTTGTGCTGTCCCTCCACACTCCCAAACATAATATCCCTCTCCAAGGCCTAGTCCTTCCTTGCAACATATCCAAAGTATGTCAGATGAAGCCTCAGAATCCTTGCCTTCAAGAAGCAGCCTGGTTTCACTCTCTCAAGGCTGAACTTGTTTGTTCTCTTGGCAGTACATGGTACATTCAGCACTCTCTGCAGCATCACAGCTCAAAGGCATCAATTCTCCTTCTGTCGTCCCTAGTCATTCTCCAGGTTTCTAATGCATAGCACGTAATTCCAAAGACCATGGCCTGCATCAGGCAAACCTTAGTCTCCAGACTGATGTTGTTGCTCTTCAGTATTCTGGAGAGGTTCCTGACAGCAGACTTTCCCTATGCAATTCGTCTGTTGATTTCCTGGTTGCTAGTACCAAGAGTGTTGATTGTGGAGCCAAGCAAACTAAAGTTATTAATATATCAATCTCTTCACCATCTGTCATGATGTTGTCAATCAGACCAGTGGTTTATGTTTTCTTTGTTTTCTTGATTTTGAGCTTTAATCCATATTACTGGTTTTTTTTTTAATTATACTTAATATGCAGTATCTAGAAAGAAAGGTTTTTATAATTGTTATAGGATTTTGATTGGAAAAAGAAAAAATAATTCCTGTCTCCTCCACCCATCAACCAATGATTGTATCTAGTTGCTGTTGTTGTTCTTAAGTGCTGTCGAGTCTTAGATGACTCAAAGACCTGAGCATTTGTATGACTTTTATCATTTCTCCAAGTTCATAGGGTTTCCGTAGGCAAGCTTTTTCACAATTGGATGCCACTCCTGCTTCCAAGCATGTTTTAATCGGGGAGCTCCACCAAATACTGTTCACCATGGGTAATCATTACCACATTTGACACATCGGTTTCACAGTGTTCAGCATCACAGCAAACACAAGTTACCTCTATACAGCAAATGAACGGACCAGTGCTGTACCACTTAGAAGGTTAGTTCTTTCTGTATTGGTATGGGAACTCTCCAGGTCATATTTGGCTGGCTGGCTGGCTGGCTGGCTCGCTGGCTGGGAGCCTTTTGCTGGGAACCAATGAGAACCTGAAGTATGGGCAGGCCTATGGCCTTTTAAAATTCATTTAGACCCAAGGGCCTGGTTGTCATTGTTTTTGAAATAGACACTCCTAAGTGGTACAGCACTTTTCTGTCATTTCTCTATATTACAGTAACTTTGGATTGTTGTGATGCTAACCATTGTGCCATTGGTCTATCCAGTGCCATAATGGTAACACATGGTTAACAGTATCTGGTTATCTAATAGATTAAGACAGGCTTAGAAGCAGGAGTGGCATTCACTTTCTAAACATGCCTGTGGAAACTATGAACTTAGAGAAAGTACAGCAGTTATATAACAAGGTAAAAGTCTTTTGTTTATGGGGTCATGTTGGGGAATGTTGGGGAGGAACGTAGGGCCTCTGGCCAGGATAGATCGCCTAGCTCCAGATAAATGCAAGCCTCCCAACGGCCTTTAATATGGGATAGATAAAGCTCTCCTGTGTTTGGCTGTGCTGGCTTTAGAAAGCTCGTCACCTGGGGAGATGGCTGCCACATCTGTTGTGCTGGGAGTAGTCTGCATGAGGCTGAGGCTCTCCTTTCCAATCTGCATGTCCTATGTCTGCAAGCCCACCCTATCCTGTCTTCCTGTTTACTTGTTTGTATATAAGTATGCTGCAACCCCCAATAAAATTGAGCTGGATCAACTCTTGGAAGGGCTCCTGGAGTGGCGTGTCTCTGTCATGCTTACCCCCATCAGGGTGTCATTGTTGCAGGCAAACGGGCAATGACAGGATCAGTACTAGATGGTTCTTAACAACAATATATATTGCCAAGCCCTTGTCTTCCATTTTGGACTTCCATTGGCTCAACTCTGTATGATGATGCTCTTGTTTGGGCTGAGGATCTGTTTAGATTGATTCATTGTTTAAGCCTTTTGTTTAGAGTTAACAAGACCTCTAGGAAGACACTGCATTTAAGGTCAAGCCCTTGTCTCCGTTTTTGGAAACTGGGTGAAGTGACTGGACTCTGTAAGATAGGCCCTGTTGTTTTGGTTGTGGTCATTGAGGAATGTTTTATTAATTGCTTTTTTAATTTTTTTTTTTTTATTAAAGCCTCTTGTTTAGAGTCAACAAAACCTTCTAAAGGGCCCTTATATTTAATAAGTCAGGTCTGAAGGATTATCTTTTAATACTTTGCTACTCTATTTTGGAAGAACATTCTTCTAAGTATACAGCACTCTTCTGTCAATTTGCTGTACTGAGGTAATCTGGGTTTGCTGTGATGGTGAACTTTTTACCATTGGAGTCTTAAATGCCAGAATGACTGCCCAGGGTGGACAGTGTTTGGTGGATCTCCCAGTTTTAAGATAGGTTGGGAATAGGAGTGGCATCTACTTCCTAAACCAGATGTCTGTATCTGGTAAAGGAAGTAATTTAATGAAAAGCTCAAATTTCAAAGTTTCTTCTTGCTTTTTTTAGTCTCTACCTTTAACACTTTGAAGGTAGAAATTAAAGGTAAAACATCTTTTTGTTTTTAGAAAATGCCAGAGAACTTGAAATTTTTTAAAATTGTGAAATATAAAGCTATCAGTGTCTGAAAAGTTTACTACTATTCTGCATAAAAGGGGTACATATGTATTTTAGGGTTTTTTGGGAGGGGTTTAGTGGCTTCAGAAGCTCAACCGCCATCCAAGCAACATAATAGTTGGAGAAAGAGAATAAAAAAAGGGATAAACAAGCTCCAGAAAAATGAAAGCTGTGAAATAAGATGTTGTATGTTATTTTTGTTACGTGTTGTCAAGTAGATACAAGTCATGGAGACCCAATAAAGAATGAATCTGAATAATGCTCTATGCTGTGTGATCCTCATCATCTCTGATATACTTGAGCCCATTGTTAACACTCATTGAGTCAATTCATCTAATTGAAGATCTCTTACACTGACTCTCCAACTTAACAAGTATGATGTCCTTCTCTAAAGACTAGCCCCTCCTAACAATAGGCCTGAAATATGTGAGCTGAAACTTCTTCATCCTTGCCTCCAAGAGTCACTCTGGCTGCACTTTCTCCGAAACATAACTATTTTTTTAGGCAGTCCATGGTATATTCAGTACTCCTCTCTGGAATCATGACTCAAAGGCATTAATTCTTCTTATGTTATCCTTAGTCATTGTCCAACTTTCAGATGTATAAAAGATAATAGAAAAGACATGACTGGGGTCAGGTTACCTTCATCTTTAAACTGACATCATTGTTCTTTAACACTTTGGAAAGGTCCTTGACAGCAGATTTTCCACAATAGAATTCTCTTTTTGTATATTTTTGTTGTTGTTGTGTGCCATCGAGTCGTTTGTGACTCATAGCGACCCTATGTACAACAGCCCTAAACCCAGCTCTATCCTGTGCCAATTGTACTGCCTCTGACACACCCATCCTGATTACCCCAGTCACTGAATCAATCCACCTCATAGAGGATCTTCCCCTCCTGCGCTGTCCCTCAACTCTGCACAGCATGATGTCCCTCTCTAAAGACCTGTCTCTCCTTACAACATGTCCAACATGTCGCCTTACAGTATGCCAGGCAAAGCCCCAGAATCCTTGCCTCCAAGGAGCAGCCTGGTTTAACCCTCTCTGGGATGAATCTATTTGTTTTCTTGGCAGTTCATGGTACATTCAATACTCTTCTCCAGCACCACAACTAAAAGGCGTCAATTCTCCTTCTATCCTCCCTAGTCATTGTCCAACTCTCTGATGCATAACAAGTGATTGCAAAAACCATGGCCTGTATCAGGCGCACCTTAGGCTCCAGAGAGACACCGTTACTCTTTCGAGTCAGATGATCATATGATATATTATTCTGGAGATGAAAAGGTAAGGAAAAATGGAGTTGCTTTCATAGTCAAAAAATAAATTTCTAGGTCCATCTTGAAGTACAACATTGTGAGTGATAGGATTACATTCATATGCTTACAAAGAAGTCCAGTGAGCACTACTATCATCCAGATATACGCACCAACAACGAGAGCCAAAGAAGAAATAGATGATTTTTACCAACTCTTACAGGCAGAGATAGATCGAACATGCAATCAAGATGCATTGATAATAATGGGCGACTGGAACGCAAAAGTTGGGAACAGGGAAGAAGAATCAGTAGTTGGAAAACATTGACTTGGTGACAGAAATGAAGCTGGAGATAGAATGATTGAATTTTGCACAGTCAATGACTTATTCATTGCAAATACGTTTTTTAAGAGACATAAACGTAGATTATACACATGGATTTCACCTGATAGTATGCATAGGAATCAGATCGATTACATCTCTGGAAAAAACCGCTGGAGAAGCTCAATATCAGCTGTGAAAACTAGGCCAGGAGCTGATTGTGGAACAGACCACCAACTATTCATATGCAAGTTCAAGCTGAAGCTGAGGAAAATTAAACCGAATCCACAGGAGCCAAAACGTGACTTTAATTTCATACCACCTCAATTTCAGAATCATCTCAGGAACAGGTTTGAGGCCTTTAACACTAATAAGCGAAGACCAGATGAGTTGTGGGAGGATGTTAAATGTATCATCCAGGAAGAGTGCAGGCGGTTATTACAAAGACAGAAGAGGAAGAAAAGACCAAAATGGATGTCAGAAGAGACTCTGAAGATTGCACTGGAACGTAGAGAAGCCAAAGCACAAGGAAGAATCCAAGACACTAAAGAGCTGAACAGAAGATTCCAAAAGGCAGCACGGAATGACAAAGCAAAATACTACAATGAAATGTGCGAGGAGCTAGAGTCGGAAAATCAAAAGGGCCGAACTCGTTCAGCATTTCTTAAGCTTTTTGTATGGAGTCCTTCCAATATTTCTCCTGTTTTCTTCACTTATCTCTATGACCTATGCAACATGCCCCGCACCCCACACATACACATTTAACACACTCTGCTGGCCTATTGATAAGAAGCTGTGCTGCAATCCTGAAGGCACGCAACTTGAATCAACTAGCTGCTCCTGGGAGGATGAGTAATCGCCAAGCTTGTGACTAACTGCCTCTGACAACCCGCTTGAGGGTCAACTATGGATTGGTTCTGACTCAATGGTGCACAAAAAACCAATGTTTCTGTGAGAAGGGATCAAAGCTGCATGTTCTCACATACACAGGAAATACTCAATTTCTGATAATCCATATCCAAATTCCCTCAGGTGTATCACTGTTATTTTAAAAGCTTGGTGTTTTTTGTTTTTGTTTTTGTTTTTGTTTTTTTTTTGGTCAGAACTCTGAGATTTATTGCCATTAACTTCATTCTGATTCATAGAAATTTGTCAGAGCAGAAGAGAACTGCCTCATTGAGTTTCCAGTGCTGTAAGCTATGTGCAAGCACACTACACCTCTTTCTCATGAAGCATTTTGGTGGGTTTGAACTGCCAAACTTCTGTTGGCAGCTAAGCTCTTATTACTATTTTTTAAAAAACAAAGTACCAATCCAGATTATATTCGGTGTCTATTAGGTCACTGCGGCTAGAAGAAATCAGATGAGTGGCATCCCTTCCCTAATGAATATGTTATTCTTCTTATTAATTTTCCTCACCAGTTTTAATATTTATTGTTGGTTCTTGGCGTGTGCATTTTAAAAGATGCCACTTTGGTCCTACTTCCTTTATTTCCCTTAGTTTTTATTTTATGTTGACTTACATACAAAATTCATATACATTGTGTTTTACGCTTTTTTCCCTTCCATTGCGTTTCACATAATCATTCCCATACATTGTGTTTTATAAACTTAATCTCCATTGAGTTATGCTCACCATTACTCTGTCTTTTCACGTCTCTATCTGATCTTTCCCATTTTCTTTATAGTGCTGCTTCTTAATTAAACATGTATCTTCTTCCCAGTGCTGCCCACAAGACTTAATCCTTTTGCTCAAAAGAATCCTCTTAGTAGAATATTTTTAAATATATCAATTCTTCAGTCAATCTTTTTGTTAAAAAAAAAAAGGTTTTTAAATTCTGAAGTTGGTGAAGAATACTGAACATATCATGGACTGTAGTAATACCAAACAAATCTATCTGGCAAGAAGTACAGCTAGAATGTGTAGTTAGACTTTGTCTTGTTGGATTTGTTTGTTTGTTTGTTTTGGTTTGATTTTTTTAGCATGTCAACCAGAAGGATTAGTCTTCGGAGAAGAACGGTATGCTTGGTAAAGTCATCAGCAAAAAGAGAAAAACACTCAAGGAGATGATTAATACAGTAGCCGCTACTTAAACTGCTACTCTGCCTGACTACAGCAGAGGTTGTGAGGATGGTGTGGTACCAGGCAATGCTGACAAAGTTCTGTTCTGTTGCACACGGTCATTATGAGCTGGAGCTAACACAATGGCACTTAATAATAACAAGCGTAAACTATGTGGGTTTCTCTTTTAAAAGCATTTCTACAGACTTCAAGTAAGCATAATTTTCTTTCCCATGTAATTTAATTTTTAAAAAAAATATTTCGATCTTATCTAATTCAAGACAATATCTTGGTTGGAAAACACTGTATTTTCTTTGGATGGAAGAAAAAATTCAATAAATCCTGCTTCATTTGCCAATCAGAAAACCAGGATAACATGCTTAAATTTCACTTTCTAGACTTAGCGACTCAGGAGTCTAGAGACTCGTAGGGATGCCAGGACTCTGTCTCTATGTGAGTATGAGAGGGAATTGTGTGAAGGACTTGGATCCAACAAACGTCAATCCACTAATGTCAATCAAAACAAAAGTAAAATCTCAATAATAATTTCAACCTTTGCTTTTAAACATCTCTGAGTGCTAATACCATACATTAACTATCCAACAAATATTATGTCATAAACTGTAAAACCCCAATTCTTTATTCACTATCCTCAAGCACATTCTCTTCCCTACATGGAGCTTATTTTCAGATCCAAAGTTAATTTTTTGTCATTTGTAGCACCAGTAAAACTGTATTCTTAAAACCTAACTTCTTATATAGTACAAATGCCTGAAGTCAGTGAAATGGTTATTATATCTGTGTTATACATCTATTCTTTTAATGGATATCTTTGTCCCCACATATCCCCACTTTCTCCTTAACTGAAAACCTGAAAATAGACCAGTTTATGCATTTGATGCTGTGGCTAAAAATGTCCCATAGCTTGCTAGGCTTTGAAAATCAAGATTAAATATAATATCCTGGACTCTTAAAGATTTCTGCATCTTTCCTTTAACTCTCCTCTTAGACCCTGCCTTGCTTCTCCTAGTGTCTCCTGAGTCTTATTTGCACTGGACACTTTACCAGAGGTAGAGCAATGTGTACCAGACCCCAGTGAAGCTCACACTTCAGAACTTCTAGCTTGTACAAGTTCCTTCCAAAGATCTATCTCAAGTTTGTTTTTTAACCTTTGTTTTTCTTTCCCTAAAGAGACCTTCTAAAACATTTTTTATTTCCCCTGATCATATGTCGAAATCATTTATTCTATTCTCTTATCATAAAATAGCTTCCCTTCACTCCCTGATTTTCACCTTTGCACATTTAAATCACTTCAAAGCTTAAATCTACTTCTTTTCTTCCATGAAATCTCTCCCAACTGCCAGAAATGTGATATCACCATGTGATCATATTCTCTGTTCATTCTTCTTTAATTCTCATGTTGCAAAATAATTTGATGTCATATTATTTTTTGTCCCTTTTGGCTGGGATTAAAATTTTTAAAACATTGAAATCATGATGTGCGCACATAATCCCAGTACACAGTCCCCTTGTTTTCTTATCTGACCAGTAGATCAGTATTTCCTTGGAAAAGAAATATGAAAGCAAATTTAAAAATATAAAATCATGTGAATTCCCCATATCAGCATTCCATAACTGACTTTGTGCCTGTTCATTTGTGGGTAATCATTGTTAGACTATATCTATTTAGTGTTTTGTACATAGAGTGCTGGATAGATAGATAGATGATGCATAGATGAGATACGGACAAAGAGATTATAAAGTAGATGGATGGATGGATGGATGGATGGATGAATGGATATTTAGATATGAGCTGACCACCATGCAAGGGGGACTTATGTACATATAGTCCAACCCTTCAATGTCCTCATGATCTCTGTTATATCTTAGTCCACTATGTGGCTATTGTGTCAGTGCATCTTATTGAGGGAATCTGTTATCCTCACTGATCCTCTACTTCACTAAACACAAATCTTCTTCTAGAAAAACACCACTTCTAATACACAATTAGGATCAAAAAACAGCTTCACTAAAGAAAGATGGGCAAGAAGCAGCACTGCAATCACAGAGGTTCATGATTTAAATCCACCAGATGCTCTGCTGGAGAAGGAGGGACAATCTCCTCCTATAATAATCAGATCTAATTTGACAATACACACAAAAAATAATAAATTAAAAAAAAACAGAAAAAGAAAGTCTCCTACCTTTAAATTCATAGCCTCTAAAAATCCTCTAGAATGTTAGTTATAACTTGATTCTAACTCCATAGTACACAACAACAATTATTCCCAAAATAACTAAATAATAAAGATATGTTATGACACATGGGGTTTTGACTAATATTTAGAAATAGATCACTAGATTATTCTAATTTTACTCTAGAAATTCCATGAAACTTGTTGAGGATGATATTTGAATAATGTTAGCAAAGTTTCCATAAACATGTTAGTCACAGCACGACAAACTGACATGGTTTGTGGCCTAGTGTATAAACAACAGTAAGTACTTTGCCCATAAAAAATGGCTTTGATAGATCATATACCATGTCAAGTATTCAGAACTGAGCTTGATGATTGTAGTCTAAATGCTAATGCCAGCCATCACCAAATGATAAACTAACAGACTAGTGGTGGTGCTTACTGGGAAAAAAAAAAATTAAAAAATCAAAGGCTACAATGGTAAGGACCTGTGCTGCCAACCCAAAGGCATGTGGTTAGGATCTTCACATGTTCTGTGGAAAAATGATGAGCAATCTCTTCACGAGCAATTTACTGCCTGTAAAAACACCCTGGAGTGTCAGCTCCAGTTCCAGTGCAATTGCACATAACAATGATAGTCTTAAACTAATGCCAACCACCAAAATATGACAAACAGATCAATGGTTGTGCTTACTGAACAAGATTAAAAACTGCAGCCTTCAATATAGATTACATTCAAACATCAAAGAAATAAAAGTCCTCACAAATGAACCAATAGACAATCAAGATCGATGGAGAAAAGACTTAAGTTGTTAACAATTTCATTTTATTTGGATCCACAATGAGCATCCGTAGTAACAGGAGTCAATAAAGCAAGACATTTTGCACTGGGAAAATTATCAAGGACTTCTTAAAAGTGCTAAAGAGCAATAATGACAGTCTAAAGACTACAATGTGCCTAACACAAGCAAAGGTATTTGTGAATGCATACTAAAGTCAGACAATGAAAACAGAAGAAAAATTGCCTTCAAATTGTGGTGCTTTCAAAGAGTATTGACTATACCATGAACTGCCAAAAGAGTAAATAAATCTGTCTAGGAGAAAGTATATCCAGGGCTTTCCTTAGAGGTAAGGATAGTGATATTTCATGTCATAAATTTTGGGTATGTTGTCCAGAGACTCCAGCTCTTGGTAAAAGGCATCATGCTGGGAAAAGTAGAGGGAAAAAACAAAAACCAGACAAACAAAAAAACAACCCTCAACTAGATGGATTGACAGTGACAGTGACTGAAGTAAGGGATTTGAGAATGGTGCAGATCATGAGGAAGAGGGAGGATTTCAGTCTGTTGTTAAGATAATCATTATGAGATAGTGCCAACGCACTGTTTAGCACTTGACAATAACAGTAGCAGCCTTAACACCTAAGTTACAAATAAAATAGGCTGAATTATCTGTCTGAATAACAACAGGAGACAATATAGTATGACATAACAAAGTGCATAGCACTGGCAAAACCTGCAAGAAAAATTACAAGATTGGGAAATGTTGTCTCCTGTGTATGTTTATATCTGTGAAAGTATATTCACCATGTTCTAAACTCTCAAGGTGGTTTACATGGATACTTCAGTGTAGAACAAAATACAACTATTGAATAAACATCATATAGTCATAAAAATAGGTGGGAAGTGTTAAAGGAATGTGAAATATAAGAGTTATTATCTTTGAATTGTGGTTTTGGTGACGAATAGTGAACGTAACATATGAAAAAGAACGAACTATAAAAAACAACAAATAAAACTATCTTGGAAGAAATGATCAGAATGTTCCTTAGAAGTGAGACGGGTAAGACTGTCTCACATGTGTTGGGTGTATTACCAGAAGGGACCAATTCCTGATGAAGGATGTTATGCTTGGTAAGGTAGTTGTGTTGTTGTT
>NW_006399819.1:2485553-2491588 GCF_000299155.1 Elephantulus edwardii
AACAACAACAACAACAACAACATGGCCTGGATCAGGCACACCTTAGTCTCCAGACTGATACAGTCGCTCTTCAGTACTCTGGAGAGGTCCCTGACAGCTGACTTCCCAATGCAATTTGCCTCTTGATTTCCTGGCTGCTAGTACCAAGAGTTTTGATTGTGGAGCCAAGAAAACTAAAACTTAGCAATCTCAATCTCTTCACCATCCATAATGATGCTGCCAATTGGCCCAGTGGTAAGAATCAAAATTTTAGATAATTGCTAGTTTCCCTCACATCACTAAATTTGAGGCTGAGTCATGATTAACAAGTGCTTATAGAAATTAAATTTTAGGGGATGTTTCTCCTTCAAAAAAGGGAGAGAAGAGGTTTTCTTTTGGTGGAGTCATATTCCTGGGTCCACTTTGCTTCATTCTAGATCCACCTGAGCTTGGTAGCTTCTGCTAGTGTGGTGATGTCTTCCTGTTTCCCTCAATGAAATTACAGAATTCTAAGCACTTCATTAAGCTGAGTGATCCATCATTTAGAGTTGTTATCTAGCCAACTTCAAACCCCTTATCTCCTCTACTCACTTTGTTACTCCTCCTTATGAGTCATAGAAGGCAATGAAGAATATGAACGAGTAGACAGTGTCTTTATCTTTTAAATGACCCATAAACTTGCTGTGTTTTTAAGAATGGCTAGTCTCCCAGAGAGCTGTCTCCAAATTAGTAGAATTTGTAACAATCATGTTTCATTCCTTTTTTGGAAGAAATAAAAAACAACAATGTACAAATGTTTAGGTTTCTAGAAGGCTCTGCTAGAACAGTGCAATATTCTTAGTACACCAAATTATGTAAGTCAGGAAATAAGGAAACACATTGCAGTGCTAAAATCTTCAGTAAGGGCCTTTCCAAATTATTGAGGCATCGTGATGTCAGTTTGAGGACTAAAGTGCGTCTGATGTAAGCCATAGTCTTTCTGATTTACTAGCTATGAATTCTAGACCTGGACAATGAATAATAATGACAGAAAAAGAATTGGTGCCTTTGAGATTTGATGTTGGAGAAAAGCACTGAACATCCCATCGATGGCCAAGAGAGAAAATAGTTATGTCTTGAAGAGAGTGCAACTGGAGTGCTTTTTGGAGGCAAGCGTGATGAGGCTTCGCCTCAAATACTTTGGATATATTGCTAGGAGATGCTGTTCCTTGGAGAAGGACATGAGGTTGGGAAGGGTGGATGGTCAGTGAAGCAAAGGAAGACCCTCAACGAGGTGTATTGACATGGTGACTGCTGTAAAGGGCCCGTGTGTCAAGAAGTGTCAGGATGGTGAAGGAGAAGACCGGGTTCAGATCTTTTGTTCATAGGGTCGCTATGAGTCATGCTTGACTTGACAGCATCTAACAACAACAACAACAACAACAAAACATGATTAAAGCTTCTGAAACTCAATGGAATTTTAATTTGAAGAAGAGAGAACCCATTAAATGAGGAAGTGACAGCCCCTTTAATAAACAGTGCTCACAAAACTGGACGTCCACATACAGAAACCTGATACAAGATCCACACTTCATACCATACACAAAACCCACCTTATGGTGGATCAAGAAAATAAGAATTGAATGAGAGATTCTTTCTTGGACAGGGGAATTATGCTTGGAAAGGAGGAGGCATGGCAAAGGAAGATCTTTAACCAGATGGATTGACCCAATGGCTGCAGCAACAGGCTTGAGTGTGTCAGATTTTATAAGGATGGTACAGGATAGAATACGTTTCAGATCTGGTGTTCATAGGGTCAATATGAGTTGTATTCAAAAATTATAAACTTTCTCTCAAATAAAAGGGATTTTTCCTTCCTTATTAAAGATATGCCATGAGTACTCAACAGCAGATAATCATTTAGAGTTGAGTTGAGTTGACTTAAAACCATAGGTATTTATGAATGGTTCTTTTAGAAAGCATTGTCTAGGGCAGATAAAGCATTTTTCTTTCCCCAAAGAAAAATGAATAATTTTTAGTCTTTCACCAAGATTTTTCACTCAAGGGGGAAAGTAAAGGAAAATTAAACTTTTTGTCTCTCAGTGTTATTTTTATTTATTTATATTAATTTATTTTTACTTATTGAAGAAAGGATGTTGGGACTAGGGATATAATAGACATAGGAGTTTGTAGTAGAATAGGTTTTGAACTGATGATATTCATTCCATGAAGTACTCAAATCACAGTGGCTCTTTTAATACAGATTATGGATAAACTGGGGTCATTTGTCCCATTTTGAGTGCTTGTTTAATTTCATAACAGGAGCAATTCTTACCAAAATCACATTAGAAAGGAATGAATGAATCCCTCCCTTTCCACCTCTACCACAGTGGTTCTCAACCAGGGATGATTTTGGTCAGGTGAACATTTGGTAATCACTACAGACATTATTATTATTATTATTATTATTATTATTATTATTATTAATTTTAATGAAAGTTTAATGGATTTCCATTCATTTCTTGTTGTGCTTTTCTCCCTGCCCACCCCTCTTCCCATTTGCTCTTCTCTTTAAAAAGTAAAAGAAATGTTCTTTCATTGTTATACAATCTCTTCCCCCCAAGTCCACTCCACTATGCAGCCTTCAGATTTTTGTAATTACAGAAATCTGTAATTCAGATTTTGTATTTAGTGGATAATGACAAGGGACATACCTAAACATTCTGCATTGTGTGGAAGTGACCCCAAACAGAAAATTTTGCAACCCAAAATGGTTTTGAGAATTTGGAAACCTGGGTTAATCCTTAAAATTAAGTCTATAGTAAACTAGTTATATCATGGACATCTCTTGTTGTTGTCTGTGCAACAATAAAGAATACAAATAATATATACAGATATATTATAAAAATAAATGGAAAATCCACATCTATCTGTAAGGATAACTACATCTAAAAGCTAACGCATATTTGTATATAGACCTATAAGTATTATATGGTTTTATTTAAAAGTTCTGTGTGGCTGATTTCAACATTTTCATGATTCTTATATGTAAATGCAGCTTAGTATGTATATGTATATGCATATTAGGTAAGAAAATAAATCACTAAAATTCTATATACCTTTTTCAATCAAATCAACTTTCCAGTCTTGAAATGTCAGCTATCATATGGAAAATCTGAAAGGGTAATGCCCAATGATCTGTTCCTTTCACAATCCTTGCAGGTGTCATCAACCCTGCTCAGCTTTTGTTTCTCCAGTAACAAGCAAATAGCTGCAAAACTATGTAACTACCAGGCCAGGTGGTAAAGCAACTTAGAGGTCAAACAAGTGAATTGACATAACATTTTAAAATATGCTATTTTGTCAGAGTGAATGACAGTTCTGTTATGTGCATAAAATCTCAGATTTATCTGAATACTAAGTTGCTTGTCAAGGAGTTATTTTGCCATTCTTTCCCCCCCCCCCCATTGCCTTGTGTCATGTAAAATTCCTTGAAGCAACTAAAAAAACAGTCATAATCCATTTGATTTTCTGCCTTCCCATGAGAAAAACTTTTGACAGATGATAAATAGCAACTGCTGACAATCATAAATGTGAAACTATCATGCTTTTACATTAAATACAAAAACAGAGTTGTAAAGTCACAAGGGATAGGACTTTTGACACATAAGAGACAAATATATAATCCTCAGAACTAAATCACTGTTGGGATCTAAGCAAGTGCAACAAAGCACAGCTGCTTTTAGACTCTCACAAAGTCAAACTAAAACTAACTTTGATATCTGGAGACTCATACATGTTCCAACCCAATGTGCCATACTTATCCAGAAGCTTGAATTAAGCCAGCAAACATCAGTGAATACGTGTGCACAGAGAAATAGCCATTTTATCATACTGTCTTCTTTAATTAAGGCCAAAAAGAAGACTAGAAAACAAATAAAAATACCATAAAACCTTGTTAATTAGACTAGCAGAGCAATTCTGAGGCAAAGGAGTTTGAATATCAGATGCCTGTATCTCATTAAACTTCCAGGAGAGCTAAGCACGTTGGAGACTTCAAAGAAAAACAGTAAATTGTCCAGATTACATGTCAATATAAGGAAGACATCTGCAAAGGTTATTTCCTTTATAATCTAAGCTGCTCTTTCTTCTGCTGTTGATCAGAGTGGTTCACAGATCATTCTTTCACTTATGGCTAATTCGTGGCTGTTTAGTGACATTCACTTCAAGTTATCTGACCAATTTAGTAACCCAAGGTACCCTTGGGACCCAATTTCCACCTCAAATTATATAGAGTTTTATACTTTGGGTTAAATGACTGATTTTAATGGGAAAATTTTATCTAATAGGCTAGGGAATAGCAGTTACTTCAAATTTTATGCTGTTCTGAATGATCCTGATATCAAATTAACAAGGTTTTACAGCATACTGTTTATCTACCCAATTAGTAATACACTGGCCTTTTGGCTTTTATCTAAGGTTATTTTTCTCCATTTAACCCAATTTTCCCATGAGAGAAAAAAGGTAAGATAGATCGGGTTAGAGAGAGCGTTCCTTGTTTCCCAATCTCCTTTATACTCCTAACTCCTTCTATAAATACACAAACACACGTGTACACACACACACACACACACACACACACACACACACACACACATTCCATCTGCGTCATTATGTAGGAAAACAATGCTTAACAAAGTTTCTATCCCCGAAAATCTTTGAATAAGACCTAAGTATTAAAAATTACTTTAAAGGTTTTTTGTATTTTCAGTACCTGTAATGGTGCCTTATGCATCCATTCATATATTTTAATTGTTTCTTTTCAGAATTTTTGCTAGAGTTTCAAAAGTCAACCATGTATAAGCTACTAGTTTTAGGAATATACTTAAATGAGAAGAACATTTAAGTGAAAATTGACAGGAGTAGTGATAATAATCATAATGGTGATAAATTCCACTAACTGCTATTTTGTTTTTATGCGTCTATGTGCATCCACTTCCTAAACAACATGCCTCTGTAAACTCTTTGACCTTTGCTTTTTCATAGGGTCACTATGAGCCCTTGTTGAATTGACTACAATCAACAACAACAACGTACCTGTATATTTACGTTGGGTATATTTTTAGAAGGAACCAATCCTTGGAAAAGGCCATCGTGCTAGGAAAGTTAGAAGGTCAGCAAGAGAGAGAAAGACTGTTCATAAGATGGAGTGACACGCTGGCTGTAACAATGGACTTGAGCATGACAGAGATCATGAGGATGCCCCAGGATAGGGCAAGGTTCAATCTATTGTTCACAAGGTCAAGGTGAGTTGTAGGTGACTTGATGGCAACTAACAATAACTTGTATATATGTTATTTTACATAATCATGCACACATACACAAACACAAAACCTTATTGCAGAGATCTGAATAACCTGAATTTACAGAAATTAAGTAATTTACTCTAGGTCATGCATCCAAAATATTAGAGCCAGAGATAAATTCCTTTTTGAGAACTTTTAGTAATTGTTTCACCCCGATGGCTCTCATATAAATGCTAAAGTCAATCACTTTGACTACTTTATTTGTTCTATCTTTCAAGCTCTTCACAAAATTTTTTGGTTCTAACTGATGTGGGCTCTTTGTATAACAGAAGGAACTGCTGTGGGACCCTATGCTGTTCTCAAAATATTGGGCACATTTAAGTCCATTGTTACAACCATTATTGTTTCAATAGAATTTTAAAGGATTTTCTTCTTTCTCTACAACTTTCCACCAAGTATGACTTTCTTTAGAGATTGTTGTTATGTGCCGTCGAGTCACTTGTAACTCATAGCGACCCTATGTACAACAGCCCTAAACCCTGCTCTATCCTGTGCCAATCGCACTGCCTCTGACACTCCCATCCCGATTACCCCAGTCGCTGAATCAAGTGACTCATAGAGAGTCTTCCCCGCCTACACCGTCCCTCCACCCACCCAAGCATGATGTCCCTCTCTAAAGACCTGTCCCTCCTTACAACATGTCCAAAGTATGTCAGACGAAGCCCCAGAATCCTTGCCTCCAAGGAGTAGCCTGGTTTAACTCTCTTCAGG
>NW_006399819.1:2491688-2494210 GCF_000299155.1 Elephantulus edwardii
GTACAACAGCCCTAAACCTTGCTCTATCCTGCGCCAATCTTATTGTCTCTGACAAACCTACTCCATTACCCCAGTCACTGAATCAATCCACCTCTTTGAAGGTCTTCCTCTCTTGTGCTGTCCCTCCAACCCTGCCAAGCATTACATCCCTCTCCAAGGACTGGTCCCTCCTTGCAACATGTCCAAAGTATATCAGACAAAGCTTCAGAATCCTTGCCTCCAAGGAGCAGCCAGCCTTGTTCTCCCTGCAGTCCATGGTAAGAAAAAGGGTCAGTGAAAAAGAAGACTACCTTTAACAAGATGTATTAACACTGTGGTAGCAACAATGTACTCAAGCAAAGGAGTAGTTTTAAGAATAACAAAAGGCTAGACAAAGTTTGGTTGAATTGTCCATAGGGTAACTATAAGTTGGAGTCTACTCCACAGCACCTGACAACAACAAATAGAAACAGACTGTACTATAGAAATCATATTTGTCAATGCATTTCTCCTAATGTTGTTGTGTTGTTACGTGCCATCAAGACGCTTGTGACTCACAGTGACCCTATGTACAGGAGCCCAAACTTTGCTCTATCCTGTGCCAACATTATTGTCTGTGACACACTTACCCCCATTGCCCTAGTGACAGAATCAATCCACCTCATCAAGGGTCTTCCTCTCCTGAGCTGGACCTCCAGCCTCCCAAGCATGATATCCTTCTCCAAGTACTGGTCCTTTCTTGTAGTGTGCGCAAACTATGTCAGATAAAGCCTCAGAACCCCTGCCTCCAAGGAGCAGGCTGGTTACACCTTCTCCAGGATGAATCTGTTTGATCTCCTAGCAATCTATGGTATATTCAACATTCTTCTCCAGCACCACAGCTCAAAGACATCAATTCTCTTTCTATCATCTCTAGTCATTGTCCAGCTCTCTAACACATAGCAAGCCATTACAAAGACTATGGCCTGGATCTCTAGTACCACGAACCCTTCTGAAACCAGCCTGGACTTCTGGTAGTTCTCTGTTGATGTGCTGTTCCAGTCGTTTTTGGATAATTTTCAGTAAAATCTTGCTTGCATGTGAAATCAATGATATTGTTCTATAGTTTCCACACTCTGTTGGGTCACCCTTCTTTGGAATGGGAACAAATATAGATCTCTTCCAGTCAGTTGGCCAACTGGTTGTTTTCCAGATTACTTGGCACAAGTTGGTGAGCACATCCCTCAGTTGGTATACCATCTATTCCTGGGGCCTTATTTTTTTGCTATTTCCTTCAAAGCAACTTGAACTTCTTCCTTCATCATCATAGGCTCTTGCTCATATGTTGTTTCGTGAAATTCTTCTGTGTCTGCCAATTCCTTTCGATTAGTCCTTCCTAGTAACATGTTCAGAGTAAATGAGATCAAGTCTCATCAGCTAAGGAGCACTCTGGGTGTACTTCATTTATTCAGACCACAGACTAACTATAGTATATTCAATACTCTTTTTGTTGTTGTTAGGTGTCATCAACTCAAGTATAACTCATAGTTACCCTATGAACAACAGATCAGAATCCTGTTCTATCCTGTGCCGTCCTCATCATCTCTAACACACTTGAGCCCATGGCTGAAGACACTGTCATTCCACCTCATTGGGGATCTTCCTGTTTTTTTACCAACCCTGCATCATTCCAAGCATTATATCCCTTTTAACAGAATATCCCTTCCAGTATTCTTAGCTAACAACTTAATTTGGGTATGTTAATTCTTCTTTATTCTTCCTTTGCTTACTTCCTAGGTTTGCATCATATAACGTGTCAAAATACTATGGCTTGAATCAGAAGCACCTTACCCCTTTACACGATATCTTTGATTTATGACACTTTAAAGAGATATTTTTTCAGCAGGCCTGCACAATGTAATATATCATTTTATTTATTGAACTGCAGCTTCCATTTGAGAGAATATAAACTTTCAAAGTTATAAACATTATGTATTTAATATCAGGTGAATTAACATCTTAAACAATAGTTAAATATTATACTTTTAAATTTTTTTTCCTGAAAAATGTCTTTTCACTTATATGAAGTATATAACTTACTCATTTAAACTTTAAAGTCTTCAAGTACTGTAGAATGAAAGTAGGTCTAACTAAGGAATATAACCAAGATCTCAATGAGTTAAACCTCTATGGAAAATTCAGTTAAATGGAAATGACTGGGTTGGATATTACTTTGTGGTATAATGTAATGCACAGCAAATCAAATGCACTATCAGTTCAGATAATAAACATGTTCAATAAGAAATATATTTATTTGTATGCACAAATAAATAGAAAAAAGATAATGACTTGTAAACTGTACTAGTAGCCGTTTTGTTAAGTGAACCATGAAGTTTAGGTCTGTTTCAAGGAATGATGCTTAATGTATATTGTTTGCCAATAAAAATTGAATTGATGTTATAAGTAAATTTGCAGCTTTTTATCAAGTATACTAAAAAACACAGCAGATAGCTCTATCATGAAGCAGATGCACACACATGTTTATTGCAGCTTTGTTCACAATA
>NW_006399819.1:2495080-2507552 GCF_000299155.1 Elephantulus edwardii
TACAGAGTATAACACACAATACATAAACAATAGCTTACTCTTTCAATAGATCAAAGCAGCATATCTCCATGTGAAAACCAGAAATACTGCTGAAACACCTAGTCTTTTTTACCTTCATCTGACTTTAACTGATAATACTTGAGAAGGGCCATCATGATAATGGCATTTTTTTTCTACAGTGTTCATTGTCCTAACATCTCTCTCTCTCTTTTTTTTTTAGTCTAACTTTTATAAATCAACCAATATATGAAGCAAGAATATTCAATGTAATATATCTAGATTAAGGTCCCTGAAGCTCTGGTAGTCTAGCCTTCAGGAACTGAGCTGCTAATCCAAAGACTACATCTCTGGTGGTTCAAATAAACCAGTGGTTCCACAGAAGAGAAGATCAATCTCCACCCATGTACTCTAAAGCCTTGAACATCTGCTGAAGGTTCAGCTCTAATCTGGTTCTGAATTGAATGCAATAAATTTTAAAGGTTTTTAAAATTATTATTATTAAGGACCTCGACATGGGCAACTCTAAACCACTTTAAGTAACTGAATTGAGGTTTGAGGTATGAAAAAATTTAAACCATTTCAGCTATTGGGGATATATAATATGATGTAGCCAAGTATTTCTTTCACAATCACATTTCTGTAAAATACATAACTTAATAACATATTTAAAATTTGAAAGTTATATTAATGTAGTTAAACCTATCAAGTACTTTTCCTTATTACCATGCATCTCAATTCACAATTATGAAAAAGGTCTATTATGTTCAATGGTTTTTTTGGTATAAAGATGAGGTAGGCAGGAAGATTTCTTCATAAAGAAAGTACCTTAATATCCCAAAAGCATATTAAAAGGTTTGCCAATTAATTGTAACTGTCTAGCAGAATGATATGCAAAACTACAGGATAAAACACAATTATAGTGATATATCATTCAGGTGGGTGAGGTGAAGGAAATGGGAAGGACCTTTTGTAAAGAGCAATATATTCAAACTTTGTAAATAAATCAGAGTAATATTTAAAAAAAAAACATTTGAGTAGCAATAAACCTATCTAGACATACATATTACCATCCAAAATAACCAATGTCTCAGTACTAAAATATTTCACTACATTTTAGGTTTTACAACTTAAGAAAAGTGGACATAACACAATAAATGGTCCCTAAATAGAGATTCTAAAACCTATTACATCTTATTCTTACTCTAAAAATTTCCCCTAATGGCTAGGAAAGGAGGGAAATAAGGCCAGTCAATTTTACTAGTTCTGAGGATTATTAAGGAAAAGGTCAAAAGTTGTGTCCTAAACAGACAAGTTAACTTCAAAAGAAGAAGAAATCTGTCTGTCTGGTTTTTAGACACATATTGTGTTTCCAGTAATCCTGACAAGCTGTCCCAAAAACATTTCAATCACAATAGAGATCAACTGAGATGATGTAGACAGGCCAGTGGTTTACCAGAAACTTATCAGCAATTAGGTTTTTACAAAAATCAGAAGGCAATGATGATACTTTGGCAAGTCTAATGAACAAAACACTGCACTTATTTTAAATTGGCTTTGCCTATGCAATGTCAGTAGAGTCATTTATTCAAGGAAGGAAAATTAATCACAATATTTAACACTGCACATAGGACAAATAGTATTTCAAAGTTTTGTATATTCCAACTGTCAAAATGACAAAGCCTTGCTCCTTAGCCTTATTGTATTCGTTTTTAGTGGCATTCAACATTTGGATCAGATTATTCTTTGAAAAAACTAGGAAATGTTTATTTAGCCCTTTTGCCAAGGGGGGGGGGGAAATCAAGTCATTCACCCTATGCAGATGGGAGAGAACACAACAAAACAGCACTAAGTGATTAACACAGAGGCACTCTATGGATAATATTCCCAAAATTTGAGAATTTAACTTAGAATTCTCCAACTCAATGTTTTTGGTGTCTTAAACTCATTATATAGCACTTATTATTTAACATATTTTAAATTTGAGATATTAAATTATTCCTGAAGTCTCACTGCCTGAGGAGGTTTCTGAAGACTCAGTAAATAAATGTAGCTAGAAATGAAAGATATTTAATATGTGGGCTTATTTTCAATACATGCAGTGCTTCATTATCTTACAAAATAGTATCTGTGAGTATTCTATCAAAAGTATTGAACAAAAGATATTAAAAAATGGCAGTTTATAATGTTGTATCATTTTCTAACTAGACAATCCATAATGAAGCAAATCAAAGTTAAGCTAAAATAATATTTTTCTTCTCTAAATAAACCAAAAGGATGAACACTAATTCTTAAAATAATCCTAAGGTAATTAGTTGTAAGCAAAGTTGTGTCATATGCTTAACAAAGGTTATTGATGAGTCTTCTTCAAATCTTGATGTCATATTCTTTTTTAGAGACCAACTTCTCAAATAATTTTCTCACCATACAGGTTAAAGAGGTACTGAGAAAGGATAAAATCCTGACACACAACTTTCCTAATTTTCAACTATGCAAAGGAGAAGAAGATCCTAAACCAGGTGAATTGACACAGCTACAATTGGTGCTTGTGTGTCAGGAAGTGTGAGCATGGCACAGGATAGAACAGAGTTCAGATCTTCTGTTCATAGTGTCACTATGAGTTTTACTCAGACCGAGGACACCTAACGACGACAACAATAACAACAGCAGTGTTTCCTCGCTCTGTGCTCTATTCACACAACAGCCTTTTGATCTAGGAATAGATTTCACACAAGCACAATTAAGTGCTTTGGGATTTTCCTTAATGTTTGCCATAATTTCTTATGAACCACACAGTCAAATGCCTTTGCATGGTCAATAAAACACAAATAGACATTCTCTGGGATTCTTTGCTTTCAGTCAGGAACTATCTGCCATCAGCAATGATTGTCCTGGTGCCACAGCCTCTTTTAAATCTACTTTGAATATCTGGCAGTTCTCTAAGTACTGTTCAAGCCATATTTTTACTGATCTCCAGCAGTATTTTGATTGTATGTAATATTAATGATATTATTCATTTCCACAACCTGATAGATCCAGACTGAAGGAAGACTCATCAGCAACCTTTATTAAACAGAGAGCAAAACCTTGCTTGCTGAAAGTGAAGAGGATTTGGAGCACTTGCTGCAGAATGTCAAAACTCTGCAGCCTTCTATATAGATTGCATCTTAAGATCAAGAAAACAAAAATTCTCACCACTCAACTGATAGGCAACATTGGTAGATGGAGGAAAGATTGAAACTGTCAATGACTTCATCTTATTTGGATTCACAATCAATATGATTGATACCATAAAATCGAGAATCCCATAGACTGCCTATAGAACAGAAGAATACAGTCTTGGAGAAGGTGGAGCCAGAGTGCTGCTTGGCGGCAAAGATGATAAAGCTTCATCTTACATATTTTGGGCATGTTGCTTGGCAAGGGAAAAGTGGGCTGTCAAAGAAAGCGAAGAATCCCTTTACCAGATGAATTGACATTGGAACTACACCTATGCATTAGAGTATGTCAGATATTGTGTGGATAGCACAAGATAGGACAGGATTCATATCTGCTGTTCATAGGATCACTCACCTCAATAATACCTAGGCAATATCATTTAGTATCAAAGAGAGAGAGAAAGTAATAAAGCAAGATTATTAGTATCAAAGCAGTCTTCATTGTTGCAGATATCTTTTAGAAGAAATAGAATAACTGAATCCAAAATATAGAAGCTTAGCAATAAAAACCGAATAGCAATTAATTAAACGAAAGAATGTTCCTGAAATGTAATACTCCTATCCCAATTTCCGAATTGCTCCACATATAACAGTAACCTATTTCTAATTTAATTGAATGTGATTAAGAATCTCCTTGCTTATTAATGATGTTTTTCTCAGCTGCTGTTATTTATTGCATAGCAAGTGACTGCAAACACCATGGCCTGTATCAGGCACACCTTAGTCTCCAGCCTGACATCATTGCTCTTCAGTACTTTGAAGAGGTCTCTAACAGCAGACTTTCCCAATGCAATACATATTCTAATTTTCTGTCTGCTGGTGACAAGAGTTTTAATTATGGAGTGAAGCAAACTAAAGCTGTTTACAATCTCAATCTCTTCACAATCTATCATAAGCCTCTTGTAGTTGTCTTCTTACTCATATTCTTTGAACACCACATTTGCTAAAGCCAGATAATTGTTCTTTATGAATAAATGCCTTCTTAAATTTAAAATCCATCCATGTTGCGAGAAAGAACCAGTCCTTGTAGAAGGACATCATGCTTGGAAGTGTGGAGGAACAGAGCAGAAGAGAAAGATGTCCCATGAGATTCATTGACACAGTAACAGGGAAAATTGGGATAGGAAACAGTGAGATTGCCTCAGGACAGGTCAGGGTTCAGAGCTGTTGTGTATAGAGTCATTTTGAGTCACAGTCAATTTGATGGTAAATAACAAAAAACAGTTTCTCTCCATTTTAACTCTTCAGTTTCATTTGTGTCCTTTCTACAGAGTAATATGATGAGCTGAAGTACATGTAACACATTATTCTAAATATGGCCTCACTTTCTTTATGGTCTGTCAAAATAACTTTCCTTGATAAAGAATCTGTGCTCTGACTAGTTTGTTTCTCTCTTGTTCTAAATTGTATTAGGTAATAGACCTTGTTACTCTCTTTTTGTGCCAAAATATTTTGTAGTGAGGCTTTTACTATCCTGATGATACACTTCGACAGTCATAGCCCTCTTATTTTCCCTAGTCACAGTTTACAATTTTATTTTAGATTTTATGCCCTTTTTTTCTTTATCCTTGTACTCATTACCATTGTTGTTGTTGGTAGGTGCTATTGAGTTGAGTAAGACTCATAGCAACCGTATGAACAAAGATCTGAGCCCTGTTCTGTTCTGTCCCATCCTCAAATTTCCTGACACACAAAAGCCCATTGTAGCAGTCACTGTGTCAACCTGGTTGAAGGTCTTCTCCTCCTTCGCAGATGCTCTACCCTTCCCAACATCATGTCCCTTTCCAAGAAACAGCCCCTCGTAGCAACATGTCCAAAGTATATGAGTTGAGAAATCATAGAGGGTTTGAGTGGGCACATGTCCACTCAGAACATTTACTAATAGGCTGCAATATGTTAAGCATCAAATATAAAATTATTAGCAATATGCATGCCTAGATTAGTTCCCAGACAGACAGGATTATAAAGGCTGATATTTATTTATATAAATCTGACCCAAAAATCAGCCATGGGAGATGTCAAAGGAAGCTGCTTACAATGCAGATGGGTTGTATAAAAGCTGACTCCTGAGCAGCACTACGACTGCTAGGATGAGGATTCCTTCCAATGGGATCAAGCACTCTGTGGATATTAGATCTAACCAGTTTGATTGAGTCATACGTAGGAGATACAAAGTATTGGCAAATGAAAACCATTTAATTACTAATAACAGTATTATAAAACAAGTGAAAAAAATTCAGGGCAAATTAGTCCTCACTGGCTCTAAACTCTTCTGAGTAGAGATGGAGATATTTTACACCAGAGATGAGGATAAGGAAGATCTTTCCTCAACAAATTTTCTCAACTCCACAGAATATGTCATCAATGCTTTCTAAATATTTGCCTGAAATAAACAAACTGAATAGTAATCCATTGATTGTTGAACAATTGTAATATACTTGTTATTGTTGTGTGTCCTAGAGTTGGAACCAACCCACAGCTGACCCTCCAGCAAGTTCTCAGAGGCAGTTAATCACACTGAAGAGACTGTTGCTATTTCTCACATGGAGCAATTGGTGGCTTCAAACCACATGCCTTCATAAAGCAACACAGCTTCAGGTAGACAAGTTTTTGCTAAGAACTCTTGATAGTCTATAGAATGATAGTACACAGTAGAAACTTCTGGGAGGTTGGTAGGATCTTAGCAGATTATATAAAGAAAGAGAGCCTAAGAATTCTAGAGTAAAGTGGAATATAGAAAATAATCATAGCATATTAATCTGTGGGAAGGGCTATTTCTTTTGTTTCTTCAGTGGACCCTGAATTAACATAAAGTGAGTGAAGCAATACTGTGGTACATAAATATGAAGAGACCAGAACTCTCTATTTAACAGACTCCTTATTTCAGCAAGACCTCTCACAGGAATGAACACAGGGTCAGGAACAGTTAATATTTCAATGAGTGTAATGCTATGCTGAGATTCACTGACTTTTATTTGTGCTTCAGTGACCTTAGATATCTATTCACTGCAACATCATTCAACGAGAGTGGTAAATGACAGCAGGTCTGCCGGTGTCATTGAGTGGTCATTAACCTTTAAAAAGAAGTGCTTGGATCATCCGATGTCATAGACTTCAATGTTGTTTTAATGTTTTGGGTTTGTTGGTTTGGTTTTTTTTCTTCACTTAGCAAAAATTGATTCTAGAATCTAGTGAGATCTGCAGAACAGGTGAAATCTGGAATGCAAGTAATAAATGTTATGGTATTATTATATTAATTTATTATTCAATATAGTACTATTTCATGCTTTAAAAATGCAGTGGTAATCCATTTAAAGGTTTTATAGCAAAGTGAGAAGAATATTAGCCTATGTTGACTCTGATATTACTGAATTATGCATTGCCAAACGTTTGGAGATTGTCCTAGACTTAGAGTTTCCATCAGCTTTCAAGGTGACTTCTTTTTGTTTCTAGTTTAATATCTATAAATTGTGGTGGTAGGAGATTATTAAATGATACTTTCTGCCTACTTTTGAAAGATTCTTTGATGATTGGTGGTCTAATACTTGTAAACACGTGGCAATAATTGTATATAAAAAAGTAAAATTATTTCAGAGGAGCCAGATGTTCCTGGGGACTCTGTTTGTGTGTGTGTGTGTGTGTGTGTACACACAATTTTCTCAAATATGAGAATACATTAGCACCCTTCAGCCCTCTGGTGAGATGCTGTCCTCTATAAGCTATCAACAGTATTCCCTAAAAATTATACTATTTGTTCCTTCCTTCAGAATTTTTGTGAGTAATGCATTTAAACTAATGCTCTGTCAAATTTAATAGTTGTAATTGCCTAATTATCTGCTCTAGTGTGATGGTAAAGCCTTTTAACATCTCGTTTTCCCCTAAGGAAAATGCATTGCAAATTTTAGAATACTACCTTCCTCTTCTTTGGGGAATGCTCAAGCAAATAATTCATTTTGCTTTCAGCTAAATAAACCTCATCTACTTCCTCAATAGATACATATTTTTTCATTTTCTATCTTCTACTCTCTTCTTAGATTTGAGGTATACGAAATGCTTTTAGATGATTTAGTTTTGACAGTCAAAGAATAATATCTTCTCTTTATGATTTTTGGCTTAGGCAATTAATTTCATGGCATTCGCTATCAGTGTGCCCTTTCTATATTTACCTTTCTGGATAGTATAAGGCCAGAAATATGTCTTTCACTTTCAGAATAATTAACAATCTTCTTATTCAACTTCTAAGAATTTATCCTCCTTCACACAATAGAGCAAATTAATGCAAATAACTACATACCCTTTGCACCAAGGTTAATCATTTGCTATATTTATTTTTTTTGCTTTAATTTTACTCAATTTTATCTCCATGAACTCAGTATTGAATTGTAACGGATAAAGTATGCTATACATTATTATTACATTATTTTTATCTCTGAGGTTAACACTGAGCCTCAAAACTTGATCTTTGATTGTCGACTCCATTTAGGGATTCATTGCAGTGATTACCACAATCAACAAAGATGTAATTAGAAGACAAAGTCCAGTGTACTTGCTTAAAAGATTCAAAAGAACTTTATTGGTAAAGTCTGCAAAAAGTTATAGACAAAGTATAGAGCTTTCCTGGTACTCGAAACAGGGGAGCACAGTTATAGATGATATTGCTCATGCAGTGACTTTGTCACATTGCAAGGCTCTCTGCACCATTGTTTTATACCTATCTAGTCCTCTGTGAAAGAAGGATGGATAAGTTGCTCCTGTGCAATGTACAGCCTTAGAAACCCAATGTAAGGTGAGATAAGTCAGCTCCAATTCAATAACAATGATCGAGCAAGCTCTTTAGATCCCTGGGAGGTGTAAACGAACTTTGGCTGCTAGCAGAAAAATTGGAGGATCTCGTTCACCCAGAGATGCCTCAAAAGAAAGGTATAAAATATGAGTCATTTAAAATCTTACTTATCTTAGTTTTTTCCAACAGGAATTAATCATTTGATTTCTTGACTGCTGGTGCCAAGAATGTTGATTATGGAGCTGAACAACCTCAGTCTCTTCTCCATCTATCACGATGCTGCCAATTGGCCCAGTGGTGAGAATCTTTGTCTTCATGATGTTGAGCTTCAATTCATACTGAAAAATGCAGTTTTTGACTTTCTGCAGCAAAGTGCTTCAGGTCCTCATCAGTTTCTGGGAGCAAAGTGTTTTCTGCATAACACAGGTTGTTGATAAGTCTTCCTCCAATCCTGATGCCACAGTCCTCCTCATAAAGTCTAGCCTCCTGTGTGACCTGTTCTGCATATGGAGACAGGATATAATGCTGATGCACTCGTTTCCTGCTTTTGAACCATGTAGTGTGTCTTTGCTCTGTTCCAGCTACTGCTTCCTGGTCCAAGTATAGGTTTTGCATGAGTACAGTCAAGTGTTTTGGGAATCCCACTCTAGTATTGAACGTACCATGGACTGCTATGAGAACAAGCAAGTTTATCTTGGAGAGGGTAAAATCAGATTGCACCTTCGAGGCAAAAATTTTGAAGCTCCATTACACACACTTTGGGAATGTAGCCAGGTACCAGTCCCTGGAGAAGAACATCATGCCTGGAAGATTGGAGGGATAGTGCAAGAGAGGAAGACCCCAAATGAGATGGACTGATACAGTAACTGGGAAAATGGAGGTAGATATGAGACTGTCTCAGGACAGAGCAGAGTTCAGAGCTATTGTACAGAGGGTTTTTAAGAGTTACAGGAGACGTGATGGCAAATAGCAATGACTACAACATCAGGAATTGAACCTTCTTTATAATAACTGTTTTTTCATTGCTGTTGTTGCTGGTCCCTCTCTCACCTTGAAATTTGACATTCTGTCTAATCACCAAGAACATAGATCACTAGTTCACTGTGAGTCCAAAACACTCCTAAATATGTATTGCTAAGTTTACTGAATATCTGTGGAACCTCATTTAAGTCAAAACTTCTGATAAATTTGAGGTTCTCTCTCCCATCTATCTCTATTTTTATATTTTAAAAACATTAACTCAGTAATTTATACCAGAGAAGGGTGGGTAATCTCCTCCTGTGTGATTAACTGCCTCTGAAAACCCACCACAGAGTCAGCTATGGGTTAGTTTTGCCTCTATGATACACAACAACAACAACAACAACAACAACAAATGAAATATGTTTTATATCTCAGATGGATAACTTCTATTTAAATCATCCAACTACAGAAAAACATCAACTTTTTAAAAAGTTAAGGGTTTTTTTTATTAATTTATTTTTCATTTCAATGAACATCTACAGAGATTTCGGAATTCCATTCATTCATTGTTGCACCCTTCTCCCCGCCCATCCCACCTCCACCCTTCCCCCCCACCCCCCTTAGCTCCTCTCCCTGAAAAGCAAAAGAAAACTCCCTCATTGGTACACAATCCCCCCGCACTTACCCCAATCCCCCTCCAACCCCAAATATAATCCACTCTGCAACCCTCATTCCACACTCTTACGATAAACATAATGCCCTATAATATAATACTTTTAAACTATTCTCTCCGTAGAGAAGCTGTGGTATATTCGCACAATGGAATACTACGCTGCATTGAAAAACAAGGAACTCATGCAATATTATTGAAAATGGGTGACCCTGGAGGACATTATGCTGAGTGAGGTATCTCAGTCACAAAGGGACAAATGCTATATGGTGCCACTGCTGTAAAATGGGACTGATATCAGAGTGCGGGTAAGACTGACAAAAACTGGATGAAATATGCTTACGGCATTGAAGTCTATGGGGGAGAGAATAGTTTAAAAGTTAAGTTTTTAACATTTTCTACTGACTAAATTGCTCTATTTCCCTTGGGGGTTATGTATGTATGCATATGCCAGTAGGAACCAATAAATAAATTCATCACATCTATATATTCGTGAATTTTAATAATTACTTAAGTGTCACAAGTTCATTGTGAACTCATTCTGCAAATATGAAATCTTTTCTTTTTGTCATATAAGGATCCCATGTTCCTTTGAGTGAGGAGTGGTGCCATAGAGTCAAATTTGAGGATTAGAATGAGCATTGAGCCCTGCTACAGTCTTGGGAGATAGGGAGAATTGAAAAAAAATTTTATTTAAATAATTTTAGTGTCAGAGAGAAAAAAAACCCAAAAACCCTCTCCCTCTAGGGGTCATGGATCCAGACTGATTTTTAAATTCAATATTATTCTTTTAACACTAAAATGAAAGTTTGTTAGTCCTTTTTCCATTCTTTCTAATCTTCATGTATAATACTCTGTATTGTCCACTTAACAATGTAACCAAATCATAATTCCTCCTTTATAACTATATGCTTGAGTATCAGGTATAGGCTTTAAACTTTCTGATGTTTCTCATTCAGTGTCACTTGAGCATCAGCTCTCTGAAAAGAAATGGACATTACCCAGTGCAAGCATATGCTACAAAATACAAGTTTCCTAGACTTGCACAAAGGAGGGGAAAATTATACCTCACCTACAATGCTCCTTCCTATTTTCTCCTTTTTTGGGGGGGAGGAGGAGTTTGTTTCTGTGGTTATTTGCATCATTATTAGAGATCTTTTTCTTTTTTTTGTAAGGACCATTTTAATATGTTTCTGCAATTTATTTAAGACTTTTTAGAAGACTTTCTAGTAAACATATTTGTATTAATATCATAAAAAGACCAAACAAAATTTGCAAATTGAAATTTGAGAAGACACTATGAAATGAGTACCAAGATTCAGCGTATATTTGAGAAGATATTACCCCGATTAAAAAAAATTTTTCTAAGTAATATTCCCTTCCCAATATTGTCTGGCTTCCATAAGAAGTAACATTAAAAAAATATAAAGTTTCTGTTGTTGTTGTGTACCCTAGAGATGGAAATAACCTATGGTTGAGCCTTTGTTGGGTTTTCAGAGGCAAATAATCACTCAAGAGGAGATTGCCCATCCTTCTCCCACAAATTTCTGTAACATAATATTTAATTGCTATTCTTGTCTCTTAGTTAGTTCCAAAATTTTCACCATGATTTTGTAGATCTCAAAAGGTGTAATTATATTTAATATAATCTGAATATGTATAGTTGTGGTAAAAATATAACAAGCAAGAGATAATTTTAAAATTCCCTTATTTTTCCCATTATTCTCAGAGTTAGCCACAGTTTGTTGTGATGCCTTTGCATCATCAATAAAATAGAGAAAAACAACCCCCTGGTACCCTCTGCTTTCAGCCAAGGTCCGACATTAGTACCACTGCCTCTTCTAAACCCAGCCTGCACATCTGGCAATTCTCTTTTGATGTGCTGTTCCTATTGTTTTTGGATAATTTTCAGGAGAATCTTGCTTGTGATAGTGATGATGATGTTGTTGTTATGTGTCATCAAGTTGCCTGTGACTCTAGAAACCCTATGTACTATAGCCCTAAACCCTACTCTCTCCTGTGCCAATCTCAGTTTCCACACTCTGTAAGGTCACCTTTCTTTGGAATGGAAACATCTCTTCCAGTCAGTTGACCAGGTGGTTGTCCTCTAGATTTCTTGGCACAGTGTCGTGAGCACATCCAGGACAGTGTCTGTTTGTTGAAATATGTCAATTGGTAAATTGGTATGCCATCAATTCCTGGAGTCTCATTTGTGGTTTTTGTTGTTGTTGTCATGGGTTGTTATTTGTTTTTTGGTTTTGGTTTTTGTGTTGTGGTTGGTATTTTGTTTTATGTTTTTGGGGGTGTTTTTTGGTTTTTTGTTTTGTTTTGTTTTTGTCAGTTCTTTCAAAGCATCTTGAACTTCATCCTTAATCCTCACACAGACTCTTGCTCATACATAATTTCATGAAATTCTTCTGTGTCAGCCAATTCCTTTTGGTACAATGACTCTGTATACTCTATCTTCTTCGGATGCTTCCTGGATCATTGAAGATTCTGCCCAAAACATCATAAGTATTGCAACTCAAGGCTTGAATGTGTTCTCCAGTTTCTTCAGCTTAAGAAATGCTCAGTGAATTCAGCTCTTTTGATTTTCTGGCTCCAGCTCTTTGCACGTTTCATTATAATACTTACTTTGTCTTCCTACACTGCCCATTGAAATCTTTTGCTCAGCTCTTTAATCTCTTGATTTCTTCCCTTTGCTTTGGCTTATTAGCACTTAAGTGCAATGTTCAGAGTCTGCTCTTACATTGATCTGGCTCTTTTCTTCCTTCTCTGTCTTTGTAATTTCATTTTACATTCTTCAAGGATGATGTTCTTGATATCCTCCCACAAATCATC
>NW_006399819.1:2508689-2509555 GCF_000299155.1 Elephantulus edwardii
ACCCCAGATGAGATGGATTGATACAGTATCTGGAGCAATGGGGGTTGGTGTGTCAGAATTAGTGAAAATGGCTCAGGACAGGGAAGGGTTCAGAGCTGTTGTACATATGGACACTTTACATTGCAGGTGACTCCATGGAACACAACAACAACAACAACAAACTATATTGGTTAGTTGGGGTTTTTTATTGTTGTTATTTTATTTTTTTTCTTAATTTAAGTCTCTGTTTAGATTCAACAAGACCTTGGGAAGGGCCTTTTTATTTAAAAGTCAGTTGTTATATTTTGGATGAACATTCTTTTAAGTGGTATACTACTCTTCTGTCAAGATGCTTACTGAGGTAATCTGAGGTTGCTGTGATGCTGAACTTTGTGCCATTTGGGTATCAAATGCAATAATGTTTACCCATGGTAGACAGTGTTTGGTGGAGCTTCCAGTTTATGTTTGGAAGCAGGAGTGGCGTCTGCTTCCTAAACAACATGCCTCTGGAGACTATGAACTTTGATAAATGATGGTAGTTATAGAAACACTTCAGGCCTTTTGTTAACACTTTCTCTACAAATCATGCTTGACTTGATGACAATCAACAACAATAACAGAACTGCATGATTCTTATGTTGCTGTTAGGTGCCATTGAGTCGTAGATGATTGTTATAGAAAGGAAATATATTAAAATCCTATAAGGTTCCCCATTTTGTCATATTCATTCTTTGAAATTGCCATAGGTTAGTATGTTGTGGTAGCTAATCACCAACAATATTTAAGAATATAAAGTAGTAAGATGCTTTGAATGTAAATGAAAAGATAAATCAACAACAGACATTGATTCCATTGATTCTACTAAGGATATCCAACACTAGGATTAT
>NW_006399819.1:2509826-2515905 GCF_000299155.1 Elephantulus edwardii
CTGGTCATCTTGTGTGCTTTCCAAGGCTGTAAATCACACCGGAAGATACTGTTTATCTTTCTGTGTGGATTAATTTGAATTGCATCCTATTTGGTTGGCAGTGTGTGTGTGTGTGTGTGTGTGTGTGTAGAGAAAGACAGGTCTTTGATGGAAAGATAAACAACTATAAATCAATAGAAAATTTAGTAAATAATTTGACTAATGAAAAGAACTCAGACACAACAGTAACAGCCTAACACATATCAAGAACAAACTTCATACAATATAAAAAAAGCAGCAGGTAGCCTCAAACATTGTGAAAAAACATACCAAGTCTTGCCAGGAAAACCAGAACATATTGCAGACTGAATGAATACCCCAGAGTCAAGAAGGCATAACAAATAGGTCAAAATGGAGTTACTATTCATAGAGTTGAGCTCCATGGTGTTGCAGACCGAGAGTCCAAAAGAATGGAATAATTTTATAATTCTTAATAATGAGACAAGCAGGGAGGAATGAGATAGAGCAGAGAGCATAAAACAGCCCCCCTCTAGCAGTTCTCCATTGAAGATCCCAAGCCAAGCTTCTCTGTAACTTTATTGAAAATTATCAGGAAGTAAATCACAAAATCACAAAGAGAATTCAATGCAAATGAAGCCAAGTTCTTTCTATTGAAAATCTTCTGCTTGATTCAGGAGGGAGGGGTTCACAAATGCAAGAATTTGGTTTACCCTTAAGGATTACCTTGGTGCCTCAGGGTGAACTTTAGCTCAGGAAGTAACACTCCCTCTGTAGGGGGCCCCTTGCTGTCTCCTGTCTGCAGGGAACAAACAGCTCATTTTCTGGGATCTGACACAAGAGAAATCCTAATTTATAAATCTGTAACTCCTTCAATTCCTGAACAAGGATTTTCATATAATATTTGGTATAAAGTTTGGCTTCCCATACCATGGAGTTACATGGAGCAACTGAAGAAAGTAGAAATTATAAGAGAAAGAATGGCAGGTATAAATTAAGCATATACACCAGAAACAGAACCAGAAGAAATAATCGATGTGGAAGAGCAAGAACAACTACTAAAGATATGGCAAAAGATGAAAGAGGTACAAGAATATTTAAAAAATAATCACAAAACAGAGAGTACAGCCAAAACAATACTGGAAATTTAAAAAAACAAATAAAAATACAATGCAGAATATCAAGACCAAAATACCAGAAGTTTCCAATATGCTGGAGGGATTAGATAAAAAAGAAAGAGAGAGAGAACAGAGACTCAGCAAACTGGAAGACAAGAATCTCAACGGAAACATACAGGAAGACTAAACCAGAGAGGAGATAGAGAAAAAATGAGAAACACATTAGAAATTTGTGGGAAAGCATCAAAAGGTACAATATAAATATGATTGAAATTTCTAAACACAAGGAGGTCAGGGAAAGCAATGAAAAAATTATGGAAAAAGTACTAGAAGGAAATTTCCTAGATATCGTGAAGAGTGAGAAAATCCACACTCAAGAAGCTCAATGAATATCAAACAGACTAGACACTGCAAGAGAAAAGCATTAAGACATATCATAGTCAAATACTTAAAAATAAAAAAAATAGAATACTGTAACACTACCAACATTAGAAAAAAATAATACATGCTTCCAAATTAGAACAAATTAGATGAAGTTCTGGTTTCTGAGCAGAAACCATAAAAGCAAGAGGATACTGGGATGGCTTATGTAGAAGTCTGAAAGGAAAAAAAAAAGCCAAAAGAAGAACCTGGGACCAAAAAAGCTATTCATCAAATATGAAGGAATTTGTGAAAACAAGAGCAACCCTACAAGAAATGTTAAAGAGAGTCTGTTACACAGAGATAGCAAATGTAAGTGGATGGGCTAAAGTAACAGGAAACAACAGAAAAAGACACATGACAAAGTGGTAGGAATAGTGATAATAACATCTGGCCTGTCAAAAGTCACACTTAATGTGAATGGCTTACATGTACCAATAAAGATAAAATGAGTAGCAGAATGGATTAAAAAACCCAAAGACCATTATGTTGCCTACAAAAGACACATCTAAGAAACAAGTAGAAAGACAGACTAAAAGTCAAAGGCTGGGGGAAAAATATACCAAGCAAATGGCATCTACAAATAAGCAAGAGTGACAATACTAAGCTGTGATAAAAGAGACTTTGGCATGAAAGTCACCATAAAATATAAGGAAATGCACTGCATAATAATTCAAGGTACAAAAGATCAAGACACATAACCTTGGTAAATGTCTATGCACCAAATGATAGACCTACAAAATACATAAAACAAAAGTTACAGACATGAAGAAAGAAATAGCATCACAATAATGGTAGGAAACATTAACACACCACTCTCATCAAAGCACAGGCCAACTGTAGAGAACTTAACAAAGATGCAGAATATCTAAACTGTCTGTGGATTAAGTCACCCACCTTTGGCTTGGTAGCATCGCTTTCAGTCTGCTGGGCCAGCTGATCACTCTCTATGTTGATGTCATTGTTGTTAAGTGTTGTCGAGTCGCAGGCCACTCACAGTGACCCTATGAAGGAGAGTCCTCAACACTTGTGTGTTTCTCATCCTCTCTCCAGATTCATAGGGTTTCTAGATGCAAGCTATTACGGAAGTGGATGCCACTCCTGCTAGCTGAAGACTAGACAAAAAACAAAAAAAAAAACCAAAAAAACTAAACCAAAGTGGTTAAAAGGTGCCCAAGAAATTTCAAACAAACCAAGAAAAAAAATAACAAATACTTAGGAGAAGAAAATTAGAACAAAGGAGAAAATTATCCATGCAAAGACACCATTTCTATCCAGTAGCCTTGTATAACGAGTAGCATAGTCTCACATGGTTTCCAAGATTATAACCTTCGTCTGATGTAGACTTCCAGATATTTCTCTCAAGGAGCAGCTGTTGGCTTCAACATCACTAAGAGAGTGTACACTGTAGTGGGTAAAAATGTTAGAGGAGAAGACATAAAATAACAGTCTATAAAAAATTTGTGTCATTTCATCAGATATATAATTTAACTATCTCTGTATTTATGACAACAAAAACATTTTTCTTAAACTTAGCTCACACATTATTAGTGTAATCTACAAGAGCTGCAGTGTTAGCCTAAAAGTTGGCTGCTTTTTTTTTTCAGTCTTTTAGCCTTTATTCTCCAGTTATCTTAATTGCAGGTGCATGCAAATCATAAGGGCTTGCAAATCAGCACTAGCTGTGTGACTAGGATAAGAGAAGAAATGCTTCCTTCCCTCATTGGGCAGCAAGGCTTGAGGTGAGAAAGATTTGAAGCAAGACTTGAGGTGAGCTAGGCAAGACCCAGGTAAGAACAAAATCCTGATGGTGGTGAAACTGTGGTATTGCTGTGGACAAATGGTGGCAAGGTATGACCAGAGGCATTTTGCATTTGTGCTGGCCACAGTTAAATGTTTGTCTGTTCTTGTTGGATGTTTGAAGCAGAAGCTGCCTTCAGCTATTTAACAGACTTTAACTATTTAACTACTCTGAGGCAAACCTTGCTGGATCATTTGGATTTGACTGCTGAATGGAAACTGGAGCAGGGACTTATTGAGGAATTGTACCTTAAGATTATTTGGTTAAAACTTGGTTTTGCATTGGATGATATTCTTTGCCTCTCATACCCTCCCACTTACTTCCCTAATAACCTCATTCTCAGTACCAGAACTATGAGTCTGTGAGTCAGCAATTAATAAAATAACTTCTTGCTGTTGCTGTGGTTCTATAGGAGCCAAGGGACTAGGCTTCGAACTCTTTATCTGCTTTATGCTCTTAGGTGGTGAGGGGATGTGCTGTTCTTACTCCCTTTGACCATTTCAGAAAGAGGCTCATGGCCCTGCACCCTCAGGTCCTGTTTTCCTCTTTTTAGGCAGGGGAAATTATGCTAAATCACATTTTGAACCTTCTAATGAGAGCTGAAAGATGATGGAAGATGAAAAGAGGAGTACACAGAGTCACTGTACCAGAAAGAATTGGTTGATACAGAAGAATTTCATGACAGCATATGATCTATGGTAATGAAGGAGGAAGTTCAAGCTCCTCTGAAGGAACTGGCAAAAACAAGGCCCACAAATTGACAGCATTTGACATGGACACCAATTTTACATAGTTCAACAAACAGATGCTGATCTGGATGCACTCACCAGGTTGTGCTAAGAAATGTGAAAGACACATACCTGGTCAATGACTGGAAGAGATCCATATTTGTCAGATGAGCAGGCTGAGTTTAGAAGAGGCCATAGAACTAGGGATATTATAGCCAGTGGTAGAAGAATCTTAGCTGAAACCAGAGAGTATCAGAGGGATGTCTATCTCTGTTTCATTAATTAGGCAAAGGCATTTGACTGTGAGGATCACAACAAACTGTGGCTAACTCTGAGAAGAATGGGGATTCCATAACATTTTATTGTGCTTGCAGAAAATCTATACTTGGACCAGAAAGCAGTCATTAGAATAGAGAAAGGAAACACTATATGGTTCAAAATCAAGAAAGGTGTATGCCAGGGATGCGTGCTCTGTAAGTTTTCAATGTATATGCAAAACAGATCATCCAGAAGGCTGGTATCTATGAAAAAGAATGTGGCACCAAGATTAGAGGAAGACTCATCAACAACCTGCATTGCACACAATACAACTTAGCTTGTTGCAACTGAGGAGGACCTGGGGCATTACTGCAAAAGGTCAAGGACTGCAGCCTTAAATATAGATAGAAACTCAACATCAAGGGAATAAAGATTGTCACCACTAGGCCAATTCTCAATATCATGATAGACAGTCAATAGAATGATATCGTAAACAGCTTCAACTATTTGGCTCCGCAATCAGCACTCTTGGTACTAGGAAATCAAAAGATAAATTGCATTAGGGAGATTTGCTGTCAAGAACTTCTCCAGAGTACTGAAGAACAGTGCTGTCAGTCTAGAGACTTAGGAGCACTGATCCATGCCATGGTCTTTGCCATTATTTGCTATGCATCAGAGAGCTAGACAATGACAAAGGATGATAGAAGAAGAATTTATGCCTTTGAGTTGTGGTTCTGGAGAAGAGTATTGAGTATAACCATGGACTATTAGAAGAACGGTTCCATCCTGGACAGAGTTAAACAGGCTGCTTTTTGCATGAAAAGATTTTGAAGCTTCTTCTAACATACTTTGGGCATGTTGCAAAAAGTGTCCAGTCCTTGGACAGGGGCATCATGCCAGGAAGTGTAGAGGAACAGTGCAAGAGAGGAACACCTTCAATGAGATGGATTGTAAAGGGGCTATGTGTGTCAGAGATGATGAGGTTGGCTCAAGATAGAACAGGATTAGGGGTGTTGTACATAGGGTCGTTATGAGTCACAAGTGACTTGACAGCACATAACAACAACTATAACCACAACGAAAGGATGACAGAAAAAGAATTGATGTCTTTGAACTTTGGTATTGGAAAAAAGTGCTGAAGATCCAATAGCTGCCAAAGGACAAACATATATCTTAGAGAAAGTACAATTAGAGTACTCCTTGGAGGCAAAGATGATGAGTCGTCCAACACACCTTGGCCATGTTGTTAGGAGAGGTTATTCCTTAGAGAGGGACATCATGCTTGGAAAGGTGGAGGGGAGCGTTATGTTAGAACCTTTGAAAACTGGCTTTTCTAGCCATTGTGTTAGGACTTGTCCAGGGGCCATGGTCTCTACCTACCTTAACTGCAGACTCACTGACTTGTAACTGCTCTGAGATAAAGTTTGCTGCACTAATTGAGAAAACCAGAGGCTTGTTTGTGTTGCTGAACTGAGCCTGCACTTTCACAAATTGAGGCATTGTGTCTTGCTGTTAGTCTAGTTTGGGACTTATGGACTAATTCTGAATTTGGATTGTATAATATTCTTTGCTTTCCCTACTCCTCAACTTATTTCCTAAATAAACCCCACAACTATGAGTAAAGTTTGTGAGTCAAGTCGCAATGAACATTGGACCCAGAGATTTGTAAAGATAGGTGCAGGAGCATGGGAAGTGGCATATTTGACCAGGTAGCTATTTGTATGGTTCTGTGGATAAGATGTATGTAGTTCTGGTGG
>NW_006399819.1:2518185-2525255 GCF_000299155.1 Elephantulus edwardii
CTCTCATTTTCCTTCTTCTTTTTCCTCTTAATTTTTTTATCACTACTAATTTCCTCCTTTTACTTTCTCTTATGAAACTAAGTACATATTGCTCATTTATCTTGTATTTCATTTTCAGGTGATTGTAAATTTCTTAAAAACAAGAGGTAAGCTGTAGCTATCTTTGTATATATATATAGTACCAAGTCTACTGTGATTCACAGTGAGCCTGTAGGATTGCGTAGAAGTGACCCGTAGGAATTTCTAGGCTGTAATGTTTACAAGATCAACAGGTCTTTTCTTCTACAGGCTGCTGCTGAGTTTGACCTACTGAGCATATAGTTAGCAAAATGTTTAACCATTATACTACAAGGGCCTCTTTCTCTTAGGCATCCATTGCCTATGGTCTGGCCCAAATAAGGAATGCATGCCAATGTGTACAAAATTTCTCCTTGTAGCATGTAAGTGTTTTAAATAATGCCATATTCCCATGCATTTATCTGTGGAATTGAAAATATTAAAAAAATAATAAAAATATTTTTTGGCGAAAGGTTTTATTTTGAGGTTATGTTGGTTTGTCTCCAAAGAGAATTAAGGGCATATAAAAGCTCCCCTTTGAATTCTGCTTAAATAGCATAAACACTCTTGTCTTCATAAAGCATTGATGTCAAACTTTTTAAAATGAAAACTGTATTTGTAAGCTATGGGAGAACCTTGGCCTTTTTCCACTAACGTTCTCTAAGCTACAGAAATAGAAATTTATTGTATCCAGGTGATCAATCTAAACACAAAGAAAGCTAATTTTATTGTTGTTGCTATGTGTCGTCGAGTAGCCTGCAACTCATGGTGACCCTATGTATAAAAGCCCTAAACTCTGCTCTATCCTGTGTCAATGTCACTGTCTCCAACACATCTACCTCTATTACCCCAGTCAGTGAATCAATCCACCTCATAGATGGTCTTCTTCTCCTTCACTGTCCCTCCACCCTCCCAAGCATAGCATGACATCCTTCTCCAAGGATGAATCCCTCCTTGCATCATGTCCAAAGTATGTCAGACAGAGCTTCAGAATCTTTACTCCAAGAAGCAGCCTGGTTTAACCCCCTCCAGGACAAACCTGTTCCTTTTCTTAGCAGTTCATGGTATATTCAATACTCTTTTCCCACCATAGCTCAAAGGCATCAATTCTCTGTCTATCCTCCCTAGTCATTGTCCAACTGTCAGATGCATAGCAAGTGATTGCAAAGAACATGGCCTATATCAGGCATACCTTAGTCTCCAGAGTGACACCATTGTGCTTCAATAATTTGAAGAGGTCCCTAACAGCAGACTTTCCCAACACAAAACATATTTTAATTTCCTGGCTGCTGGTTCCCAGAGTGTTGACTGTAGAGCCAAGCAAACTAAAGCTGTTAATAATCTCATTCTCTTCACCATCCATCCTGATGCTGCCAATTGGCCCAGTGGTGGGAATCTTTGTCTTCTTGATATTGAGCTTCAATCTATGTTGAAGGATGCAGTCCTTGACCTTCTGCATCAAGCACTTCAGGTCCTCCTCAGTTTCAGCAGTTGTGTCATCTACATAATGCAGATTATTGATGAGTCTTCCTATAATCCTAATGCCACATTTCTCTTCATACAGCCCAGCCTCCCAAATAATCTTTTCTGCATATACATTGAAAAGATATGGAGATAGGGCACATTCCTGGCATACACCCCTCCTGATTCTTAACCATGCAGTGTTTCCTTGCTCTGTTCTGATGACTGCTCCTGAGCCTTTGTATAAACACTATCAAGCGTTCTAGGATTCCCAAGCACTATCAAGTGTTCTATGACTCCCATTCTCCTCAGAGTCAGCCACAGTTTTTTGTGAGTCACACAGTAAAATGCCTTTGCATAGTTAATGAAACACAGATAGACATTCCTCTGGTACTCTCTGCTTTCAGCCAAGATCCACCTGACATTAGCTGTAATATCCCTAGTACCATGACCTCTTCTAAACCCAGCCTATACTTCAGTGAGTTCTCTGTTGATGTGCTGTTCCAATTGTTTTTGGATAATTTTCAGCATAATCTTGCTTGCATGTAATATCAATGATATTGTTCGATAATTTCTACACTTTTTTGGATCACCTTTCTTTGGAATGGGAACAAATATAGATGTCTTTCAGTCAGTTGGCCAAGTGGTTGTCCCCCAGATTTTTTTATACAACTTGGTAACAATATTTAGGGCAGCATCTGTCAGTTTAAATATGTCAATTGATATAATATCAATTCTTGGGGCCTTATTTTTTGCCAATTCCTTCAAAGCAGCTTGCACTTCTTCCTTCATTACCATAGGCTCTTGTTCATATGTTGTTTCAGGAAATTCTTCTGTGTTTGTCAATTCCTTTCAGTGCAGTGATTCTGTATACTCTTTCCATCTTCTTTTAATATTTTCTGAATCATTTATTATTACGTCCAAAGCATCCTTAAGTATAGCAACTTGAGGTTTGAATTTGTTCTTCAGTTCCTTGAGCTTAAGAAATGCTTGGTGAGTTCAGCCCTTTTGATTTTCTGACTCAAGATCCTTGCATAATTCTTTGTAATACTTTACTTTTTTTCCCATGCTACCTTTTGAAATCTTCTGTTCAGCTCTTTAATATTTTGAATTCTTCTTCTTCCCTGTACTTTGGCTTCTTGATGCTCTAGTGCAATATTCAGAGTGTTTTTTAACATACAATTTGGCCTTTTCTTCCACCTCTGTCTTTGTAATGACCTTTTGCACTCTTCCTCAGTGATACTCATGATATCCTCCACTTCTGTAAAGAGGCCTGCGGAGCCTGCTCCAGGCCCTAGCTCAAAATCCTATCCGGCCTGAGGGCCATGGTGAAACATTCTTCTAGGTCGTGTAACCTTGGTATGTCCACTTGCTGTACAGGGTTAACTCGTGGTTGCTGTGAAGCTGAACAATGTGACACTGATGAGTCAAATGCAAGAATGGTTACCCATGGTGAACAGTGTTCAGTGAAGCTCCCCGATTAAAACAAGCTTGGGAGCAGGAGTGGCATCCACTTCTGTAAATTGCTTGCCTCGGGAAACTTTATGAACCTGGAGAAAGGACAAAAGTTTTACAGGAGGTGTGTTCATAGGATCCTATGATTCGCCTACAACTCGATGGCATTTATCAACAACACGGAGATGATAAGAGATTATAAGATTATAAGAGATTATAGCCTAAAAGTCTAAAAAAATGTCTGAAATGTTGCAATATTATTGTTCCATTCTCTCAAGTTGTTTGCAAATCATAGTTACCCTAGTTACCCTATGCACAATAGTTCTGAGCTCTGCTTTACCCTGAGCCAATCTCACTGCCTCTGACACAGCTACCCTCATTATTCCAGTTATTGTATCAACCCGTTTTATCCAGGGTCTTACTCTCCTTGATCCTTCTAAGCATGATATTCTCCTCCGAAGGCTGGTCCTTCCTGGCTACATGACCAAAGTATGTGAGATGTAGTCCCAAAAATCTATGCCTAAAGGTATCTACATACATTTGTACAATTATGAACTCTTTTGAAACCTATGAGGAGGCACTTGCCATAGTGGAAGAGCAAAAATCCTCAGAATTACATTCTGGTTGCTTAATAATAGTGAGTAAATTCTCTAATCTCTCTGAGTTACTATTTTCTCTCCTGTGTAAAAGTATGTTTTCCCCAGAGTGTGAAAATGCTTACATGATAATAGAGCATATGTATATCATCTAGGCCAGTATTTTTCACACAATATTTGATAAACACATGCTATTAAAATTTTCCACTGCCACTTCTGTACTAAAACAAAACTAAATCTCCTGCCATTTAGTCAATTCTTATGGAAGTAGACTACCCCGTATTTCTCCTATAAAGTGGTTGGTGCACTCAAATTATCAACTTTTGTTTAGTAGACAAATGCTTTGATGACTATAACACCTTAAGTCTTGAAATAATTTAGGAACTAACTCATGTCCATATGAAAGTTGTCTTTAATGTGAAAGTCAAGCCTATGAATAATAATTTAAATGGAGAAGAGACTTCATTGAATTGAGTGAATCTTTATGGAAGTAATAAAAAATATGGACTATAAGCCAACAACTCTTGTATTTACGTTTATACCTCATAGTAGCCAAGATTGATAGATTCAATTGTCTATTTGCCAACTTTACTTGAAAATTCACGGGTCCATCAATTATATAATATGCAAGCCCTAAATCTTCAAAATCTGGTCTTTTCTCAATGTTTTCTGGTACAGTTAGAGAGAGACTACTCAATCCATACCTGCAAATCTGTAATTGAAATTGTCCTTCATACTTACCTCTTCTGTAAATCTCTTTATCCAAATTACCGTATAACCTGGACAAGTGCCATAGTCACTCTGAACCCTTTTTAATTTATTTACCAATACTTTAAAAAATGAATTGTCATTCAATTGGAACTAACTCACCAATGGCCGGCTAGAGAATTTTCAGAGGTTGTAAATCACAGGAGAGGAGATTGTCCATCTTTTTCCCTCAGCAGATGCTAAATATGAACTTCTTGCCTTTGGGTTGGCAGTAGAACTTCCTCCTACTTAGCCTTCCTGAGATCCTTACAATACTTAGTCATCTAAACAAATAATGATGATAAAAAAAAAAGATACCTATATAAGTACACAAAATAAATCGCCATGTTTAAAGCTGCACCTATTAGCATGGCCATAAACCATTATATAGTTTTCATGGATTCTGCAAAGTGGTTTTTCTTGCTTTGGTGAGGATCAACTGTGGACTGTTTGTTTATTTTTCCTTCACAGTTAGGCTTGAACTGATTGGGTTTGCAGGATTTAGCTAACAATGAACTGTGGGCTGGAAGCTTATTGTTTACAGTCAATCAGGACCTGGTGGGACTGCCTCATGTTTAAAAGGTGGTTAGGCATCTAAGTCTCCAGTTTGGAGGCACATGTGTGAAGCGGTTAATTGTATTTGGGATGAACACTATTCTAAGTGGTACAGCACTGGTCTGTCAATTTGTTTTATTGAACTTGAGGTTGCTGTGATCTGAACTGTGCCACTGGTGTTTCAAATGCCATAATGGTTACCCATAGTACAGTGTTTGATGGAGCCCCTAGAATTGAGAGAGGCTTGGAAGCAGGAGTGGTGTTCACTTCCTAAACAACATGCCCCTGGAAACTCTATGAACGTAGAGAAAGAACGATAGTTATAGACCAGGGTTCAGGTGTTTTGTTCATAGCGTCACTTTCAACTCAATGACACTTAACAACAACAAAAAGTCATTAGTCTTCCTCTTTATTTTAGCTTTCTAGAAGCATCTTTCACTACTATATAGCTATTGGCCAAAACTAAGAGACAGGACACCAAGAATAGAGAGAATAGAGAACATAAAGGCAGAGCAGAAATAGCTCAAAGACTGAAGGCCCCAAGCCACAGCTCTCTGTGACTTTATTGAGAATCACCAGGAAGTATATCACAAAGAAAATTCTTTTGCAAATGAAGCCAGTTTTTCCTCTATTGTCAACCTTATGTTTATCTCAAGAGGGAGGGTTAGCAAATACAATCTAAGAACTGAGAAAACTCCTGAAGGTCTGTCTTGCCACTTGTCCTGAGTGACTTGTCTCAGGAGGAATTCCAGCTGGTATTTGCACCTCCCTCATTTCCTTCCTCTGACATATTTTGGACATGTTGTAAGGAGAGACACGTCCTTGGAGAGGGACATCATACTTGGTAGGGTAGAGGGACAGCACAGGAGGGGAAGACCCTCTATGAGGTGGATTGATTCAGTGACTGGGGTACTCTGGATGGGTGTGTCAGAGGCAATGCGTTTGGCACAGGATAGAGCAGGGTTTAGGGCTGTGGTACATAGGGTCGCTATGAGTAGCAAATGACTTGAAGGCAAATAATAACATTTCCTGATATAGCATTTGGTTTATAATTTAGATTGATATTTAGTTTGATATTTGTCCTCCACACTATTATGAATCTTATTCTGCTTTCTATTCACTCTCACTACTTCAGAGGTACCAAACAACTCCTCATCTCAGACTTGACACATCATATTCTCTGTTTACAAGTCTTTCATGACTTCTCTCACACTACCAGACAGTGGCAGGTCAAATCCTGTGGAGGTCTTGAGATCAGAAACCTCTGATTTCCATAAAGGCTGTTCCTTAGGTTCAGAGAATATGCAGCCACAGAAAGTTTTGGCAACGTTTTCATGAGATTTTCCTGACTGCGAGGAGGTCTGGTGGCATAATGAGTTATCTGTTTCACTGCTATCTGGAATCTATTGGCTATTCCATGGAAGGTGCTGGGCTTAAGGTCAAGGGGGAGAATAAAGGATTCAAAGACTAGGACATGTCAAAAAAGGGAGTGAACAACCTCACACACCTGGTTGACCCACAATGGAAAGACCCTCCCTTCCCTCCTTGAAGACCCTGCTATAAAAACCTGCCCCAACCCACCTTAGGTGTGGTTTTCCCTGGCATATCTCTCTCTCCAGACCAAGGAATTTCACCCAGGAGCCCCCTTAAAAAAGCTGCTTTAAGCTTTCTCTCTGGTCCCTTCTTTGAGTCCTTAGCCTTATATCCAGTGTGAAGACCTAATAAAAGGAAGGTGGGCAATCTACTCCCCTAAAGATTTACAGCCTCAGGAAACTGAACGAAGATCACTCTGAGTCAGAATCCACTTGAAGACAATGAGTGTGGTTTGGGGTTTATCTAATATCAACAATGTAAATGGTAGCTGAGGCTGGTGACTTTAGCAAGATGAGTCATGTTGTTGCTGTTAAGTGCCATGGAGTTGCAGGTGACTCATAGCAACCCTATGAAGGAAAGTCCTTGGCACTTGCGTGACTTTCATCCTTTCTCCAGGTTCACAGGGTTTCCGAGGCAAGTGGATACCACTCCTGCTTCCAAGCTTGTTTTAATTGGGGAGCTCCACCAAACACTGTTCACCATGGGTAACCATGATGGATCATGATGAGTCACGTTGTTGTTCTTCTTATGTGCCGTCCAGTTGTTTGTGACTCATAGCGACCCTATGTACAACAGCCCTAAACCCTGCTCTATCCTGTGCCAATC